>NC_136323.1:2810824-3040391 GCF_964198595.1 Lampetra fluviatilis | reverse complement strand
GCGCTCGTCTGCGAGAGATCCCGATCGCTCGGCGAAGCAGAGGTCGACCTTTTTGTTAATTTGTTCGTGAGGACGCTTGCACACTTGTAACGACACGTTCCGCGCTGCTAATGGTTTAATAGCCAATCGCTTGCTGCTGCTGCTGCTGCTGCCTCGAATTCAGATTGTTCAGTGTTAATTGCGTCAACGCGATAACGAGCATCGCAAGATTTTAGTTAAATAGTTCGTCAGGGGTGATCTTATTGCTGTCCCCGCCCGCTTGAAAGGTAAGTGGTTTTTAAGGATTTAAAATGTTTGCAACTCGATATGTGCTCATGCATTAGAGTGTTTGGGGCTGAGCGTTGGCGCAGTGGTTAGCACACTGCGCTCTGAACCTAACAACCCGAGTTAGATTTTCTGCCACCGTTAACATCGGTGATGGATGGCATCTGAACCAATCCTGGGTCCTGTCTTCACCAAGCCGCTCCGCCCGGCGCGATGAAGGTTGGTCAGACAATCGCCATGACCGACACGGCATGGGGAAGCCTCCTTCACCCAGCAGTGGATTGACAAAGGAATGTGATTTTTATAACGATCTTCTTGGGGTGTTAACGCGGCCGTGGCTAATTCGGCCATGCAGGCGCGAACTCGGCGAGGACACGGTGGATTTATTCCGCGGGTAAGCACGCGTCCACCAGGGTTGGGGGGGGCATTTTGGGCGTGTGCGTGCGTGCGAAAGGCAGGAACGCATGAGCGTGTTAAGCGAGCGTGCGAGTGTGTAAGTGAGCGAGCGTGCGAGTGTGCAAAAGTCTGAGTGGGTGAGCACGTGAGCAAGCGAGTGAGCGATCGAACGAGAGAACACGTGAGTACTCGAGCGAAGGAGCGAGTGTGTGAGTGGGAAAGAATCTTGAGTGAGTGAGGGGTGAAGTGAGTGGGTGAGCACATGAGCAAGCGAGAGAGTGCGCGAGCGATCGAACGAGAGAGTGCGCGAGCGATCGAACGAGAGAGTGCGCGAGCGATCGAACGAGAGAGTGCGCGAGCGATCGAACGAGAGAGTGCGCGAGCGATCGAACGAGAGAGTGCGCGAGCGATCGAACGAGAGAGTGCGCGAGCGATCGAACGAGAGAGTGCGCGAGCGATCGAACGAGAGAGTGCGCGAGCGATCGAACGAGAGAGTGCGCGAGCGATCGAACGAGAGAGTGCGCGAGCGATCGAACGAGAGAGTGCGCGAGCGATCGAACGAGAGAGTGCGCGAGCGATCGAACGAGAGAGTGCGCGAGCGATCGAACGAGAGAGTGCGCGAGCGATCGAACGAGAGAGTGCGCGAGCGATCGAACGAGCGAGTGCGCGAGCGATCGAACGAGAGAGTGCGCGAGCGATCGAACGAGCGAGTGCGCGAGCGATCGAACGAGCGAGTGCGCGAGCGATCGAACGAGCGAGTGCGCGAGCGATCGAACGAGCGAGTGCGCGAGCGATCGAACGAGCGAGTGCGCGAGCGATCGAACGAGCGAGTGCGCGAGCGATCGAACGAGCGAGTGCGCGAGCGATCGAACGAGCGAGTGCGCGAGCGATCGAACGAGCGAGTGCGCGAGCGATCGAACGAGCGAGTGAGGGAGCGATCGAACGAGCGAGTGAGGGAGCGACCGTGCCTGCTCGCCCGCCCCCAGGTGGACCCTGACCTTGTGGACGACGACGGGTTCTTCGACCTGCTCAGCCGCTTCCAGGGAAACCGCATGGATGACCAGCGCTGCTCGCTGGGGCCCGACTACAACGGCGGCGAGGGGGCCGGGGCTCGTGGGCCCTCCACACCACCACTGGCCGACCGGCGAGCCGGTAAGTGTGTGCTATGTGTTGATGGGTGATTGTGAGCTGCGTGTTGATCGGTGAGCCGGTGATTGTGAGCTGTGTGTCAATGGGTGAGCCGGTGATTGTGAGCTGTGTTAATTGGTGAGTGTGGGCTTGTGTTGATGGGTGAGCCGGTGAGTGTGTGCTGTGTGCTGATCGGTGAGCCGGTGATTGTGAGCTGTGTTAATTGGTGATTGTGTGCTGTGTGTGGATCGGTGAGCCGGTGAGTGAGATGTGTTGATTGGCGAGTGTGGGCTGTGTATTGATCGGTGAGCCGGTGATTGTGGGCAGTGTGTTGCCTGAGTGCTCGCATCACTGCTGGCGCAAGAGCCTCCTCTAGAAGGAGCGCGAACGAACCCCACATCAGATATTTGGCCTACGACTCCGTCAGACACCTTGGAAGAGGAGGGAGTACCCATGGTTTACCCCACCACCCACGACCTTCAGCCTGTGATCCCCCCATTTACATTGCTGGGTGGACAGAGGCGGGTGGGGATTTAAGAAATTTGCACCGTGGTTTCAGCTACCGCGCCAGTGAATGGAATCGAACCGGCAACCTCTGGATTGCAAGCCCAGTGTGAAAGCCATCACTCCACGGCAGCGTCCAGTATTACATTAACTATAAATAGGTCACCGTGTGTGATTGCATAGTTTATAGTTATTGTGGATCGTTACCTGGGTAACAATCGAGGGATCTGTCTGTCCGCCCATCCCTCCATCCGTCCCTTCGTCTGCCGCGGTGCCATCTACCGCCACCGCCACCACCACCGCCGCCGTCACGCGACAGGCGCGCGTGCCCTCGTGGCGTCGCCGCAGACGGAGGAGTTCCTCGATCTCCTCGCGTGCTCCCAGAGCCGCCGCATCGACGACCAGCGCGCCAGCGTATCCGACCTGCCGGGCCTGCGCCTCACGCCCAACAACAGCGGCGCCGTCTCGGGGCGTCTCGCCGCCGCCGCCGCGCCTGCCGCCCCACGCGGCGTGGACGGCGCCGCCGCCGCGGCCGCGGCCGCCGCGAGGGCCGGGGCTCTGGCCGCCGCCGCCGCCGCCATCTCTCACGAGCACGAGGACGAGGACTTCTTCGACATGCTCGTGCGCTGCCAGGTGGGGGGCTGCTGGCGCCGTGGTCGCAGCGCCGTCTGTCCGTGCGGCCGCGCGTGATTCAAACGATTTGCGCGTTTGGCGTGCACGCCGGTCGCGTAGCGCGAGGTTCTCGTCCAGGAAGGTGCTGCTGTGTTTCACCGACCGTGGTAGTTTCACGGGCGATGTTGCTGTGTTTCCTCATTAAGTAATTTGTGGGAAATCTTCCAAATTTGGACCACGATGCCGGCACACGACGGTCCTACTTTTTTTCGATTAGTGCCACGGGATTTTTTATTACATCAATACACCCGGCAGCGTTAACCAGGGCAGCCGCGGGGGGGGGCTCGAACCGCGGCGAACGCGCTCCCGCTCGGCGAGTGTTGTCGCACCTGATGGGCCGGGACCCGGCTCTCTCTTGTCGCCAGAAGTCGCAACCGGGTACCCGTACCCTATCCGATACCCGGCTACCCGGCCGGGTATGGGTACGGGTAGCCGTTTGCGACCCTGGTGCGGCCGGGTACGGGTACGGGTAGGCCGTGAGTCACTGGTGAGTAACCGTTTGTCACTCATTTCGGGTAGGGTACGGGTAGGGAACGGGTACGGGTACCCATTTGCGACCCTGGTGCGGCCGGGTACGGGTAAGGAATCAAAACCCGTTTGCGACCTCTGCTTGTCGCCCCGCAGAGCTCGCGCATGGACGACCAGCGGTGCGTGGCGCCGGCACCGATGCCGCGCGGCCCCACGGTCCCGGACGAGGACTTCATCAGCCTCATCCAGAGGGTGCAGGCGCGGCGCCTCGACGAGCAGAGGGTGGCGCCGCCGCCAGATCTCCGCGAGTAGCGGGGACCACGGCAAGACGGGGCGCCGTGCAGAAAACGAAACGCGCGCGATTTTCAGAACGTCGGTGCTGCCGTCAACTGCACTTCTTTACTCGTGAACATTTGGAAATTCCCGTGGCGACGGAAAGCGCGTTATTCTACGGGCGTCGCTGGTTTGTTTTTTACTCGCAAACGGAACGCGCCACGTCCTGACGCCTCAACGCATTCCCCGATTCTCCCGCCTTGTGCGGTCAGCCCTTGCAATTAGGTGTGAAGTTGCCACGTGGTGTTTTTAAAATAATATTTTCGGTCATCTAATCTTCGTTGACAGGAAAGATGAACGCTAAAGGTGCAGCCCTGCAATGTGTTGCTCTCGCCACTGCTGGCGGAAGGGCCTCCGCTAAGAGGGATTTGTAGAGATCACCACTCAAGGGTATTTGGCCTGCTCTTCCACACAATGGCCAGACATTTTGGAACAGTTGCGAGTAGCCGTACTTTACCCCACCTACGTGACCTGTCAATCGATAGCTGCCGTTCATGGTTAAAATGTTCTTTTTAAACTAACACATTTTAGCACGTGTTTTTTTCACCTCACCATTAACCTCTAAAAGGGAGAGGGGGGGGGTGTAGGTTCTTGTGAGCGAGCAGTGTGTCTGTCCGCTGAGTCGATGCGCTTGAAGCTGGTCAGCTGGCCGGAGAGGTGAATTGGAGAAGCCGCACATCAACACTGGACCATGACAGTCATTCCCTCCGTCAAGTGAATTCCTGTGCCGAGCTCAATGAGTGGGGGAGATGCGTGCGTGTTACTGACGTGCGACGATTCATGCCAGTCCCAGAAATTGCTCCGAGCAACGCGGATGCTTCTGCTGCACTTGTGAGCGTTCAGTCCCTCTTGACTGGCACGTTTGAGCGATGCTGCATAGCGAAATCCACCTCTTAAGCAGAAGAGAGAGAGATATTAATGAGCCATCCTTGCGCATTGTTGTCGACCGGAAGACAGTCGTCATATTGTTGAATGCCAATTTTCGGTGTAGATTTTCTGTCCAACAAACACCCTCAGAATGGTTGTTTTGTAAAACTTCAGAACTGCGATGTGGATTAGGCAAACCAATGTACGCTTGGTGGAGACCTGTGCAGGATGGGGTTGGGGCCAGTTACAGAGAGAGACAGGCATTGCTGTGTTCTCCACGAGTGCGGTGACCCAAGGGGAAGACCTACGATCAGGTCGTGGGCAATATTGCCCAGGCGGATCTTGGAGGTCATCTCTGCAGCAGCTTGTGGGACCTGGCATAGGGGAGAGAGCGAGGAGGAGGAGGGGGTGCGGTAGTGTAGCGGTTAAACGCGCTGTGCTACGAACCCGGCGACCTGAGTTCGATTCCCGCTCACGGCGAACACCAGTGACGATTAAACTGGTCATGGATCTCCCCTAGGTCAAATGAGTACCTGGTGAGCTGTGTCAACATCGCCACTGGGGAGACAAAGGCGGCCAGGCGTGATGTTGGCCACCCCACCCCCTCGTGTGCCGTGCCGGTCTTGATAGGTGCTCGCCAACCGCACTTGCCCCAACAGCTTGTTAAGGCTTTGGGGGGGGGGGATCTTTGTCTTTGGTAGCAGCCGCTCCGAGCACGATGACTTTTCGAACGATAATTATTCTAGATCGGCTTGGCGTGTTTGCATTTAGTTTAAGTTCCGCTCGGTGTACGACAAGCTGAGCGAGTTTTTATTTTATTTCGGAATTTCTTAAGAAAAGAAAAATGCAAAACAAGTTGATGTGAAAGGATGGTGGGGGGGGGGCACTTTTAATGGTAATTGTGGACTGTTTGGGCCTTGATCGACCCACGATGCACTACTGAATAAGATTATCTCCCCACGGGTGCTGCGTATTTGATGACCGCACCGTTATTTTTGTACGGACGTGTATTTTTTTGTTTTTTTTATTCATTTCAAACGACGTGACAAACATTTTAGTTGCCGTAGTTTCTCATTTCTGCCCCCCGTGCGTACGATTCCCCTGCTGTGAACTTTACCGTAACTTGTAGACTCGCGTATTTAGCCGTGTAAATAGCATTTTTTAAATGTCAGAACCGCTTCGCGTTTCTGTATTTCTCGTTCAGAATCGGTTCTGTTCCGTTTGTAGAATTCTAGTTTGGTCGGTGTTAACGTGAATGTTTTTTGTTTTTCTCCACACGCGTTACTTTCTAAAAAAAAATACTGCCGCGGTTTTCTCGTTCTGCCGCCTTCACGGTACCGTTAGGTGACTAAAGAAAGCATTTCTGTTTTGACATTTCAAATGTTTTGCATTAAAGAAAACAAAAACGCTAACAAAAAAACGCGTGACTCCTGTATGATAAAAAATAAGAATAGATTTTACACTTTCTAGCAATAAAACCGGTGTTAAGATATTCAAACACCAAATATAAACCTTTTGCAAGGATTCAAATCTGCATGGACCACACATTTTACTTGTGGTGAATATGCAAACAAACGTGTTCTGTCCCTGCTCTGTCAATCACGATTCATTGCCCGTTGTCAATCTACTGCTGGATGGGGGCCCGGGGTTGGGAAGGCCGCCTCCCCACGCTGTGTCAAGCCACGGGTGGTGGGCGTTGTTTGACCATACTTGACCACGCGGATCGGCAGGGTGGAACTGAGGCTCGGAACGATCCGGAATGACCGCGGCGGGAGTGAAAATCAGAACCCACGATACTACGTCGTTCCAATTCCTGTCACACCATACGGTTTACCCCGTATTCTTGTCAAGGGAAATGTATTTTTCAGGTCCATACGGCGGACAGCCGTTTCAATACGGCGCTTTCTCGGATGAGCGTTGAGATAAGGGACACAGGGTGTCCAATCAGAGGTCTGAATTGGTCTGTAATAAGGTAGGGCACTGGTAAGGGGTTGACAGGTATGTTATAGACTACACTACTATACACTACACGACTATACACCACTGCTGTACCCATAGCTGTCAACCCATACGGTTTACCCCGTATTCTTGTACAGGGAAATTGAGTTTTCAGGTCCATACGGCGTGCAGCCGTTTCAATACGGGCAACAAATATAAAAAATGTGTCTTATTTGTTTGTGTTTCTTCCTTGTGATGGGACTTTGCAGGATGAACATTGCTATTTATACGGGCACGGGGTGACCAGTAATGTCTGAATTGGTCTAATAATGTAGCGCACTGATAAGGTTTTGACAGGTAATGTAGTAGTGTATAGTGTAGCGTATCGTCGGACAGGAGCTGGTGTGGGGGGGGCCAGGGAGTTATCCCTTCGTGACGTTCATTCCCCCGTGACTTTCATTCCCCCATGATTCATTCCCCTTCTCCAGCCCTGCTGCTGCGTGCTCTTTGGTGGAGACCCAGGAGCGGGTTGCAAGTGTGCGGACTTCTTTCGCGCCGTACGCAGCCAACTCGAGGTTGCGTTTGGAACATCGCACGGCCACCCGATTGTTCGCCGTGTCCGGGAAACTTAGACAACGGTCGAATGTAAATGTTGTCAATCGGTGCGTCAGGAGGGTCCTGCCGTGGAGTTGCTGGCCACGTGGAAGAGAACCCAGGGTTAAAACCGGTTCAAAAAATGGTTAAAACCGGTTCAAGAGTGGAGCAAACTCCTTCCCGAGCAGTACGAGTCGGCAACCACCGTGCTCTTGGTTCTTTCGGTAAAGTCATGTAGAAGGGAAATAAAAGAATAAAAATTAACGTCGCGAGAATAGTTGTTTTATTTTTATTATTTTATTATTTCCCTTCTACATGACTTTACCGAAAACCAAAAATAGGAATCCCTGCAGTCACGAACGCTTTAAACACATTCCTGCGGAGGGAGCTGGTAGGAACGTTGGGTTGCTCGGTCAATGGCCAGGGTCAACGGCGGCGTGGTGTATTCCGCAAATATTGCCCGACTGTGAGGGCGGGCACAAGCCGGCGTGAGTAGGTTAAACGTTGAGTTTTATAAGGGCACCACGGGGTGACCAGCCCCTCCCCACCCAGCCCACCCCTTCCAGCCCCACCCTCCCCTCCCCACCCAGCCCCTCTCCACCCAGCCCCTCCTCACCCAGCCCCTCCCCACCCTCCCCTCTCCACTCAGCCCCGCCCTCCCCACCCAGCCCCTCTCTGCACGACGGACACACTAATGACTAATCCCCTGTGGGCTGGTGTAACCAGGTTCCTACCAGCAATATAAATGTCACCACCCCGTGCTGTGACTGCCACCTGCAGGAGCCTCCACTGCCCTGCGAGGTCGTCACGAGTGGTCGCTCGCTGTTGTCAAGACGCGATCGAGTGCCGATCCCGGTGAAGGAGGAGACCCGCTTCATTATTCACACGAATCATGATCTATTATCCACTGCTGGATGAGGGCTTTAAAAGCCGCGGTCATACGACTCGATACCTCCCACGCAATAGTTTCAAGTTTCATTTCAAGTTCATTTATTAGGTGTAGCCCTGTGAGTCATTCGGCTCTTGAATCGGGTGCAACCGCAACAAACAAAAACATGAACAAAAAACATCTTAAAGTGACTAAGTGCAAACAGAAAATCCGAGAAAAGACAGCAACATATTGCTGAAAAATCACCGTACACCAACGCTGTGTGCAAAAATCCCAGTGGGATGCAAGTCAAACAACAACAACCACAAGACAACTGAGATTAAGGCCATCAGTCTAACTCTGTACTACAACCGAAATTTACCGCGAGTCGATTTCGTATAAAACGACTTGCAACCAATTGGCGGCCACTTCCGTCCTTAATATTGAGACCACGGCGATGGTGGACAGGCGTGATGGATCACTTCTCATGATCGTGAAGGTCGATCGCAGCAACTGCCTTTTGGTGACGGGGAAATGCCTTCATCCAGCAGTGGATTGACCATGGCAAGCAAGAATTGATGGCGGCGAAGCGTCCCCACGTAAGATGGCCGCCCACTACCCGAGTTAAGTGACGCCCCCCCCACGTAAGATGGACGCCCACTAGCCGAATTTGTGACGCCCTCGCTCCCCCCCCCCCCCTTTGTAAGATGGCCGCCTGTTAACCGAGTGTAACGCTCCCCACGTAAGATGGCCGCCTGTTCACCGAATATGACCTCCCACACAAGATGGACGCGTGTTAACCAAGCTTAAGTGACGCCCCCCCACGTAAGATGGCCGCCCGCTCGCCGAGTTTTAGTGACGCGCCGTGACGTCACGCACCCCCCCTCTCCTCTCCCCCCACCCTCAACCAGGCCGGGCAATGATGGCGGCGCGCTGTGGGATCGCGGGAGGTCGCGTGGGCTCGTGGTGGAGAAACAGGAGGTACCCCCCCCACCCCCCGTCTCCTCCTCTTCTCTCTCACCTCCTCTCTCCTTCCTCTCACGTCTCTCTCCCCTCTCAACAACATCGCGAGCTCGGCTCAGGAGGCCGACGGTTAAACGCCCGCACCATCGGCAGGAGAGGCACGTGTGTCGTGAGGGGGGGGGGTCACCGCAGTGGCGGGTGGCGCAAAGGCGAGACCCGTCACGTGAACTGATCCACGCGGGCCTCCGCCTAGGTCGACTCAGCCTCAGATGAACACTAGTGTTACTGTACCAGGCGGCCGTGCGTGGGGCTGGCCACCCCACCGCTCCCCATTTGCTCTTTTGGCTTTAAGAGGCGGTCCTGTTTGGGGCTCTAGGGGAGAGCTTTGCTGTTGTACTGCAACTGCGTCCTCGCCCCGGGTAAACAAGTCTGTTATTTGCATTACCGGCTGAGAAAAACCGGTTTGGCTCGCATTAATATAAATGTCTAGATTTTAAAATAACCACGTTTTAACTTTTGTACCTGCCATGGTGTGGTGATAATCGGCAACTCCGAATTTAAAATCCTCATGCTGCCTTGCCTCTGTGTGGTGGGGTAAAGTGTGAGTACGTCCACCTCTCCATAGCTGTCAACCCATACACGGTTCACCCCGTATTATTGTGCAGGGAAATCTAGTAGGACAATGTTTTGTCTTATTTGTTTGTGTTTCTCGCTTGTGATGACACTTTGTGGGATGAACGTTGCGATTTATAGGAGTGAGCAATAAGGGCTGAATTGGTCTGTAATAAGATATGGCACTGATATGTATGTAGCAGTGTGTAGTGTATCATGTAGTGTATAGTGAAGTGTATAGTGTAGTGTATAGCAAGGCCGTAATTATAATATATTCAAATATGCTCAAAATATCCCCCCCCCCATATATTGCTCTCTTGCCCCAATGATGCAGAGCCACTGTGAGATGCACGCCAGATTGTTTTATTTTAAAGAGGCGTTTCCGATATAACCGGGTCTCGGCGTGGGTACACTGAGGTGGGCACGCTTTTGCCCAGTCTGCCTGCATTACAGCTCCGTTGTTGCATTAATTCCTCCATAAAATGTTTAGCGAGGATTAAGTTAACGTCGTCATTGTCGTCGTTTCACTTGTGGAAAGGTTACAATGGTGGTTGTTCTATGGATGGGAGCGTTCCCCACCATGTGAATGTGGAACATCCACCACTGACTCAGTTCTGCTGAAAAAGCTGAGCACGGGCCAAGCCTGAACTGATGTAAAAAGACATCAGCCGGGTCACGCTGGGAGTGGCTTGTAGGGGTAGGTTTCCCTCCTTCAGAGCATTTTTAAAGGGGCTCAAGTCGATTACGTCATCGGTCACGTGGCTCAGCCGTGGATCGAGCGGCACGAATCCTGATTGGGGTTAGCTCAGCCCACTATCCCTCCTGGGTCGATAAAGCGAGTACCGCCTTGTGGGAGAAGTCAACGGTGGTCGTCCCATGGATAGACTCGCCCACACCATGAGTTATTCAGAATTTCCACCACTTGCTCGGCGTTGTAAACAGGAGATGAGCATCGCCTCAATGCTCTCTTGAGTTGGAGATCACTTGGAATTTGTTTATTCCGACAAGTTTTAGCCGATTAACTGAACTCCCCCCAGCCGTACTCAGAGTGAATGTTTCGACGTTAAAGTCTTGCCCCTGTGACCGCCCCCTTTTCCAGGTACGGCCTCGGCTTCAGGCGCAGCTTCTGCGAGGGCAGCGGCCACTCCGGGGCGCCCCTCACGCAGCCGCTGCCAGGGCTGCCCCTCCCCGTGTATGCCCAGGTGACGGGCAACGAGACGTACGACACACACGTCACCACGTTGGGCAACGGACTCAGGGTCGCGTCTCAGCACAAGTTCGGCAAGTTCTGCACAGTGGGAGGTGAGAGAGCCGTGCATTCAAGCGTCCGCGAAATACCGGGGTGAATTTCGGCGTGCGGTGACCCGGTTTATATCCGTTTTCCTTGACACAAACCGGTTGTATCAAGCGTGGGAGCATGGGAGTGAGACAAATATACCCCGTGTAGCCTTGCAGACTTTTGGGGGCAAGTGCTGTTAGCGAGCACCTATGAAGGCCGGCACGGCACACGAGGGGGTGGGTTGGCAGCACCACGCTCGGCCGCCTTTGTCTCCCACAGTGACGATGTTCACACACCACACCAGGTACTCTTTTGAGGCTGAGTCGACCTCGGGGAGGCCCAGGACTGGTTCAGATATATTCGTCACTGGTGTTGGCCATGAGCGAGAATCGAACTCGGGTCGCCGGGTTCGTAGCGCAGTGCCCTGACCGTTGCGCCCAATGGCGGAGCCAAGATTTTCAGGTAGGGGGGGCAACCCCTCCAGCAATGAAACATGATAGAGGAGTTGTTAGTAAGTAAGGACTTGTCCCTTGGCGCAGCCATCGATCGAGGGTCGAATTCGAACCGTGTGTGATCGGCATCGCGCTCACTGAAGGTGTTTGCCTTCAGGGAAGTTGTGCACTGTATACGCAACTGCGCACAATTCTGTGAGTCACTTATAACTGCTTTGCCGTTACTTATTGCCAATTATGGACTCAGACTATTGTCCTGTCATCTCATAGAGTCCCTGGCACGTAATAATATGCTACACAGTGGCAGTGGGGGTCGCAAAATGCTGATTCATTACTAATAAACCCCAATTATGGATTTCGATCGGATAATTGGGGGGCATGTGCCACCCCACCCCCCCCACTGGCTCCGCCACACCCAAAATTGTGTACATGTTGAACCCTTTCGTCAATCCACTGCTGGATGACGGTCGCTTCTCGTCCGTGTGAGCGGTGGGGGTTATTTGACCATATTCTGCATGGGTTTGTGACCTCGCTGCTCTGCCCACTGCTGCCAAATAGCATAACCTCGTAAGCAGCAGCCGATAACAGCTGTTTTTTTGTTTTATGCCAACCCCCCATCCCAGTACTAGCCAGGCTCGAACCTGCTTGGCTTCCGAGTGTGATGGTGTTGGACTTGCTCCGGATGATTTGGTCTTCAGCGGGGTTGTCGTCATCTGAACCACCGTGACATCATTGTCCCACCAGCAGGGACGAGCGCTTGTATTTGTTGTGCTCAACTTCCAGTGATCTTCGATTTTCTTTTGTTCTGCAGTTTTGGTGAATTCCGGATCGCGACACGAAGTGAAATATCCTAGCGGAATCTCCCACTTCTTGGAAAAGCTTGCGTTCTCTGTAAGTTCATCACGGTGGTGCGCGGGTGTGCCGCTGGTTTCCGTTCACGCCGGGAGTGTTGGCGCGGTGGTTAGCGCCTTACTGTGTTACGAACGCAGCCACGGGGTTACACTCCCAGCCACGGTTAACATCAGTGGTGAGTGACACCTGAAGCTGTCCTGGCTTTCTCTTAGATTGACTCAACATGAAATGATTACCCACTGTATTATGTAAACGACAGCACTGCCAAAACCAAAGGCGGCCGGGCGTGGCGCTGGCAACACCACCCCCACTGTGAGCCATGCCAGCCTTCATAGCTACAGAACTCGCCCCGTCAGTCTCCGTTGAAGACTAAAAATGTATGACAGTGGGCTGCTTTGTCTTTGCACGCGAGCTAATTAATTTCAGGGAATGGCGGAGAGAATTGATGGGCAATTGCGATCCCTGCGTTTCCCCCGTTTCTCAGTCCACAGCCCGGTATGGGAGCCGCGATGAAATCCTTCACATGCTGGAAAAGCACGGCGGCATCTGTGACTGCCAGACCTCCAGGTGTGTACGACGACCCCCCCCCCCCCTCAAACACTAAACTCCATCGTCATCGCAAACGCATCAGCATTATGAATAACCGCGTGTATCCTATTCCATTTTCTTCACGCTCGAGATTGCCCCCCCCCCCCCTTGCCGTGTTTCCTGGTTGCCGGTACACTGGGCAGGCCGTGATCCACTGGGGACATTTTAGAGCAATGGTTGCCGGCAACCATCAATGGTTTGCCGCAGTAATTCCCACCGTAAAAATCCCGTTGCCCAAAATCGCAACAAATCTGAACGCAGCTCCCTCCGTGGACGCATGGTTGTTGGTTGGTTTCGTGCAGAAATGTTGTGGCTTAAACGTGAGATGTTGCTGCAAATGATTGTCTGAGCCGAGTTGAGCCTCATGAATGGCACGAATAACTTGGGTGAGGCTGCTCCGCCCACTTGTTGTCCGAGACAACAGTGGTGCTCTATTACAGACTGAGACAGCATTGCCCCTGCGTTCGCGTCGATTGAGACAACATTGTTGTCTGCGCTCGCCGTTCCCAGGGACACGACGATGTACGCCGTGTCGGTGGACTCGAGCGGACTGGAGACGGTCGTGAGCCTCCTGTCGGATGTCATCCTGCAACCGCGATTCACAGGTTTGTCCTCGTGTGCGCTCGTCGCACGCTACGCCCGGCTGGGTCTCCTCTCTCTCCGTCTCTCCCCCGGTGCTGTGTCCAGCCACCTCCCCGCACCACAGAAACATCATTCCCCCACCCCTTGCTTTCTTCTTACGCGTTGCCTGGCCTTGAGGAGGCCGGGTGGCTCAGTGGTCAGAGCCTCTGGGTTTGAATCCCGTGATTAAACTGGGTTCTCGAGTGCAGTGAGTTGATGGTGTCAAACCCGTTACCAGTGACTTACATGGAGAATCAGTCTCGCAAAGAGACATCCAGACTTGGAGTGAGACCCCCACAGACTTACCAATGACTGCACAACAAACCCTATAACGTTACATTTGGTTCTGCACTTTGGATAAATTAAGTGGCTTTGATGCACTGCTGGTGAAATATTTCCAAGGACAACGGACGGTGGAGAGTGTCTCGTAATCTGTGCGAGATTTTCCCCCGAACTTGTCGGTGATGGTGTCTGCGTGTCGGCTGTGCGCGTGGCCTCCAGACGAGGAGTTGGAGATGACGAAGACGACGATCGGCTTCGAGCTGGAGGACCTGGCCTTGCGGCCGGACCCGGAGCCGCTCCTCACGGAGATGATCCACGCGGTTCGTGTCTCACGGGCATCGTCGGCATTGTTTGGCACCGTGATCCAATCTTGCCATCGCCACACACTGTCAACGCGATGTTTACGTACCCGCTGTCTCTTGTCCACGCACCACAAACGCACACCAACACACAGGCACGTTCGCCACAAAGTTTGTGGTGATGTCACCGCAGTGCTTGTGCCAGGCTAGGTGCACTATCACAAAAAAAGTACGGAAGGCTCGCTGCTGGCAGGAGCTCACAGGAAAGATCCAGGTGTTATGAGTTGACTGAGATGACTGGCCAATGCACCACCTGTGCCAACTTGCTGCACTTTAGCCGCCCGGCGCTCTGCTTGTTGTTGTGAGCGTCGCTCCTCCGCCCTCCATTGTTGTTGGTGATCAACTGCCTCCCGACTGCCTGGGAGCATCCTTCACGAGCCTCCTCGACAGAGGGCCGATCCTGTGACCATCCCCCCACCCCCGCTGTGTGTCATCCGTGTGCGTGTAACGACCGTTGACGCGCTGCCGCACACGCCCTCTCTTCTGCGCTGGCGCAGGCGGCGTTTCGCGAGAACACGGTGGGGCTCGCCCGGTACAGCCCCGCCGAGAGCCTGCCCCTCATCGACCGCCCCATGCTGCACGACTTCCTGCGCAGCCACTACTCGCCAGATCGCATGGTGCTGGCCGGCGTGGGCGTCGACCACAGCACGCTGGTCCAGTACGCTGAGCGCCACCTGCAGGGTACGGACGAGGACGCGGGATGGCGCCGGTCGGGGGAGGGGGGTTTTGCTCGGGAGCGTCTCGCATCTCGTCTGTTCCGGTGCCCCGCTGCCGTCTGGTCGAGGGGGGACCCGCAGTGGCAGCTGTCTCTGTGTGGCGCACGGTGTACGCGGAGTGTAAACATCAGCATTGGGCAAAGGCGGCCGGGCGTGGTGCTGGCAACCCGCCAACCCCTCCTGTGCCGCGTCGCTCACTCATGGCACCTGTCCCAACAGTGTGTTAAAGGCTACACGGGGGATCTTTGTCTTTGTGCATGTGGCAGGCGTGACCCCGGTGTGGGGCGCGGGGAAAGGCGTAGACCCGGACCGCTCGGTGGCACAGTACACGGGCGGACAGATGAAGGTGAGTGGTCGATCCACTGCTGGTTGAAGGCCTCGCCAAGCCATCGTCGCCTCGCGATGATGCAGCAGCGATCCGCCTGGTTGCCACGCGCAAGCCGATTTCAACGCTCGCTCCTCCACGGCGGACGTCCTCTTGGGCACGTTCCGTCCTTTGACTGCCAGTCCTTAGCGATTCTCGACGCCTTAGCGACACCTTCTGCACAAGCCCACTTAACACTCCACAGGATATCTGCTTTGCGTTCGTTCCCTGGTCCATACAATCAACCCTCAATGCAATTCCACGCAACTCTCCACGCTTCTTCATGCCGGTTTCAGATGTTCCCCATTTTGTCAACATAAGCTTGGAGAAGCCGGTTTAATCACGGGTGGCTGAAAACCCGGATTCGAGCTCAGGAGTTTATCATCATCAGCTCTGAACTGTGAGCGACCCGGCGACATTTCTGGAGCCTGAGTTCCTGATCATCGCGGAGACGCGGCGTTCATGACGACTTGCATTTCTTTAGTCTTTTAGCGGCTCTGTGTGCTCCGCCATTGAATAGGCTGCGTCGTACGCATCGCTAACCTTGGAGGCATTCCTAACCCACGCCTCAAACCACTGTGGTTTTTTTTAAATTTATGAATAGCATTTCTACACCCGGGGCATAAACACGCACGGACACACGCAGATGACCAATGTGACACGGAGCAATGAGCGCAACCTTGGGCGTGCCCCTGGTGCACTGTGTAACCATGACACAGTTGCTTATGCTCTGATTTCTATTTGCTTCAATGGTGTACTATATTTTATTTTGATTGTCTTTTTCGTGACCCAGGTCTCTTTTGCCAATGAGACGCTCTCCTGGTCCCTTGAGTTCTCACGACCTAGTAAACAGAATCAACGTTACCCCTGCACTTTGTACATATGCTTGGTGGTGCAGTGATTGGCACATTGAGCTGTAATAAGCTCGACATCCCCAGTGTCATGCCCGGCTGCGGCTAACATCAGCGGCGAGTGATATCCAAACCGATCCCGGGCACTCCCCTAGGTCGACTCAGCCTTAAAACTAGTACCCTGGGGGCGGCATGCGGTGCAAAAACATCCGCGCCGGCTTGCGTAGGCCGCACGCTTTAACGGCACTTTCCCCGACCGTCTGTGAAGGCTACACGGGGGACCTTTGTCTTTGTGTCTCGCAGGAGGTGAAGGACATGTCCAACGTGAGCATGGGCCCCACGCCCATCCCCGAGCTCACCTACGTCGTCATCGGTCTGGAGAGCTGCTCCTTCCTGGTGAGCGCCGCCCTGCTCGCTTGAGCCGTCGAGGCATTGGCGCTCATTTCCTATTTACAGCCCTCGGCCCATTGGTGGCAATTCCACGTTTTTATAACGGGGGGACGAGGCCACCCACAGGACCAGCACCGTTGACTTAACCCCCCCCCCTCCCGTTTTCCACCCACCACCACCGCCGCCGCCACCTCCCTCGCGCGTGTGCCGGGCGCAGGAGGACGACTTCGTGCCGTTTGCGGTGCTGAACATGATGATGGGGGGCGGCGGCTCCTTCTCAGCCGGGGGGCCCGGCAAGGGCATGTTCACGCGCCTCTACCTCAACGTGCTCAACAGGTGTGAGTGCGCGCGCGCGCCGGCGTGCTTCGCCTGCGATGGCAGCAACTGAATGAGTGGCGGCCGCGAGTTAACCTCCCCAAACGATCGGCCCGTTTGGTGTTTGGCGCCGTCGCGCACGCCTCTCGCGGAGGCGCTGTGCTTCGCCGACGGGCATAGCCCGCCGGAGTTTCACGGTTGGATGGACCCACGCCGCTTGCGCCTGGCTGTGGCGAGCATTGAGCTTACGCGGCTGGTGGGCAGTTTTCATATTTGAGCCTCATTTGCAAGAGCGACCTGTGGCATCAGTCTTAAGGGTGGAGGGCGATTGCTGCTGCCGCTGCAAGAGCCCAAATTGGGTCGTAACTTGCGGTGACATTTTCTAACCTGATCAATTTGTCTTCTTGGTTCTTTCGGTAAAGTCACGTAGAAGGGAAGTAATAAAATAAAAAAAATTAAACATAATAAAATATTTAATTTTATTATGTTTAAAATAATAAAAATAAAACATAATTAAATATTTAATCTTATTATGTTTTATTTTTATTACTTCCCTTCTACGTGACTTTACCGAAAGAACCAAGAAGATGAATCCCTGCAGTCACGAAAGCTTTACATCAAAATTTGATCAATTTGGATGGGGATTACTGGCGCA
Source organism: Lampetra fluviatilis (assembly GCF_964198595.1). NCBI lineage: Eukaryota > Metazoa > Chordata > Hyperoartia > Petromyzontiformes > Petromyzontidae > Lampetra > Lampetra fluviatilis. The sequence goes on along the minus strand of NC_136323.1, from coordinate 3,023,060 downwards.
CAACGGCCTACTCTTGCGAAGGACGTCGGGAGGTCTTAAACGTTCCACCGTGACGCAGACTGCACGTTGCAGTGTTATTTCCATTACTGCTACGGTGAACACGCAGCGAGTTCGAATCGCGAGCATCTGTAGCGAGCGTGGCATGGCACTGTGTTGCAGGTTTCACTGGATGTACTCGGCCACGTCCTACCACTTCAGCTACGAGGACACCGGCCTCTTCTGCATCCACGCCAGCGCCGACCCGCGTCAGGTGACCACCGCCACCACCATCTCCTCCACTGCCGCCACCGCGTGCCGCACGCTCGCCCGTCGCTCCCGTCCCGCTTCGCCGCCTGTCCCCCGCGGCCTGCCTCTGCGTCAGCTTCGAGGAGTCCAAACAAGGCTGGAGCGTGGCCGGGAGTTTTGTCACAACTATCGGCGCGCGCGCATGCATCCGTGACCAAACTGGGCGGACGTGTGCCCGATCGTTTGTTAGGTCACGGGAGATCAGCAGGGTAGTGCTGGGGTGAGTGACCGCCCTGCAAGCCGGGTCCGTTGTAGGCGAACGCGGAGCTACGCCGTGGGCAGCTGTGGGCAGCAGAGGGCAGCAGAGGGCAGTGCGGCAACATCTGTTCTGTGCTCCCCCCACCTTCGCCAGCCCGCGTTGACCAGCGTGGTGAAGTATGGTCAGATAACGCCTGTGACCCGCAAGCCGTGGGAATGAATGTGACGATGTGCGTGTGTGGTCCCCGCAGGTGAAGGAGATGGTTGAGATCATCACTCGGGAGTTTGTGCTCATGGCAGGAAACGTCGGAGAGGTGAGTTCGGAGTGCCCCTCGACCCATCACGTAGCGTCGTAGCTCTGCACCCTTGGGGCAGCGCTGAGGCGTTGTTGAGAAGAGGCTGTCGGACTATTGACGAGTCCATGCCCTGGTCACACAAGATGCTGCTGCGGCCGTTTGGCTCTGCGTGGCCGGTTCGCCGGAGGTCGCAAACGGGTTTTGATTCCTTACTCGTACCCGGCCGCACCAGGGTCGCAAACGGGTACCCGTACCCTACCCGATACCCGGCTACCCGTATCTGGCCGGGTATCGGGTAGGGTACGGGTATCGGGTACCCGATTGTGACCTCTGGGATGAAGCCATGTTGCAGGAGCGGGTGGGTTGATTCTAGGAACTTGAATTGTGAGAAGAGACAAGACGTTGGGAAATGAGTGACAAACGGTGACTCACCAGTGACTCACGGCCTACCCGTACCCGGCCGCACTAGGGTCGCAAACGGGTACCCGTACCCAGCCGGGTACGGGTAGCCGGGTATCGGGTACGGGTATCGGGTAGGGTACGGGTATCGGGTACCCGGTTGCGACCTCGCTTCTCCCACGCCTGACATCCCACTCTGTTACTGTGTTCTTCCCATTGATGTCGATGATAACAATGATGAGGCTGAAGGTAATGGTTATTAACATTATTATGATTTAGCATGTTTACCCAGAAAAGCCTCGAGTCTCATGACTATTTTTGGAGGGTCCTGCCAAGTTTGCACAGTACGGGGGGAGATGATTGCAATGGATATTCCAATTGAGCAGTTGAGATGATTGCTGATGAAAGTGATGCTGACGACGACGAAGACTCCGATGGATAACGATCCTCGCGTGCTGGTGCAGGCGGAGCTGGACAGGGCCAAGACGCAGCTGCGCTCGATGCTCATGATGAACCTGGAGTCTCGCCCCGTCATCTTCGAGGACGTGGGCCGCCAGGTGCTGTCGACGGGGCAGCGCAAGCTGCCGCACGAGCTCTGCACGATGATCGGTGAGTGGCGCAGAGGCGGTTAGCGGTGCCCCGCCCGCAACGGAAAGATAAACGGGCAGTGGTCTGTCGGTCACGGTGCGTTAATGGTGGGGGGAGGGGGGGCGGTTTGAGCTCGCGGTGGAGTCCCTATGCGAGCCACCAACCCCAAGCCCCCAGGTTGTAATGTCACGCTCCTTTGGAAAAGCCTCACTCAGTCGTCTTTTTCATGATGGTCCTGGCAAGTCTTCGCAGTCGCAGGCAATGTTGTTGTTGCTATGCCTAATGGCAATTTAGTGAACGTATGCGAGCGCGGTGAGGTGCAACCCATCAAGCTACGTGCAGGCACGTGTGTGTAAGTATTTGTAGCGCACGTGTGCTTTTGCGTGCATCTGTGCCCGCGGTTACACGCGCGTCGCTTTGGGCGCGTTACCGTGTGCAACGCTTCGCTACACACGCGCGTCGAAGCGTGCGCTCGTTGACGTGTGCGCTCATTCACGTGTGCGCTCATTCACGTGTGCGCTCATTCACGTGTGCGCTCATTCACTTGTACGCTCATTCACGTGTGCGCTCATTCACGTGTGCGCTCATTCACGTGTGCGCTCATTCACGTGTGCGCTCATTCACGTGTGCGCTCATTCACGCGCCGCTGTGCTTTGTCGTACAGAGGCTGTGACGGCGCAGGACGTGCAGCGCGTGGCGCGCCGCATGCTCTCCGGAAAGCCGGCCGTGGCGGCGCTGGGCGACCTGTCCGAGCTGCCCCCCTACGAGCATATCCAGCAGGCGCTCGCCTCCAAGGATGGCCGCCTGCCCTACTCCTTCCGCCTCTTCCGGTAGTGGCGGAGAGAGGGGGCTCCGCGGCCCGACCCCGCCGGTGCTGCTCGTGTCCCGCTTGGACCGGTGGGGTGCGGGGAAGTGCCGCTGTCATGGTGGCGCGCACAACGGCTCGCTCGCCGGTGAGCTAAAGACGTTTGTTGTTAGGGGCGGCGACGGGAACGGGGGTGGGGAAACGGGCGGCACGTGGGCCGCCAACAGATCACTCATTTGGGATCGTAGACCGCAGCAATCGTCACCCCCTGCTGCGAAACCGCTATAAGCGGTGTGCGTAGCGAGCCACGACGCATTGTGTTACCGTGCGTGCGATTACAGGTTCACGATTGTTTAGTGCCCCGTGCCATCGGCTGTCGAGCTTAAAGTGGAAGACCGAGCGAGCTCCAGAGCGTGCCGCGGAGTGAAAGGGTTGAAGCACTGCCACCTGCAGGACGCGCGGAGTGAGAATGCACGCGGGAATCACCGAGGGATGCGTGCCCTCGCGTGCGCACTATGGGCGCGGTGAAGAGCGGCGTGCACGCGGCAACGTGGTTTTACACGGCGATCGAATGCCGAAGCTGTGCGTACACGAGCGTGTGAAATCAGCTGGTGAGCCAGCCGATTTTTAACTGTACACGCACAGATGTGATTTTGCTGAGCGCACAGCAGGACTGGGAGGCATTTGGCTCCCGGACCTGGTTTGGGTTCCCACGCGATTTAAATCGTCTACTTTCGGCCCACAAAGGCTTGGCTTGTCGTGAAGGCTTTCGGGCGGCACCTGGGCCTCCGCCTCGTGTTTCTATGTCGTTTTTCTCCCAAACGTAGTCCACTTGTGCTGTCGGACATCGCGTCATGGATTTTACGGGATTCCCGTTCAGAACTCTTGGTCAGAAGTTGCCGTTGCAGAACTACTTCTCCACCCCTCGGCACAAGAGGTGCCCAATCACATGCCCTGCAGTGAGTTTAGCATGGAACAAAAAATGCTTCAATTTTCAGAGCAGGACCACCTTAAATGAAGTGAAAAAAATAAATGATTTATTTTTGCTGGGCAGTCACCGGTGACCAGGCCTGCAACTATCAAGTCCGTTCGACTTGGGAATCAGGTTTCATCACTGGCGGCTGAAACCGGGATTCTATTGTAATGTTAAATGATTAGCTCATTAAGTTTGGGTCAATAATGTTGGTGAATTAAATTTTTGTTTTCAAATATAATTTTCCTCTTCTTACTGCTTGGCGTGGTACTGCTGGAGCCGCCGTGGTTGCTCTGCAGTTGTGTCGTGGGACTGGAAGTGAGAACACAACAACGCAACGCGTTCATTCAGCACGGAGGCTTTCACAGCCAATGGTACGAGTCACCGTTGACTTTTGCATTAAGCCCCCTTCACGATTCGGCAAAATCTGTCATTAGCAACCGACCACCACTACCCCACTGACTCCGAATTTCTGCATCTTGTCCTGATGATGCTTGATGCAGTCGCAAGCAAATAACGTCACATCCTCTTTAAGTCACTGCTGAAACGATAAGAATCGGAGCATCCTTACAATGCTTGTACACCACGTGACAAACATTGGCTCCGTCAGGTGATGGGGGGAGGGGTATTACGACACAGCAAAAAAAGCAATGAAGAATAAATTTCACGTGTTTTGTTGTAACAAACAATTCCCATACTCTGCGTGGGCGAGTTTGCTCGTTTGTTGCTGCAACGAAAGGAAGCGTTCGGAACGCGATGCGTTGGTACGGTCGCACGTTCGTTAATGTGTTAAGCGTGCAGGCCGACGTGGTGTGGCAGCTGTAAATGTGTGAAAACAGTGTTTGTGCGTCGCGTTTCCGTTGCGTTAGGGTTTAGTTTTAAGGCTGCAGGAACGTTTGATTCGATGTCGGGATATTAACGTTGTAGCTCGTGATCTTATTTTGTACCCGCCCTTGGCTTACGCTTGTGTTTTGTTTTTTTTAAACGTTCTTTTACTGGAATACAAAGGAGACGGTTACACGCAGGAAGCCGTATTTGCAATCTGACATTGGGTGCCGAAACGAGTACAAAAAAACGTGGGCCAGACATCGTGCTTTTGAAGCTGTTGCCGCGTCATCACCGGAGCTCAGTCGCTCGCGAACTTCAAATCGGCGTGGCTATCTGCACCAGCTCTTAGGCCAGCAGCGTGGCTATGCCGTGCCTATGCAGGTGGTGGCAGTCCACTGAGGCCCATGGGGGTTGAAGGGGCCTGGGTGCTGGGCTATTAAGGGGGGTAGATTGGACAGGAGGGTGGGGGGGGCCCATTTAATTCCTTGAATCCAGAGCCCAGACTACAGAGTCCAGTCACCCCACTTTACCAAGCAGTACGTGTGTATAAACATGCGAGGGCACAGCGTGGAAGAGTAGGCCACATGCTCTCGAGCAGGGTTCGTGATGGGTCCGACGTGATCTCGTGGTCAAACATGTTTGGGAACGGCTACTTTTAAAGGATGTTTGAAACCGTTGGTAATTGAGTTGTCGCACCGTATGTAGCGGGGGAAGGACAAAAAACTAAACACAGAAAGAAGTTCTAAAGAAATTAGTTTGTCAATCTAGATAATTTAAAAGTCCATAGTTCCAATGGCTTCCTAAAATCGGAAGGAAGAGCGTTCCAGATAACCACAGAATCGCATCTAAAAGCGCGATGTGGCGACTCTCTTTAATTGCAGTGTCTGTCAGTTACAATTTCATGAAGCGTCACTGCCCGTTTGTGCGTTCACTTTGTGTTGTTGCCAGCACGATGTGTGTGTGATGTACATGCACACAAAGCTGTTTTGTGCGGCATGTGGAGAAAAATCAACATTAAAAGGAAAGAAACACCAACATTGTTTGTCAGCTTCGTCCTGTTCTTTTGTCAATAATAAAACGTAAAACATGCACAATTTCTCAAACAAACTAAAGTTTGAGTATGACCTCAATCTGAATCTTTATTTTACTGTAAGAATCCGGTGAGCTATAAAGCTGTGCGTCGGGTGGAGGAGGGTGTACGACACACATTTTACTTAACACGATATGACCCAAAACTCAATTAACCAATCATTGGTCCGAAGCATCCAAGGTGTTAAGGTCAAGTTCTTGTTGGGTCTGTGCAGGAGGTCACAGCCGCTACAGCACAGCATGCCATAGGTGGGGGAGGGTGGTTAGGAATAGCGAACCTCGTTACCAGCAGCGCTCCGACCGGCCATGACAATCGGACGTGTAAAGAGCTCGTCATCAGGCGACCGGATGGCCTAGAGGTCAGAGACCATTGAGCTGGAACCGCTTGAGTTCGAATCCGAGTTCCAGCCACCTGTGATGAAGCCTAAAGTCTCAAATGTAGCGAGTTGGTGGACTCAGCCGAGATCAGCAATTACTGCACAAAAATAAATCCGCATTAAATGTAGTGCTGCACTCAATTTGGGAAATTTCCAGCACTGGGAATTTAAAGTACATGCGACGGATAATACTGTGACGGCGGGTGGGAAAATGCTGCCGACAGCTGCATGGATCAGTGGTCTCACTTGGAGGTATCTCAGAGGGAGCTCTGTGATATCCACTTCTGCAGGACTTTCGATAGCACGAAGGGGGTTGCACGGCTCTGCGAGAGATCAAAATAAGCACTTTGTATTATGCCCCGACTCGGATAACACATCAGTAATAAAACTGGGGGAATAAAAAAAGACATGTCAAAGACCTTGTGATTGCAACCATTTAGTGCCCTCAACGGCACAAGCGTTGGTTCGCATCTCGTGTCCACAGCGTGCGCACCCACAAACAGCGGAAACTCAATCCATCCCGTTTCTCAGCGCGCAAGAAAACACGCGGTTACGCCCCCGAGTGCCTCCACACCACGCCAATCACAGCCGCCGCCTCCGCAGCAGACAAGCGACAACTTGGGTTAACCGCTAAAATCTCGCCGGCGACGATGATACACTTTGCACGTCGGAGCGTGCGCGACGGGTGCCTGTGTGCCCTAGTTTCTTTTAGTCCGTGTTGCCAGAGCAGCATCTGGTACCGCGGTGTGGTTGGCAATGGTGAGCGAGACCAGTCTCTGTACGCAGCCAATTTAAGTGGATTTTGGCTTGCAATGCTCGGCGTTCTTTGGGATGCAATTTAACCGCAATGACACAATTGAAAACGAAATTATTATTGTAAAATAACCATAGCTTTGCCATCATCTCCAGGTGGTTGCCAAACAAGTGAAATGCTCTGCAATCTGGGCCAATGGATTGAAACTGCAAGAGAATGTTCTTCCCAGGCTCGTCACTGCATCGCACGTGTTCAGATGCCCTTCTGCGGCTGTCTGGAACACTTCCGATATGAGGAAGCCACTGGAGTTATGCACTTTTAAATCACCTATAATAAAAGCTCATTTCTTTAGAACTGCTTTTTGTTTATAGCTTGACCTTCCCCCCCCCCGCACCTCTGAGTAGCATGGCTGGCTACGTACGGCGCGAAAGAAGTTCTACACACAAGCTTGTCGCGAACAATGCAACGGGTTTCGTTCTTTGCATTTCACGTTGCCGCGACGTTAGCAAGCCAGCAATCCACGAGCGTGGCCAACTCCAGTGACACTGAGCGAGGGTTATGTTGTGCGTTACGCAAACTCCGTTTTAAGTGACACGCGCCACGGTATCCCAATGTAAACACCGTATTGTTGCACTGGAGGGCACAAGCTGGCTCGTGTTTGCCAAACCGTAGCTCAGTCAAGTCAGCTGACGTGCGACCTGGCAGCAGGGCACGTGTTTACTCTCCACTCTCCAAACACAGGATTTATTGCAGCAAAATAAGAAAATGTTAAATCCAAACGAAGTGAAACTTTATTAAAACCAACATCTCCCGTCCGCAAGTCAACGCCGTCTTTGACAAACCGTCGGCGTTGCGAAGCGCACGCGTTGAACTGCAATTATCTTTCCCGTGGTGCATGCGGAGTGTTAGATTGCAGTTAGATTTAAAGGTTGTTGATGTATTCGTGTGGCGAGTCTCGCTGCGTTAGCGGCACGAACAGGCGGCCGCTTGTTTTAACCGTATGAAAACGTTGCTACTGCCCAGGCTTTCGCGGGGGCCGAGCCGTACGGCTCTTCCGATGTGTTTTTGGCTCGGGCCGCCCGTTTTCAGCTCACGAAGAAAGCTCCCCCCGGCACGCGTGTGGCGAAACGTCGGACCGCGTGCCGGACGCCGCACAGTGCCACCCAAAAACCACATCGGAGATCTGAAGCATATAATGAACACACGAGCAGCAGCAGCAGCTACAGTACACGCTGCGCTATCCGAGCACATTGAACGTGGAAACATCCCCGCGTGGGATGGAGGTTCATTTGAACCCGTTTAACGTCGCAGCAAGTTAACAGCGCCCTGCGGTTCGTTTTACAGACGGTCCTCAGGGCACAAAAGATAATAAGCCGTGGCACTACATCGACTCGAAATTGATTCGCTTTCACATCCAGTTATCGTCGAGATGAACCACAGCTGCGGTGGCGCCGATCCACTGCTCGTTGATATTTCACCGCGGCAAAATTTTGATTTCTGCTTCGTATCAACAATCCACAGCTGAGCGCAAAACACGGAACGTTTTCCTTGGACTCGATTGCAGACGTTTACATTGTGGATATTTTTTGATCGTCACGTCGGTTTTATTCACAGCGAGGCTAAAAGTTAATGTTTGGCTATTTCTGGCTGAAAATCAGTTATGTTACGAGGATTTTGGAAGTAAACAAACGTTAGTTGTTACATTTTAGCATGACCCATCCCCTTTGTATGACACCCGCTGGTTAGGTGACCTATCCCCTCTGTCTCCCATAGGTTTGTTGTTCAATACTGATCACAATCATCCTCTGGAGCCGTGTGCGAGCAGTGGGCACATGCGGCAGGTTTGTGGTCACGTGTGCGCACAGGTCTGGGAACAAAAAGGGAACCAATGTCCTCCTGGAAAGTCATCAATGACGTTACACAATCGCCGCTCCATTTCGTTACGGGCAACGATTCGCAATTCCAATCCATTTATTTACTGCAAATCGACAGAGCCCGCAGAAGATTATGGGATCAACGCTGTCTACTGCTGTGAACATTTTTGAGTGGAATTGCAAAATCACCAGCCCAAGATTATCTTCCCGAATCATCACCATGATCATCAGCCATGGTCAAGACCTCCCCAAGCCACCACCGCCGCTGCAATGTAATAAATACCGGTTTGAATTAGTCCAGCGTCTAAACGCCACGCTTGCGCAAGTTGGCGGTGGGACGTCGTGCTCTTCAAGACACCGTCGCTTCCAAGAGGGATTTTTTTTGAAAGATTTCACCACGACGAACCAGACGGGTCATATTGCAGCATGGCCGTCAGCTTCCCGGTCTCTCCTGTTGAACTTTCAGAAAAACGGAACGTCACGCATCACGGACGCTCGCAAAGGAACCAAAGCTGGGCATCGGCCTCTCTCATCATTTTGTGGAAGGACCGTGGGGAGCCTTGCGACAACGGACATGATTTTTGAAGGTGGGAAACCCCTAGATTCCATGCCCAGCGTGACACAGCTGACGAGGCCGATAATGTCACAGGCCGCGGCCATCACCTCCCGGGGTCCTCTATTTCTCAACTATATTGGTGGTGTCCAATTAAGCCGCGGTTATCGGACCGAAAACCAGCAAAGTAATCGATGACTTTAGATTACTGGATGAGGGCTTGGCTCTTGTGTGGATTGACGTGCCAGGCAAGGGTGTGCGAGCATGACAACTGCACATCACTGCGAGGCTCCTGAAGTTGCAAACATGTATTAGTACCCATTCAAAAAAAAACACCGCTTTGGTCATTACCACCTTCTTGTCACGTAAAAATATATAATCCCAACGGTTGGGGAAATTGCCCTCGATTTCACAGCAGTGGTGAAAGTGAGTTTCCGTCACGGCGAGCACCACTGGCAGCAGGCCCCCCCCCACCCCCCTGATTTATTTAAGTCGTGTTCATATTTAGTTGCTTAGTATTTCTCGGCACTGTTAAACCGTGCACGAGTTCTGTGCCGTGGTCCGTACGGTTGCTATTAAGTCATTGGTATGAAACGAATGGCACCAGGTGAAGCTTCTCAAGACAAAGGTTAATAAAGAAAAATACGAAGCTCTGAAAGCATAAATACTATTTCATTCACTTGAAATAATAGCGCAGGACACCACCGGGATAAATGCAGGACTTTGTGAACTTGAAAAACGTTTTTTTCTTTCTATTAAGGCTTACTTTGTCCCTAGACGCAACACTTTTTTCAAACTTTGATTTCGGAAGGATGGCTGCGATATTCGGGCCGGCGCGTAAACATGTCGCACAGCTCCTGGCAGGAGGTGGAGATTGAGAACACAAAACTGCGGTGGGATTTCGCGGCCACGCTGCCACCCGTAGTGGTCCGCTGGTCGGTTGGTACCGCGTGCCCGCTACTCAGCTCTTCTCTATTCTTCCAGCTCAATTGAGTCCCCCCCAGGAGAAGCTCCCAACGTCGGACGTTGCAACACGCGGCACGAGCCGAGAGGGCACATCGGAGCGATCAACAGAGAGCACTCTGCTGCGATCCAGAGGGCCGGGCGGCATGACAACATTGTGGTTCTGGGGTAATTCTGCATCTTGCGTAAACAAGGTGGCTCTTACACTTCATGTCAGATTGGCATTCCTTGCAAGCTGAAGTGGGATGGGCTAAGAGGATTGGAGCTTCGTTTGCTTCGAAAACAAATTCTTTATTGTTCCAGAACACATGACAGTATTTAAGTACCGAGGTGTGAATTTGGTAAACGATCACAGACATCGCATTGACGCAAGTTACGACCATGTAATCTTCTTATAAACGGAAATGGAATTTGATGATATGAAGCATTTAAAATACTGGGGGGACCTTCACATTTGCAAGCCAGTGCTTTACAGAGGAATAAAACGTCTTACCCCAAAATATCCGGCCCATGCCCAATCCTCCAAACCAAACCCACTACCCGGATTCAACGCAACACTGTCCCAGCGTGGCTCGTGTGGAAATAAACATCGAGGACATCGCCCGACGTAGAGTCGGTGCGTCTCTCTCGCTCGCCTCCAAACAGAAACGTCGGCGGCGCGCGATGCCCACCCAAAGGAGGCAACGTTCTCCGAACTCGCCCAACGCTTTCAACGCGGACAGCTAAAACATCGAACGATCATCGTAACGTCACAAAGGGGCAGCTAACGGAGCGGTTGGGCTGCCGACTTACTGACTCGTTAAGGCATCTCGGGGTGGGGGGGAGGGGGGAGAATAGACGCAAGCACGGAGAAATTACGCCGCACGTGCAGACAAACAAACGTGAGCCGGGCCAGGTTTTCCCCAGACGCCCTCAAACTTATTTTGATTTCTTGCGGCCAATAACGGATAAAACACCCGACTACGGCAGAGCGCTGCCGTCGTCTAGAAGCGTCGCGTTTACCGCCAGGACGTGCGCCCGTCGCGGGCGTTTCTCTTCGGGCGCTGCGGAAAACGTGAGCGAGCTCATCGTGCCGCAGTAGCGGCGGCGGCAGCGGGCACCGCTCCTGAACGTGTCCACCGAGAGAACGTGCGGCGGCGTGTGGCCACACGCACGAGCGAATGAGCGGGAGGGCGAGCGGGAGGGCGAGCGAGCGGGCGGGCAAGCGAACCGCAAGAGCGGTCGCGCGCCCATCTTTCGCCGCCATCGCCGTCGCCGCTCACCACTTCTTCTTGTGCGCGTCCATGGACACGCCGCCGGGCCCCAACGCGACCAGCAGCAGCAGGCCGCCGATGACCGACTGCGTCTGGAAAAAGTCGTACTTCATGTAGTCGTGCATGGCCTTGTTGCTGGACACGGTCCAGAAGGGGTGCATGTAGACGTTCATGGCGAGCAGCCACAGCACCAGCGTGAGCGCCGCCAGCTTGGTCTTGAAGCCCACGGCCACCAGCAGCATGAGGGCCGTGCCCACCAGATCCTGCACGATCTGGGGGGGGGGGGGGGGCGTGGGATCGGTCGACAGGCGGAGGTCAGGGAGGGCGTGCGACGATGCATCGGTTAAAATACATTTTCTCACAACGCACACATCTTCTTGGTTCTTTCGGTAAAGTCACGTAGAATGGAAATAATAAAATAATAAAAATAAAACATAATAAAATAATTCTCACGACGTTTCGGCCACAACGCAAGCAGCCGTCCTCAGGTGAAGAACACGGTGTTCATTCAGACGCTGTCTTTCTGACAGACCTGTTCTTCACCTGAGGATGGCTGCTTGCGTTGTGGCCGAAATGTCGTGATAATTATTTTATTATGTGAAATTTTTATTATTTTATTATTTCCCTTCTACGTGACTTTACCGAAAGAACCAAGAAGATGAATCCCGTCATTTGCGTAAGCAGCCGTGCTGTTCGGCCAATGGCGTAGCCAACGAGTGTGCAGGCGGTGCAACTGCACTGGCGCCCACTGGCCAGAGGGGTCTGGTCGCGGGGCTGTAACGAGCAGGGAAACTGGACAGGGTGGGATGGCCCATTTTAATTCCTTGCACCAGGGCCCATGTCAACCATGCAATGCAACTCAGTGCGGCCTTTACATTTTGCCAAAGAGCAAATGCATTTAAACATGTTAGTGCAAAGTGTGGAAGAATTGATAAAATACCATGAAGAGGGGCTCAATAAGGCTCCCTCTAGTCCAGGCCCTTCCACTAGCAGTGGAGTGAGCAAGCAATTGCAGGGCTGCACCTTCACTTTGTACAAGAAGGGTGGGGTAGTGTGGAAGTGCAGAGGCAGTGCAGTCCGTGTGGTTGGTTATCAATTCAGTAGACCCAAGTTTGATTCTTGGCCACGGTCAAAATAAGTCACCGAACTCCCGCTTGACAATTACACCGCGCCGAACAACCAAGAGCTCTCACATCTACGTGCTCGCAGCTTGGCGCAGCCGGAAGAACCCTTGGGACACAAACAGGGAACGCGAGGGAATGGACGTACGGAGAAGAAGCTGGCCTCGAAGTTGAGCAGGGTCATGAACATGAGTGTGAGCAGCACGCGACCTCCCAGCTGCATGTATTGCTTGGGTGAGTTCTCGCCCATGGTGGGCACCCCCGCGAACATGCTGCGTCCGTCCGAGCGGTTCTCCGCCAGCAGCAGCAGCAGCCCCCCGCCCAGCGCCAGGTTCCTGGTCACACGGCGGCAAAGGCGAGAGAGAGAGGAGTCTCTTTGGTACGGCATTCGAAAAAGCAACGGATAGGGTGCAAAACTGTGCGTGTGGCGAGCCTAACAGAGAGAGGGAGGGTCCCCGTTGCCTTTCAACATAGGGCAGTCCGGCATTGGTTAAAGCGAACCGGACTATGCCGACGAAACACTGAATGTGGAAACCGGAGTTTTTGCTTGCGTAGAACCAATGCTGCTGAAAAGATGTTTGGCAAAGGGGTTGTGATAAAAACAAGAAAAATGCACGTACAGAAATAAATATGGGAACGTGGCGTTAGATTTTTAAGGGCAGCGCGAGGACATGCCGAGGTTAGGTGGGGGACACGGGACCACACTCAAGAAAAATAAATAAAGGCGCCAGGAACGAAGATGCGAAAGAGGAGGCAGAGGATTGGAGTCCTGAAGGGGAAATATTTGGCGGGAACTTCTAAAATATTTCAGCAAGTTCAGGGAGAGAGGTATAGAAGGGGGTGTGCGTGGTGGTGTACGTGGTGGGGTGAATAAATGCTTGTCCAGAGCACTTCCGTCGTGTGACACTCAACAAGCGTTGACATCGCGTACCTCATCAGGAAATGTGCGTCCCACAGTATGTTGTAGGCGAGCGTCTGCAGGGCGATGATCACAAAGAGTCCGTAGCAGGCGTACGACACGAAGTTTCTGCTGAGCACGAGCACGCAGCCACCTTTAAAAAGAAACACGGCATCGGTGGTGTCAGGTCACACCGCCTCCGCCACGGCGCTTGCGACTAATCCCCAACGCCGCGAACCCGCCGGCCCCATTCTCTTATGTAAGCGCGAGCAATATTTAGCAGAGGACGCGCTATTTACGTTTCACACGGAAGGCTCGTCCCTGGTTGAGAGCTGAAGCACCTATCACTGAAACAAACGTCCGGTTTAGCTGAGAATTCTGGCGAGTGATGACACGGGGCAAGCAGCCTATCACGCTCAAAGCTAGCGCACAAACTCGTCAGATGTTGGAACGTAAGCGAGGTTGAACCAGAACCGCGCTTGGATGTGCGATTTACTGGACATCTGTGAAAAAGAGCCGTTTAGCTCATCGGATTCCTCCAGTATAAATAAAGGTTCTGACCATGACGCAAACAGGTTCTGTAAGTTGCAGGACTACGTGGTAGACGTCAGAGTAAAGTGCCGCAAAAACCTATTCGTACGCTCCCACGTCTACGCTCACCATATTAACAAACCCACACAGACCAGTGGTGGTGACATTCCCCTGCACGGAGAAGAAACCGAAATTAGTCCCTGGAATTCATTTCAACTTTTTCTCCCCTCCCCCCCTTTAACTCAGTTCCTATCGTCCCGTCTCTCCCCGCCACCAACCATCACCATCACCACCACCACCACCACAGACGGCACTGCAGCCACCACCGCAGCCGCTACCGCATCATCGCCGTCGTCAGCAGGGCGCCGCCCGGTCCGCTTACTGAGCTGCCCGACGAGGTTGATGAAGACGAAGAGCGAGGCGAGCACGAAGCCGGCGCCCCACATGCGGTCGATGTAGTCCCTCTGCAGGCTCCACTGGAACCACATGCGCACGCCATCCTCCAGGAAGGTGCTCACCAGGCAGAGCCGTGCCAGGTGCGGGAGGTAGTGCTTCGTTACCCTCAGGAACTGCGCGCGTGGCAGGAGAGAGACGAGGTGGTGCCCTCCTCCTTCAAACCATTTCTCTCCGCGCGTCACCGCGAGATTTTTTTGCTTTGATATTAAAGGACGCCGGCCAACGTCGGGGTGGGTGAGTGGGTGGGGGGAAGCTCAAGAGACGCATTCATCTCACACCGTGGGAGTGAGAATTATTGTGCCATGTATGTGGTGTATTACCTGGCATGAGCTAACCGCCCGGAATGCGCCCCGCTTTCTTTAAGATCTCGGAAGCCGGGCGGATTTGAGCGCGCTTATTCGCTTGGATGGGCGACCACCATGCGCGGCAGGTGTTATAGGCTGCTACGGGGCTACGTGCAGAGCACAGCAGCAAAATCCATTATTGTACCGTACTTCCACCTTCCCACATCTGAGCTCTCCAACTTCACCGACCCTCACCGACTAGCGTGGTTAAGTACGATTAAACAGCCCCTACAAACCCGCGTGATTTTGGGGAGGCTGCGAGGTTGCCAGGATATTGCAGTGTAGCAAATGGAGACGACAAAAATGGATGGTGATGCCATCTCCATGGACGTTTGAGTATTATCCTCTCATATGCAGGAGTTTGCTCCAGGTACAGTACTGCACAGTTTCCTTGCCCATGTAAAACCATTCTCAAATGGAATTGGCTGAACACCGAAATGCAAGACCCTCCTGTAAAAGGATCTTCAGGTAACGTTTTTCTGGATATATGGTTGAGATATTTGCCAAAGATCCCACTTAAATGTAGTCATGGACCGCCTGCACGTACACAAGGACTATGACGGCGAATCAGAAAGCAATTTTAAATCGTAATTTAAAAACAACATTCGTGAACGCTATGCTTATACAGCTGTAGATTACATGTCATCCTCAGGAGTTTTCGTATTAATGTTCCCTGTGTGCATGCAATATGGCTTAAAGCACACAGCACACTCAACAAAAAGGGCAGTGTGATGAACTATTGATGCATAAGTAAATAGCAGTCCGGCCACCAGATGGGTTATCTGATATTCTGGTCCATAGCAACAACACTGGCCAGACAGGTGAAAGTTCTGTTTGCAAAGTGCCAGGCAATTGGTCTTCAGCAAGTACACCCATGGCGCAGACGATGCCTCACGTTGTTACACATCAACATGCCATTATCTCTGGATTATGCACCAGATTTGCAGACTGCAAATGTACAAGCACATTTACAACCATTCTTTCTATCCACTGCTGGACGAGGAGCTCCCCAAGCCGTGTGGGGATTCGACCACGCTTCACCACGCTGGCCTGTGCCGGTTGAAGGAATGGCGAGCACAGAAATGCAGCAGAGCCATGGATTTTGCTGCACCGATAGTCCTCTGCTGCCCACCACATAGCCCCACAAGCTCTGTGGCAACCTGGTTTGTGCACGGTGCACACCCATCCAAGCACTGCTCATACTCAACACCTGCTTAGCTCTTCCAAGGTCTGATGAGGTTGGTCGCATTCCAGGTGATTTGGCCTTAGGCTTTACTGCTAACAGTCGCAGTTAACTGTATTTATTTTCGATTTAAAGCTTTAGTGACTGCAGGAATTCATCTTCTTGGTTCTTTTGGTAAAGTCACGTATAAGGGAAATAATAACAGCGTCTTTCCGACAGACCTTCTACGTGACTTTACCGAAAGAACCAAGAAGATGTTTTTATTTTACCATCATAACTGAGAATCACCAGCCATTACAAGTGCCAAAAGGATAGCGATGTGCTTCTTATAAATATCCGCACACATATAATCTACAGTCCTATATTCCAATAAGTGATTTTAAATACAATTATATTTTATGTTCTGAGATGTAAGGAGAAATGACTCATCCAGCCTTAGGTCTTTCTCTACGGATAAAAATGACCATACGACTGATTAATAAGAATGAAACCACTACAAGAAACGACGCTGTATGTGGAAAGCGTTTTAACACGTGTGCAAATGCCACGCACCCAGCCATATGGTAACAGGAAAGGCAAACTCCCATGCCCCCATGAGTGTTCACTTCATTCACTCAATGAGTAATTCATTCCCGTTTCGACTTTTAGTTAAGCCAATTATTTTTTATTTTTAAACCAAAATGTATCCCGATTGAGCCATTGCAATGGTGCCATTATTTTGTCTCACACAGCATTGCATCCTTTACCGTAAGATTTCGGCCCGCAGAAGCGAGTGACCTCTGGTCCCCACACATCAAAGGGAAGCATTCTCCCCCAACCATAACCCTTGGAGAGTAATGTTCATCGCATGTACAAACCCATATATTATTTCCAGACGTGGAATTTATTAGGAGTGCAGACCCAAACTTAATTGCGATGACATACATGTCAACCACTTATCAGTGCCCTACTTTACTACACACCAATTCGGACTTTATTGGTCACCCCGTGTCCTTACAAATCTCAACGTTCAACCTATAAAGTCCCATCACACGGGAGATACACAAACAGACGCATTTTTAAAAACTCACTTCCCCTGTACAAGAATACGGGTAAACCATACGGGTTGACATGCATGCGATGGTCGTGTTTTGTGCGCAGTCATTAGTGACCGGGCCTGAGGACACATTCTCTCTCACACACTTCTCGAGAAGATCGTTTCATCCGAGGCGACTCAAACCCCGGATTCGAACCGGGGTTAGGGAACTTAAGGGGTTCTCTGGCCCAGCGCTCCCATCTCCTGAGACACGCGCACACCTCAAGACGAGATAGAGGAATGGCCTTAACATTTCCTCTCGCCCCACATCGGTTGGCACCGTTTTACATTCAAGGAGAATGAATGCACGTCGCTGGGTGGGAGATTATCTGGTTTTAAAGTCAGCGTTTACAGGCCCGAGCCGGTGGGTGGTAATTCCACATGCCTATGGCGGGTCTTATCTATAGGTCAACCAACTGTTGACTTTCCAACACAAGTTGTTGTTCTTTTAGAAGTTGAGAAGACTGAGCTGAACGCGCATTGAGTTTAAAACGTCTCCAGATGGAACGGCGTCAATTAATCACTGAACGGGCCCCAATTTCGTCAGATTTCAACAGCTAAGCAGAGGCTGAGTTGCACTTGGGAGGGAGATCGTCGCCTAATGGAGCGCGGGTGTTGGTTGGAGGCTTGACGTCAGTACGGCGATGGATTCGTGAATCCATCTGTGCAGCGCTGCGTGCGTTTGTGCCCTCATGCAAATGAATGAGTAGTGGGCAGCAGAGGGCAGTGCAGCGTAATCAACTGTTGCGCCGTTACGGGACTCTACCTGAATGCTCCCCCCGCCTTCACCAACACCACACGGACCAGCGTGGTGAAGTATGGTCAAACGAGCCCTCGATGCGGCCGTGGGGAGGACGCTATCGACCCAGATAGACAATGGCCGACGACTGTTGAAACCCCAACGTTGACTCCGTGAAGCAAAGATGCGAACCGGGGAGCCCAAATCTGCGAGTGTAGAAGCAGGCACGAGGAGGTTGATGGGGATGCTGATGAACTCCTTTTACCTGGTCAGCCACGTCCTCAGCGCGGGACATCACGTCCGCGTTGCCCTGCATCTCTGCACTCGTCTCGAGCAGCAGCAGCAGCGGCGAAGACGACGACTACGACGGCGACGCACGCTCGAGGAGTCTCTCTCAGCACCGCTCCCGGGACCCCTTTCCTCGACTTCACAAGCAGCCTCGGGGGGGGAGGGAGGGAGGGAGGGCAGCAAGCGGCAACGCTTCGCCTAAGGAGAGAGGTAATGTAACAGGCGCTGTCCGAAACAACGAAGCCGCGTCCGCCATCTTACGTGAGGCAAGCGTCCCCATACTGAACCATAGCAAGGGGGCGTGGCTCGATGACGTCACCGCGCGTCGCCCCGTGGGGTTGGTGGTAGAAGTTGGTCTACCCGGATCAAGATGGCCGCCGTGTTGTTCCCGTCTCAATTTGTACGGCGGTCTTCGCGGCCATTGTGAGTGAGCGGGTGGGGGGGGTGGGGGAGGGGTGGGGGAGGGGCACGTGGACGAGGGAATCGGGAGGCGCCACGTCGGGTGTCGTGATGACGTCATCGCGCCGACTCAGTTTTGAATGACATCATTTTCAAATAGGGTTTTGCGGGCAAGCCCGGTGGTATGACGTCACAAATGGTATAATATGGTGACGTCACGGTAAGTGTCAGCGACAATGACGTCGCTGAGTCAAAAAAATAACATGACGATTGCCGCGTCGGCAGTGTTGCGCAACCACGGACAGCAACGCACTCGATACTATGAAGGGCCATTGCCCGGAACGTCACGTATCTTACATGTATACATTACACGTGTGGAGGTTGAAGGCAGCGCAATTGATGTATGTTGTTGAGTTTATCGATACATTGTTATGGGGAGCGGTGGCGATTCCCGCTCACGGCCAACACCGGTGGCGATTATCTGAACCGGTCATCGGCTTCCCCTAGGTCGACTCAGCCTCAAATGAGTAGTATTGGGGAGACAAAGGGGCTGGGTGGGGAGGGTGCGGCTGGGTGGGGCTGGGTGGGGAGGGGCTGGTCACCCCGTGGTGCCCTTATAAAACTCAACGTTTAACCTACTCACGCCGGCTTGTGCCCGCCCTCACAGTCGGACATATTTGCGGAATACACCACGCCGCCGTTGACCCTGGCCATTGACCGAGCAACCCAAAGTTCCTACCAGCTCCCTCCGCAGGACAATGTGTTCATCGATCACGACGTTTCGATCGCAACACAAGCAACCGTCATTAGGTGCGAAACAAACACAAGAAGGAAGGACTGCTGACTAATATTAAAGGCCTCACGGGGAATTTCTCTGTCACTGTGATGCTGCTAAGCCCCCTTCACTGCCATCTGCTGGGTTACTGTGGACTCCCAATTATTTTGCGTGACAAAATAATTGGGGGCTGATTTCGATTTAAAGCTTTCGTGACTACAGGGATTCATCTTCTTGGTTATTTCGGTAAAGTCACGTAGAATTGAAATAATAAAATAATAAAAATAAAACAATAAAATAAAATAATAATATAATAATATTATTAAATAAAAAATATGTTATTATTTCAATTCTACGTGACTTTACCGAAAGAACCAAGAAGATGAATTGGGGGCTGGTTACGCGCATCGCACCGTGGACATAATCATTCATTACGGGTGTTTTATTCGAATTATAATTAATTAGTTAATCCGATTTTTTTTAAAGTTGTTAAGCCAGTTGCCCAGGATTGGGCAACTTTTCACCCAGGCAACTGGACAAGCGAGTGTCTCTAACCTCACGTTAAAAATAACAATGACGAATTTAAGCGTCACAACAACATATAAACTGTTTAGAAATCAAAATGTAAACTCTCGTTGAAACTATACAGGGCACTGATCCGGCGGTGCCCAACCAGGTTGCTTTAAAAAAATGTATTTTAAAGAAATACCACGAGCAGCTGCTGAACGCCGCTAGGGAAATGTTTGCAATTTTAAAAGCAGCCCAGGTCTCGAACCCCATCGACCTGGGTGAGCGGTTCGGAAGATAAATGTTCCCTGCAGCCGGGTGTATTGTTGTTGTTGTTGCCGTAACCATGATCCCACATCTTATACTCTTAGCTTTTTTCGGTAAAGTCACGTAGGTAAAAAATAAAATTAATAAAAGTAAAATAAAAAATCACGACGTTTCGGAGGCAACACAAGCTTCCGTCTTCAGGTGGAACCGTCACAGCACGATTGCTGTGCCCCTCGCCACCACCACCACCACACCGCATGGTGGTTGTGCGGCCCTCATCCAACAGTGGATTGACAAAACTGTCCGAATACGTACACGTACAATATCACTGTTTGTGGCCTGAATCTGAACTCAAATAGTTAAATGGTAGAACTAGGCATGCGGACAGCGTGCGGTCGTCACATTCTGCTGTGCGATCCCCTTCCTCGACCACCCAGTGGTGTCTCATCTGAGTGGGGGGTGGAGAGATGGTGGAGTGTCTAGCAAACGGAGTTATGAACCCGGCAACCCATTTCCGGGCACGGCTAACACCAGTGGCGAATGATATCTGAGCGGGTCTCGTTGCCCGTAACTCAATTCACGAGCCCGCACTAGCGAGCGTGGTGAAGTATGGTCAAACATGGCCATCATGGCATTGGGAGGACTTCATCCAGCAGTGTATTGACAAAGGGTTGTACATTGCGCTCGTATGCTTATTATTATTGAATTGAGTGATCGCATCGTGGGGGTGTAATGGTATTTAGCCAGAGCCACACCTTGAACTTTGGGTGAAGAGCCATCGGCCACTTTGAATGCCAACCGACTATCCAAAATGGGTTCTGCCATCATAAGTCGTTGGGGCGTGGGCATATTCAGATATTAAGTATTTTTTTTTTACTTTTGTACATTTCAATCAATATTTTTTCTCCAGTTTTATCCAGATTGTATCACAATTGTCGTGTCATGAGAATAAGATTCTGTTGTTGTGATCTCTAGCAGAGCAATGTGAGCCGTCGTGTTAGAGAACAGACCCGTGCAGGAAGTGTATGTCACAGAGCCACTTCTGAGATTCATTAACGTGACGTATGAGTCAGCACCTTCCCCACTCTCAGTGCTGGATTTTGTTGTCTCCCTTGAAATTAAATGCGGAATAAAAATGTCACGTGATTCATTTTGGTAGGTACAATTAAACTATTAAACGAATTTTTTATTTTTTTTATTTTACCAGGTCAGGCCCACTGAGCTATTTAGCTATTTTTCAAAATCGACATGGCCACAAATGATAGCTCAACGAAGAGGCTCATCGTTTTGAAATTTATAGCAGCTAAATATACTTTAAACGCATGTTTCTAAATGTGGAGGGGAAAGCCAGAGGACCCGGAGAAAAATCCACGTGGGCACGGGGAGAGAGGCATGCACACTCCAAATATACAGCAGGCGTCAGGCTCGGGATCGAACTCACGACCTCATGTATCCCAAGCGAGGTAGTTAACATCTCACCACCGTGCCGCCCAAAGGTGACCGAGCTGAGGCCGTCAGCTCACTCCACGCAGGTGGCTGGAACCTGGTTTCGAACTCACGCTTTCAACGATGCTGGCTCACAGTGAGTGCACTTACATCTGAGCCAAATACACACCAAGAGACGAGACTCCTAATGGATTTTCATTCTAGATTGGTTGGCGATGTCCCACATTTAAATAGGATGTGCTTGGGGTTAAGTAGTTTAACCAGACACACCAGATTTGGTCTATTTTTAAAGTTTAATTTCACTCTGGCTCGCTGTGCCTAATTACTTGCAGTGTCGCCGTGGGTGTCTGTCGGTGGGTGTGCATCTGGGGAGCGGTAGTGCAGCGGTTATCGCGCTGTGCTGCGGACCCAGTGATCCGAGTTCGATTCTGGCTCACGGCCAACACCAGTAACGAATTATCTGAGCCGGTTCTGGGCCTCCCCTGGGTCGACTCAGCCTCAAATGAGTACCTTGTGCCATGAGCAAACATCGCCACTTGGGAGACAAAGGAGACTGGGCGTGGTGCGTTTGTATGGATGTTGAACTTCTTTCGCACCGTGCGTAGCCAACCACACTAATCGGAGGTGCGGTGCGAAGGACAGCAAACTCGAATCGAACCGGCGACCCTCTGGATCGCAGGTCCAGTGTTCAGGCAATTGCAGGGCTGCGCCTTTTACCCGTCGCTCGGGAGCTGGAGGGGTCACCCTCCTGCAGACTCCTCGCCCCCATTCAACCTACGCCCGACCGCTGCCGAGCCGGGTGGTCGGGATTCGGGGATGTCACGGGCGCGGTGCACATCCCAGCGACCGCGCCGGTCAATACGCAGCCAGGGGGCCCTCTGGGGGAGCTCTTTGGGCACCGGTCGTCATTTCTAGATTTGAAGCTTTCGTGACTGCAAGGATTCACATTCTTAGGTTTTTTCGGTAAAGTCACGTAGGTAAATTTTTTTAATTAATAAAAGTAAATTAAAAATAGAATAATTATTTTTTTTATAAGTTAATAAAAGTAAAATAGAAATAAAATAATTATTTTTTATTTTTACTTTTATTAATTTAATTTTTTTTATCTACGTGACTTTACCGAAAAAACCTAAGAATATACCGGTCGTCATGCCAATGCGGTGCGGACACTATTAGGCTCCGGTCGACCAAGTCAAGGGCAAGGCGTTCGCAGTTCCGCCCGTTTTGTGTCAATCCACTGCTGGATTGACGGCTTCTTCTCGACCCCCTTTGCTTCTTCTCATTTTGTTTTCGCAAGCAAAAAAAGCGACGCTAAAATTTCGATTTAAAGCTTTCGTGACTGCAGGGATTCATCTTCTTGGTTCTTTCGGTAAAGTTACGTAGAAGTGAAATAATAAAATAATAAAAATTAAACATTATAAAATACAATTCTCACGACGTTTCGGCCACAACGCAAGCAGCCAAATATGCAAATTCCTTTGTCATAGCGCCCTTCCTCCCCTAACCCAGCTTAAATATACGCTGCCAAGCTTGGTGGTGTTCATTCAGACGCTGTCTTTCCGACAGACCTGTTCTTCACCTGAGGACGGCTGCTTGCGTTGTAGCCGAAACGTCGTGAGAATTGTATTTTATTATGTTTTATTTGTATTATTTTATTATTTCCCTTCTACGTGACTTTACCGAAAGAACCAAGAAGAAGAAGAAAGCGACGTTTGTCTGCGTTAAGCGTTGGCAGCCAGCCGTCCCCGTCACTGACGGTGAATGGAGGGGGTGGAGTTTGTTTGATGACATAAAATAACTGGCAGGTGCTTTTATTTTCTTTGTGGGGCAGTAGTGTCACCAACAAACACAAAGATACCTCCTTGTAGCCTCAACTAAACTTTCGGGACAGGTGCTGGTCTGGAGTAGCACCTATGAAGGCCGGCACGGCAAACGAGGAGCTGGGTGGCCAGCACCCAGTGGCAATGTTCACACATGGCACGAGCTAGTCATTTGAGGCTGAGTCGACCTAGGGCAGGCCCAGAACAAGTTCATATATTCCCCACTGCTGCGCTACGCACCAACCTACTGCAGTCTGCCAGACAACCCGCAAAGCGCCGAGAAAGTCCGGGCCCTGCCTGGCCTCACACGCCTGGGTGGCAGAGTCCTGCATGTGGCCGGGCCTCGCCGTCATCCTGTTTCAAACGATCGCGGACACACACATTCATTAAAATCAAATACAACGAAAAGCGCAATGCCGCTTCGGCGAATTATTTTCGAGCAAATGCGTTACATTAATGCAATTAGGTCGTCTCGTTTAATCACCAAACTTGAATGACATGTCATCCGCGCCAAGCACTGTGTGTGTGTGTGCGCGCGCGTGTTTTGGATACAGCATTTGTGAATCCCACAGTCGCGTTTGTTTTAGAGAAGTCACAAAACCACGACGGACTGGTCTTGCCTCTGCCACGTCACGTGGGCGAGGTGCGGCCGGTTCGGCCAGCGCCACTGGGCAGGCGAGGTCATGCAGGGTTGGACAAGGACCGTCCCCTTGTGTGAGACTCGTTGCTCACCCCGTGGCAACGGAGCCCACATTTATTTATTGGCAACGAAATATCAGCGCGTCCGTGTGACACATTTTGTTTTTAAAGCAACCTGTGTGGGCACCGCCTGATCAGTGCCC
Organism: Lampetra fluviatilis; assembly: GCF_964198595.1. Taxonomy (NCBI): domain Eukaryota; kingdom Metazoa; phylum Chordata; class Hyperoartia; order Petromyzontiformes; family Petromyzontidae; genus Lampetra; species Lampetra fluviatilis. The sequence goes on along the minus strand of NC_136323.1, from coordinate 2,999,134 downwards.
TGGATAGTTTGAGAACAATTAATGAGAGTTTAGCATAGCTTGCTTTTAAATTTACGTCGCGACAATGACTCATCAACTAATTTTAAGTAACAATCGCCACAGTGGTGCGATTGTGACCATGCAACTCAAGCTATGGACCACGTAGTAAACCCATAGATACACATCGGCATACACAGAGACTCACTGGAGATACATAGGGGCTTATAGAGACATGTAGAGACACATATAGACCCTTGTTCTTGGTTCTTTCGGTAAAGTCACGTAGAATGGAAATAATAAAATAATAAAAATAAAACATAATAAAATAATTCTCACGACGTTTCGGCCACAACGCAAGCAGCCGTCCTCAGGTGGAGAGCAGGTCTGTCGAGTAGACAGAGTCAGAATTATTTTATTATGTTTTATTATTATTTTATTATTTCCATTCTACGTGACTTTACCGAAAGAACCAAGAAGATGAATCCCTGCAGTCACGAAAGCTTTAAATCGAAACATATAGACCCATCGAGACTCATAGAGAAACACAGATACCCATAGAGACCCATAGAGATACATGCAAGACAATCCACAGCAGTGCGATTGTGGTCATGCAACTCAAGCTATGCACCACGCAGCGAACCACTGCGGTCTGCGTTCATTCAACTGCGGAATCCCTCTCGTCGTGAATTTACCGAGTAAAGCCTCGGTGGGTGTTTAAGACTAATTCAGTTTGGTTTGTGACGCTTAGCCCTTCTTAGAATTGCACCCCAAACACTCATTCAAATTGGACAGCCCTTTGTCAATCCACTGTTGTAAGAAGGCCTTCTCCCCATGCTGTGTCAGTCTTGAGAGTTGTTTTGACCATACTTCACCACGCTGGTCATTGCGGGTCAGTGTAGTCGGGTTGGGGTGGGGGAGCAGGACCAGTTCAAATGTCACTCGCCACTGATGTTGGCCGTGGCCGGGAATCGATCCCACGTCTCCGATTTGAAACCATTGCACCACCACTCTCAATTTGTACATTAGAGACGGTGATGATTATTGTTTGTTACTCTACCCAGGAGCACTTTGGCACAGAGCCACGGTCGCATGAAGGTTGTCAAGTCAGATTCCAGTGGGGGGTTATCGTTCAGCCTCATCGTGCCTCTGCGGTCATTAAAATACATCACTTACGTAGAAAGTTAACTTTGGTTGTCTAATTAAAACACCGCTGGCACCATCAACGGAGATGAGCAATCCGTAAAGCGTTTTGTGATCACGGGATGAGATTTGCCTGCCTGTACGTGCGCGCAGGAACACGTGCTCCTCGCTTATCCAGCGAAGCCTCGGTGAGGCTTCAGCACTCCCCATTCGAGAGGGGTCCTGCAACCGGCATGTTTGGCCAATCAACTAACGCGTCTTCTCAGACAACGTCCACGTTAACACCGCTCACGTCTTCGCGAGATATATATATATATTTATTTTAAAATTAATCTAAACTAGCTCGCGGGTTTCTCATTTCTTTGTTGTTGCTTCGTGCGTAAAAGAGAGAGGGGTGGGTGGGTGGTGGTGGTGGTTGGGGGGGAATGTCTTTCATGTCCTTCTCCGCGCTCTGTCGCTCCGCTCCATGGAATTCGCCCGAGTGGCAATGACGGTCGAGTCGGGACACGCAGCGTCGTCTCGGGGGCAGGGAACGAACGAACAGGGGGGTGGGGGGGGGGGTTGGCCGATACGACGCGGCGGTGAGAAATGTGCGTGACTGACACCGCCCGCTCAGTCGTTATTGGATTTGAAATGGCCACGAGCGCATACCTGGTGTCGACGATTGCGTGATGTTACATTTGTGTATCACTTTACAGAAAATATGCTTTTACAGGGGCAAAACAATAATCTCGCAATTGAAGGCTGCGTGCCGTGCGCTTTCATGACCCTGCTATGAAAGTTGATTACCACTGATTCCGAAACGCTACAGTGAGCGCGCTGCGCTACGAACCCGGGCAACCCTAAGTTCGATTCCCAACCACGGTTAACATCAGTGGCGAGCGAAATCTGAACCGGGAACGGAATCACAGGCACGGATTATTCCGAGTCTCGACTGAATGTCGTCGCCCAATTGCTCAAATGGGCAGCACACGTCATGAGAACAGCTGAGAAAAAACTGGACCACTGTGAGAAAACAGCTTAGTAGCGCGTCGGATTCCTCCAGGATAAATATAGATTCTGAAAACTCCGGAGTGTAGAGCCAGGAGAGAAGGGAAGAGAAGCAGAGAGAGAGAGAGAGACCGCGGGAGAGATGGCAGCAGCAAGCGAGACGACATCACGGAGTTGAGAGGTCACGCTAGGACAGGAGCAGCTAGGGAGAGTACGACTACCACTTTTTATTTGACCAGGTAAGGCCCACTGAGCTGTATAGCCCTTTTTCAGAAGCGACCTGGCCGCAAATGATCGCTCAACGACATTTATAGCAGCCACATACTCTAAAACGCACGTTTTTATTTATTTTTGGAAGTAAAAACCGGTGGACCCGGAGAACAATCCACGCGACCACGGGGAGAACACGCAAACTCAAAGTATACAGGCGTCAGGGTTGGGATGGAACCCACGACCTCCTGTATACCAGACGAGGTAGTTAACATCTCCTCGCCACCGTGCCCCACAAAGGTGACCGGCTCACGACACGCAGGTGTTTGGAACCACAGAAACGGCAGCTCTCAGGCTTTTCGACTTCAGCAATGTCCCCATCGTTGTTTTAGAATAAACGTTGGAGCTGGGCTACTGCATCTGTAATTATTGTCTTGTTTAAAAAAAATAACCTTTGACCGCTCCTCACTTGTATCGACCAGGTGCCAAGCACACTCTGAGCGCGTCAATGTTTACGAGTTCAGTTGGCCCGGGCCAATCATCGCACTCCGTCTACTCACGTGCACTTGCTCGCCAGGTGCTCATCATCATCATCAGCCATGGTCAGTCCACTGCTGGATGAACGCACCCCACGAGGCAGCACGCCGGACTTGCAATCCAGAGGCGGCGGGCTCAATTCTATCTCCCGGCGCGGCAGTTGAAACCACGGGGCACATTTCTCTTAAATCCACCCCCCCCACGCGCCGCTCACCTCCGCGTGTGTACCGCGCAGTGTGTCAATGGGTGGACAAATGAGTCGTGTGTATTGGGTGACCCGGGTCAGCCTTGCAAGCGAGACTCGGGCTGGCCGATTGACATCTCACCCCGTTGGACAAGATTCACTTGAACTCGATGGGTAGGTCGCCGTGTGGTTGGCTACGCTCACACCTTGCAGGTCGTCTGGCTAGCATGGAGGAGTAGGCCAAAAACACCTGGGGAGGGGGGTGGGCACTCCAGAGCTCTCACTCGTGATGGCCCCTTCTGCCAGCAGTGGCGTGAGCGAGCAATTGCGGGGCTGCTCCTTCACCTTTTTATTTCCGTTTGAGATTTCAGAAATGAGGCACGAGCTGCGTGTGGTGTGTGTATGGGTGTGTGTGTGTGTGTATGGGTGTGTGTGTGTGTGTGTGTATGGGTGTGTGTGTGTATGGGTGTGTGTGTGTGTATGGGTGTGTGTGTGTGTATGGGTGTGTGTGTGTGTATGGGGGTGTGTGTGTGTATGGGTGTGTGTGTGTGTATGGGGGTGTGTGTGTATGGGGGTGTGTGTGTATGGGGTGTGTGTGTATGGGGTGTGTGTGTATGGGGTGTGTGTGTATGGGGTGTGTGTATGGGTGTGTGTGTGACACGCACTCTGTGTCAGCAGCCCGGGTTACTCGTTAACCGCGCAGGTTACTCATTAACCCGGACAGGTTCAATATGGGCCAAGGGAAAGCGACTGTCGGACAAATAAACTTGCAGCAGGCACGTGACGAGGGCCGTCACACTCTCGCTCGTCATCATACTCCACTGGACGTGTTCCCCTCGCTCTATGCGGGTTCGGTTCGTGCGATGTCGCGTATTTGCGGCGAAACCCAGTTCTGCGCAAATGTTCGCTATACCCTCTCGTGCTATAGGGAGTCACTCAAATGCGGGAAACATTTCATGTGGACAAAGTTTGACTGGCTGGTTGGCTGTCTGTAGGGAGGTAAGGGGTTGATCCATGGCTCAACAACGGTCACCCGCGTGGCTGTGGATGATATAAGCAATGGAATAATGAAACAGGCAAATACATCTCCTCCTGCCCTTGCCTCTCCCTCCACATCAAAATTCAAGCGTTTTGTCAGTCTGTTTTACACATCCCATCATCCACATTGCACGGCATTCTCTGAGTGATTTGTGTTACATTTTGTTTCGGCAGCGCCCTGTGGAATTCCCACCACCGCTTGGCTCAGCGAGGGCGGTGCATCGACCGTCCTCGTGGTTCATCACGACCACCGCACTCACGACTCCACCACTCCCCTCCCTGTAGCTCACAACAGTGGCTGTCTAATTCCAGGAGCCTGCCAGTAGCAGCCGCACACACACACACCGCGCACACAACTGGAAATTCAAGTTTCTCGCAGCCGCAGTCACGACGGTGCTCGCTCGGGCCATCACGGGGCGATGAGCTGCGGGTTGTACCATCGGCACAATAACCGCAGGTGGCCCCACGTGACTCCCTCCCCCTCCAACGCACAACTCGGGATCGATGTCTGTGTCCTGGATCAACAGCGGCCACCCCCCCCCCCCCAACTGCCCGGTTTACAAATATCGATCGCAGTGAAATTCCATTTGTGCCCGTCCGTCCTCTGCCTGGCTCGCCCTGGCCCCGAGTGCGTGGCGATTCGCGTTCCTCCTCCTCCTCCACCCCACTCGCCACTTACCCTCCTCCCCAACCCAGCTCCGTGGACCCGGTTACAGCCGTGGGCTGGCTGCGTGGAGTGTCGCTGGCAGAGGCTGTAAGGTGAGATCAGTGAGGCCAACCCCCCCCCCCCCCCAAGTCGCCAGCCTACAGCCGGCTGCGTCCACATCGAACAGGCGTGGTGGGTACAGTTTGGGGTGCGGCAGGGTTTGACTGTGGCTGTGTGGTTAGTGATGGTGGGTTTGGTGGCTTGGTGGTTGTGATGGTCCTTTAAGAGGAATGACGACGGAATGCGGCTTTGCCGTCTTCAAGGGACAGGCGTGCCGCTGGCATTCGCACACTCGTGGTGACACTTGGGAGGTGGGGTGTGTGTGTGTGGGGGGGCATTCTGGCTAGAGGAGGAGCCACCACCACCACCACCTCCTCCACAGGTGGACCGCATTGTCGGAACGAGGGGCGGGCGCGACTGCTCGCTGCTGTCCATGCGGCACGGGGCTGCGAGTTCACTCCGGCGGTGTGTGGGGAGTGGTCGCAAAGTGCCACTCGGGGCCCGTCCACTCAAACGAAACTTGGTGAGAGCAAAGAGCGAACAACTGGAGCAAGCAGCGGCAATGCGAAGTGCGACTGGCTGTGGATGAGTGAGGAGCCCGTGAAGCGAGCGAGCGAGCGAGCGAGCGAGGACGAGGGGTTGGGGTGGATGTCTCCGGCCAGCCGAGCTCGGTTCTGCGTCCACCGTGACAGGTCCAGCCCGTGACGGCGTCCCGTCGGACAGGGTCGCTCGGCTGACTTCTTGTAAGGCTCTGTGAGCAATGCGGAGCAGCAGGGTATGGTAGTAAGTGTTGGGTTCGAGAGGTGAGTGCCGCGGGTCGGTTGTTTGCTCGCCGTGCGCTGTGGAGGAGTTCGCCGACGTTTGAGACTTTTGCCTCGTCTGCGGAGATGGGGCATCACCAACAGGTGTGTGTGTGTCTATGTGTGTGTGTGTCTGTGTTCTCCCGTGTGTGTGTGTGTTCTCACCAACAGGCGTGTGTGTCTGTGTGTGTGTGTGTGTCTGTGTGTTCTCCCGTGTGTGTGTGTCTCTGTGTTCTCCCGTGTGTGTGTCTGTGTGTCCTCTCGTGTGTGTGTCTGTGTGTCCTCTCGTGTGTGTGTCTGTGTGTACTCCCGTGTGTGTGTGTCTCTGTGTTCTCCCGTGTGTGTGTCTGTGTGTCCTCTCGTGTGTGTGTCTGTGTGTCCTCTCGTGTGTGTGTCTGTGTGTACTCCCGTGTGTGTGTGTCTCTGTGTTCTCCCGTGTGTGTGTGTCTGTGTGTTCTCACCAACAGGTGTGTGTGTATGTCTGTGTGTTCTCCCGTGTGTGTGTGTCTGTGTGTCTGTGTGTGTCTGTGTGTGTGTGTCTGTGTTCTCCCGTGTGTGTGTGTCTGTGTGTACTCCTGTGTGTTCTCCCGTGTGTGTGTGTGTGTCCGTGTGTTCCCTCGTGTGCCGTGCCGGCCTTCAAAGGTGCTACTCGCTCACAACACTTGCCCCAACAGTCTGTTCAGGCTGTACGCGGGATCTTTGTCTTTATCTGCGTTAGTCTGACTGTATCCTTGCCATTCTCTCTGCGTGTCTGTGTGGGGAGCGGTCGTGTAGTGGTTAGCGCGCTGCGCCGTGAACCCGGAGAGCCGGTTCTGGGCCTCCCCCTAGGTCGACTCGGCCTCAAATTAGTACCCGGTGCTGTGTGTAAAACGTCAGCGCCGGGGAGACAAAGGCAGCCGAGCGTGGTGTAAGTTTATTTAACTAATTTCGCACCGAATGTAGCCACCCACCCACCACCCCCTCGTGTGTCATGCCGGCCTTCATAGATGCTGCTTCTGCTGCTGCTGCTCGCTAACAGCACTTGCCCCGACAGTCTGTGAAAGGGGCCTTCACCGGGGATCTGTGCATGTCGCGTGAACTCAGAACGCACGTGTCGCTTCCCTGCGAAAGCGACACCTCTGTTCAGCCCGGCGCGCTGTTCGGCTGCTGCTGCTGCCCGGCTCCGCCACGTGGCGCGTCCGGGTTGCCTGGCGCCGGGTAACCCAATTCAGTTGCTGAAGGAACATTTTGGGTGGTTGTTGTTGTTGTGTCCGCATGGAGTCCCGACGTTTCGGCGCCGAGGCGCGCTGCGTCGGGCACTCCACGCGGTCGCCGTTCACCTCAAGGGCAGCCGTACGCAGAGGGAGTGCCGACGACTGTCTCGTCTGCGTGCGTGCGGTGCAAAAGCGACTTTCTGTGTTGGGAATACGTTGAGGTCCGTTTACGCGTGAACTCGGTTTACGCGTGTGCGCGGTTTACGCGTGAGCTCGGTTTTCGCGTGAACTCGGTGCACGTGTGAGCGCGCGATTTACGCGTGAACTGGGTTTACGCGTGAGCTCGGTTTTCGCGTGAACTCGGTTTTCGCGTGAACTCGGTAAATTCGGTGAACGCGTGAACGCGCGGTTTACGCGTGAAGCACAAAGTGCCGGTTCGGCCTCTCCACTCGCGTTCACCGCCCTACAGTGCACAACTGTTAATCCGCCCCCCCCCCGTGCCCCTCCAGCTCCGTGTGGCCGCCACGTCGCAGGTTGACTTGCGGATTAACGCGTCCACGCGCGGCTGCGAGCTTTCGGACACACGGGGGGCGGGTTGATGCCGTGCCCTTGCCGAGGGTACAGTCATCCCACCGTGCACGCGGAGACGCAAACAACATGCGGGCACGCCAAAGTCCCGGGATGGGGTGTGTGTAGGCAACGTGTTCCGCACGCGGTTGGGTTGAAACCGCGCGAGCCGATCGATCATCGCCCGCTGTGCCAACGCCGCGGGACCCCCGTGGCGACCGCGGCGGCCTCGCTGGAGGGTCTGGCCCCACCGATGGCCACGGCTCCATTGACTCGGCTGTTGGCGAGCGAGTTTGCCTGCCGGCACGCTCTCTGGCTCTCTCTCTCTCGCTCGCTCTCGCCCTGGTTGTTGTTGGCAGAGGTCTCGGGGCGTGAATGACGACGCCTCGGAGGGGCAGAGAGACCTCGGCCACGTCGTCTTCTCCCCGGCTACCGGCAAATATTTGGCGTGCGCCCGACCGTGCGACCCGGCGGAGTCGTCGGGCTGGCGAGAGAGTTGCCGGCAGCGGCGTGCCGGCAACGCGAATCGTTCAGAGCGTCAGAGTCGTTGGTTCGGGGGGGGGAGGCAACGTTCGTTTCGCGGAAATTATTTTGACCCGCTATTGATTTGTGTCCGCGTAGTCATTTCGATTTTCCTTCTCGTAACGTCGGTTGTTTTTTTTGTTGCTCCGATTTCTATTTGCTTCATCGCCGCCGTGCTTTGTATGTTTTATGTTGTTGGCCTTTGCACGTTTTGTGCCCGCCCAGGTCACTCGTGCGTGTGAGATGCCTGCTCTGGTCTCTTGGGTTTCTCCCCTGGTTCAACAAAAGTCACTTAAACTTCGGCCCTTGTGCCGGGAAAACTTCTTCAACGGTTTTGTTTTGCTTACAGGTTTTGTTGAAATCTTATTGGATGTCGTGCGCGGGTTTAGTAATATGCATCGTGTGCGTGTGCTGTGTGTGTGTGTGTGTTTCTTACAGACTTCCTTCGCTCTGAATCCCAGCAAGGCAACGTGGTGCTAATATTTACGACGCGGCCTTTCAGCTCGCGCACAAAGCAATACAATTTATTGACCACCAATTGAGAGGTGGGATTGCATTCCCCCTCCGAACATTCCGCACCAGCGCTCAACGCTGAATTACAACGCCAACCCCCAAAGGGACCAGGAACTGAGAGGGAGCAAGCGTGGCAGCGAGAGGCACAAGCAAACCGAGATTAAGCATAGGGCCCCAAGCAGCTCAAGGGGGTGAGGGCAGGTGGGCAATCCAGGCTTCGCTGGAATTAAAATCCTAATAAACAACACGAGATAGTTAACGTTACACGCCAATTCCTCTCCTGCCCCTTGTTGTTGCGGGTCTCTCATCTCGCTGCGTCTCTGTCTCTCTCTGTACCTCGCCTGGCATCTCAGTCTCTTCTCAAAATTTCGCTCCACCTGTTTCTCGCCTTCACATTCCCTTGACTCGCCACACGCTTTCCACCGCTTCCCACCGGGGTCTCCCAAATGGGCCCGCAGCGGCATTGGGCACCGACGCAGGCCTAGCTCGCCCGCAAAAAGCCTTCCTGGGGCCACGGACTACCAGCAGTGCTCGGCGAGGAGCGACGGATCGACGCCGGCAATGGCGGACGGGGGCGGCCGTTGCCGCATCTGCAGCTTGGAGCTGCGCGGGAGCCAGCGCCGCTGGATCTTCGGCGGGGAGAGCGCGACGGGCCGCCCGGGCCTCCGCGTCATCCTCTCGCACCTCCTGGGCCAGGAGCTGGCGCGCGGAGATGGCCGCGGGGAGTTTGCGTGCGGGAAGTGCGCCTTCTCCCTCGAGCGCGTCTACAGGTGCGCTGCTGCTGTTGCTGCTGCCACCATCACCGCTGCCCTCCGGCCGGGTTTATCGGCGTTATTCTCCCGCGCGGGTTTCCGTGGTTGTGCTGCTGCTGCCGCTGCTGCACAGCTCTCTTTTGGATCGTACCGACGTTTCGCACCACACCCCAGGCGGGAGCTGGCTCGGAATTGAATGCGCGCGTCCGGCGCGCGTGTGCGGCGAAAACGCCGGACGTCGTGCCGACGCCACGCGGTACGACCCGTGGCCCACGGGAGAGCTGCGGACGGTTCTCTGCTCACGTGGGGTTTGGTGAGCGAGCGAGCCAGCCGGTGACGACTTCAAGAGTAGCCTCATGGTAGAGATGTGACACGTGGCCCGCGAATGCTTGAAGCGGGCAGTGACGTTACTACGTGGTGCGCAGTTTGATATATAGACTTACTAAGACATTTCATAGACATGCATAGAGACCCGTAGACTTACAAGGACATTTCAAAGACCAGCATAGAGACCGATAGACTCACAGGGACATGTGATAGACCAGCATAGAGACCCATAGACTCACAGGGACATGTGATAGACTTGCATAGAGACACATAGACTTACAAAGACATGTCACAGACTTGCATAGACACCCATAGACTCACAAGGACATACCATAGACTTGCATAGAGACACATAGACTCACAAGGACATGTCATCAACTTCCAAAGAGACCCATCTACTCACCCGGAGACCCATAGCCTTAAGCGGTCTGCGTGGGGCGGTGGGCATTTGCATGTGGCCCATGCCTTGAGCACCTCCGCGCGGGATGCCGCGCGGAGGTGGTGAGCGGCGAGCGGGGAGTGAGGCTGCCGTGGTGGCGGCGACGGCGTCCACCGAAACCCTCGGGGCTCTGCCGGTCGCTCCGTGCGCATCTCCCGTCCCGGGGCGTGGCGATGGCTGAGACGCATGCCGCTTCTAAACGTGGGGTCGGTGCATCGCGTAGTGCTGGGATCTGCGCGTGTGCGCACAAGGACAATTCGGCCTCAAATGAGTACCTGGTGCGGTGTGCAGTACACATCGTCACTGGGGAGACAAAGGTGGCCAGGCGTGGTGCTCCCCACCCACCCACCACCTCGTGTTCTGTGCCGGCCTTCATAGGTGCAGCTCGCTAACAGCACTTGCCCCAACAGTCTGTTAAGGTTACACGGGAGACGAGGGGGGGGGGGAATCTTCGTGTTTGGCATCCACCTAATCAAGAGTTTGGCTTGAGTAGCCGGTACGTGGATTGCCACCTCCAAGGGTAGAAAAAACAACAACCCCGAAACCAGAGGAGGGAAGGCCAACGAGCGAGCGTCGTTGTCTTGAGTGTTGCGTTGTTCATCATTATCAGCACCAGCCATGATCAATCCACTGCTGGATGAGGGCCTCCCACAGGTGTATTATTAACATTATGATGCGACTGACAAAAAAATTACTTTTAATGTACGGGGGAAGATTTGTAGCTTTACCAGGACAGTAGCGGCTGCCTCCTCAACCAGAGGGACAAACCTGGGGGGAAACACCCAGGACCGTAGGCAGTACAACAAAGTGGGTTTCTGTCCTCCCCCTGTTCTGCGTGGGTTTCCTCCTGGGTTCCTTCCATAGCTGAAAACCCACAGACGACAGTGTTACTGGCATTGGCCACATATCCCAATGCTATGAAAACATTTTCCGTGCAAATTATTCCATCGGGATCGTACGTAGCGGCAGCGGCAGGAGCAACAACAGCAGCAGCAGCATGATCCCTCCCCTCCCTCCCACCCGCCACTGTGGAAAACTCGGTAGGACCCCCCCCCCCCCCCAGAACATCAGTTGTTGAGGCTCGGTGAGACTCTCCGGGCTAAGCGAGGGTTCACGTCTGTTTTCGTTCAACCCCGGCGAGAACTCGAGAGGGCATGATGGGAGTCTCATTGGCAGCAGCAGGGACGTGGACTGCCAGCGACAGAAGTTGAGTACGGTAATGAAAGCGAATAGAAATCTGCGCGAAAATAAAACTTTGTCGGAGGGGGAAAACAATTATGGAAAGTATTGCGCAAGGCGGCTGGAGATGGATTATGTTTCGCCTGATCGCAGCACGTTTGTGTGTACGTTGGACTTCGTTTGCACCGTGTACGTAGCGTCGTTATTGGAGACGCCGCTAATGACGACGCGTGGTCATGCACGTGGTGCGCGCGCACCGCAGGTACGACGGCGTGATGAACCGCGTGAAGGCGCTGTCCATCGAGCGCATGCAGAAGCTGGCGACGGAGCGTGACAAGCTGGCGCAGTGCGTGCTCTTCCAGTACGGCCGCTCGAACCCGGGCCAGGGCCGGCCCGGCGGGGCCCGGCAGCGCTCGCTGGACGCGAGCCGCGTCGCGTACAACGAGCTGCTGCAGGACGACGCCGCCTTCTCCGAGTACGAGAGCTGGTCCGAGCGCGGCGGCGGCGGCGGGGGCGACGGCGGCAGCTCCTGCTCCTACTCCTTCGCCTCGACGCCGCTCAAGAGCGCGCCGGGAGGCCGCGGCCCGCCCCGCCACGGCCCCGCTTCGGGCCGCTCCACGCCCAGCGGCTGCGGCGCCGACGCCATGCGCCGGTGCGTCAGCGTGGACTCGCTGCGCGTGCCGGACGCGCGCTACGAGTCCGTGTGCAAGGTCCCGCGCAAGGTGGCGGCCGGCATGGGCGCCCGGTCGCCCTGGTCCGTGTCGCGCTCTGTCAGCGTCGGGGGCGGCAGCGTCGGCACCTCCTCCGCGGCGAGACGGAGCCGCGGCGTGGGCCCGGGCTCCCTCGGCAGGCGGGGGTGGGGGGCGGTTGGTTCCATCGGCTCGTCCGTGTCCCTGGGGTCCCTGGCGTCCTTCGGCGCCGTGCCCGCGCTGTCGATCGCCGAGGAGGAGGAGGATGGCGACTGCGAGGACGCGGTGGACAGCGTGAGCGTCTTCTCGGCCCGCTCGCCCGTGTCGCCTCCGCCGCCGCCTTCGCCGGCGCTCGCCCGTTCCCTGCAGCTGGTGCGCAGCATCGGCGTCCGCGGCCTCCGCGCCCCCAAGGGCAGCGGGATCCCCACGCCGTCGCGGCGGGGGGGCGGCGGCGGCGGCGGCTCGGCCCGGACGCGTAGCGAGCGCAGTGAGCGCAGCACGCCGCGTGGCAGCCCCCGCCGCGAGGAGGCGCCGGAGCTCTCGGAGGGCGACGCCGTCGGAGCGGAGGAGCGCGGCGCTTGCCGTGAGGTACGGCGCGAGCTGCGTTTGTTTCACGTTCGGGAGCCACCGGCGCCCTGTGGTGACCTGCGGGGTCGCGGCGGGGGTGGATCTGGCTCGGCAGGGATGGGCGGTTTAAAAAATACATTTTTATTTAATTTTATTTGTTTGAAGCAGTGGGCAAGATTTTATTTTTAAATGCCATCCATCCAACAGGTGGTTAACACAGAGCTGCAAATTATTTTAATAAATATATTTGTCAGTGAATTATAAAAGCCAAAGAATATATGCAATAGTTTTTGATGTCGCTCTTATCCTCCAGATTTTGAGAAAGGCCCCACGTTTCAGTCTCAGTTATGCTTCGCTGCTGAAATTAATATTTCATAGCCGTGTATTTGCCACGTCACCACCGCGGAGTGCCACGCGGCGCCGCGTGTGATGCTCCGTGTGCCCCCGTTGCCCGGCCAATGCCCTTTTAATTCTGCCCTAAGCTGGGTGCGTACCCAGCCACGGCGCGACCCCATTTCACGGCGTTGCCGCATTCTCGCGAATAGAACGGCACCTTCACCGGGGCTTCGGGACGAATGTGCAAGCCTGCAAAATGATGGTGACTGGGTGACGACAATGACGACGATGATGTTGATGATGTTGATGATGATGATGTTGATGATGTTGATGATGTTGATGATTGCGATTTAAAGCTTTCGTGACTGCAGGGATTCATCTTCTTGGTTCTTTTGGTAAAGTCACGTAGAAGGGAAATAATAAAATAATAATAATAATACAATTCTCAAGACGAAAGACAGCATCTTTCCGACATACCTGTTCTTCACCTGAGGACGGCTGCTTGCGTTGTGGCAGAAATGTCGTGAGAATTGTATTTTATTATGTTTTATTTGTATTATTTTATTATTTCCCTTCTACATGACTTTACCGAAAGAACCAAGAAGATGTCGATGATGATAGAGAGGAACAATTCTAATAAAGGCGCCACCACACCGCCCAATCACCAGGCTCACGTAGAGACCCACAGACTCGGGTAGAGACCCGCAGACTCGCATAGCAAGTCACGAGTGTCTCATCTCATGGAGTGACTTGTCCTTGCCATAGGAATATGGAAATCCCACCACCTGTCTCAGGCACACCGCCACGGATGAGCACCACCCAGAGTTAGTTAGCGCAGGGAGAGGCCTTCAACGGCCGCCCTCTCCCGCTCGCCGCAGTCACACACGGCTACCGCTCACGCGTCTCTCTCTCTCTCCCACTCGCCGCAGTCACACACGGCTACCGCTCACGCGTCTCTCTCCCGCGCGCCGCACAGGATGTTGGCCAGCAGCTGGAGCGGATGACGCGGCAGCGGGAGGAGAGCGGGGCGGCCACGCGGACCGGGGACCTCGAGCGGAGCCTGGCGAGCGCCGTCGGCGAGCCGAGCCTCCGCGAGCGCCTCCTGGAGGTGCCGCCACTCCCCCGCTCCCGCACCCGTGTGCCGCTCGATGCGACCGTTCACGGTTTTGATTTGCGTGCGGCTCTGCGGCGCGCGGCGGCGCGCGCGGAGATCGCGACCGTGCCACGCAGCGACGGCCACTCCCCTTCACCCACATTCCACAGTGTCCCCAGTTCGATTTCACGTCCCGGGCGCGGCGGTTGAAACAACGGTGCCGGTTCCTTAAATCCGCCCGGCAGTAGAAATGTTTACGCCGCGGTGAGTCGGTCGGCAGGTCGCGTGCGGTGGGGTAGAGTGTGGGTACCCCCGCCGGAGGTTCTTCCTGCGCCGGTGGCGGCCGCTTTGTCTTGCACGGCGGTGACGGTGAGCGGGGCCCGCAGGACTGCGCGAGGATGGCGGAGGAGAGAGCGGCGGGCGACGAGGACTCGGGCCACCTCGTCACGCGACTCAAGGACAGGATGTCGGAAGGACGCTCCGCTCCCGTGGTGAGTCTTCAACCCCTGTGACTGGCCATCCCTTTGCAAACCGCACGCAAACCCAGCGGTGACACGGGGGGTGCGACGGGAGGGGGGGGGATACCTTTAGCAGACAACAGTCTGGGCAAAGGCCACTGTTCCCTGCTGTGATCTCCCTCCTATGATGTCGCTGCTATAATCTCCCTCCTATGATGTCTCTGCCTATATCATATTTATTCCTCTTTCTCCCGACGCTCTGGACGAATGTCCCACCGCCGTCGAGCGATCGTGAGCGCCAGCGATGGGCTTGAGGAGGCCTGCATCCAGCAGTTGATAGATAATGGCTGTCGATGAAGGTTAATTATGAGTTTGGCACGGCCGGCTGCGACTGTCATTAGACGCGCAATCAGAGCCGTGGGAGACTTTTCAGTCACGGGCGTGGGTCGGCGCCGCCCATCCTTCTCCCCACGTTGTGCGGAGTCAGCGGTGGTTTTTCCCAAGAATAGGACAGACTCGTCCCCGCCACGGGAACGTGGAGTTCCACCATTGGCTCACTGCCAGACGGGGGCGAGTGCCGGCTTGTCTTGGTGGAAGGTAAAGGGCGCAGCCCCTGCAATTGCTCGCTAGCGCTACTGCCGACCGACGGGTCTCCGCTAGAGGGTGCGTTGGCCTACTCTTCCACGCCGGCCGGGTGTCCTGTAAGAGTACCCACACTTTACCCCACCACCACGACGACCACCGCACTGGAGCTGCCGATCGTAGACTCGCCGTGGTGTGGCCATCGGCGCTGCCGGGGTGGACGGAGGCCTTTCCCTGACCCACATTTGAACCGTTGCCGTGTTTCAGACCTCCGAGACACGAGACGGTCCGTCGGATCGTCCTCGTGCGCGGGGGACAGACGGACGGGAGGAGAGGGGCGGGAGGGAGGAGAGGGCCGGGAGGGAGGAGAGGGACGGGAAGGATGAGAAGGAGCTGCTGTGTCTGAGGGAGGCTCTGGAGGAGAAGGACACGGACATCCGCCGGCTTTGCAGCGTCCTCTCCAGCAACGAGTCCACCATCGCGGTGAGCGACCGGGAATCTCACCGGAGCGCCGTGCGGCACGACCGCGGCAGCTTTGCGTTTACCGAGCGGCGGCGGTGGTGGGCGGCACCGCGTGCCACGGTGCGCCACGCGCGTCACGGTGCCCCCGTTGTCGTACGCAGAGCCTGGACACGGTGCTCAAGCAGAAGGACGAGGAGCTGAAGCGATCGAGCGACGCGTTCCTGGAGATGATCGACGGCTTGCAGAGCAGCCACGCGCGCGCCGCCCGGCAGAAGGACGCCCTCATCGCGGAGATGGAGCAGGCGCTGCGCAGGAAGCTCCGCGACACGGAGGTGCGGAAGGCCTCCATCCCTTCCCTCTCTGAGATTGTTTACCGCGGCGCGCAACGCCGTGGACGTTAGAGAACCCGTGACGTCGTTCGCAAAGAGCAGGCCGCAGCGTGCCGTCGGCGTCGGGGTTGGTCCACGTTTGAAAAAAAAAAAAAAGTCACGCCGCCAAATTCCACGTTCGTCCAGGAGCTGCTCAGGAGCAGGTCGAGCGGCGGGGACGAGGCCTTGGCGGAGGCGACGGAGCGCTGCGTGGAGCAGCAGCGCCAACTGCAGCAGGCCCTCGTCGACAGAACGCGGGAGCTCTCCGAGCACCAGGAGGAGGTGGAGAGGACGCTCCGGCTGGTCGTGGACAAGGAGCGCCTGCTCAAGGTGCGGCGCCGCCGCGACCCCCGTGACCCCCGCGACCCCCGCGACCCCCGCGACCCCCGCGACCCCCGCGACCCCCATGCCGTTTCCGTCGCGCCGTTGACGCGGGGCGGCCGCTACCGTCGGCGGGAGCCGCCGCGCGTTCCGTGACGTTGACCCCCCCCCCCCCGTGGCCGTCGCCGTGCCGATCTCTCCACAGGAGAAGACGGAAGCCACCTCGACGGCGGAGGGCGAGCTGAGGGCCGAGATCGAGCGGCTCAAGCGCAGCGCGGTCCAATCTCCGCGCGGAGCAGGGGCGGGCGACGCTGCTCGGGCGGTGCCTGGAGACACAGAGGCCCCAGTGAGTCCCCACTTGTCACCCGTGTCACCCGCCCCACGCCTGCCACCCGTGTCACCCGCCCCACCTGTCACCCGTGTCACCCGCCCCACACCTGCCACCCGTGTCACCCGCGCCAACTGTGTCACCCGTGTCACCCGCCCCACGCCTGCCACCCACGCCACCTGTGCTACCTGTGCCGCCGCTGAGCGCTCCACTCTGGCATCTTCTCGTCATCACTGTGATCGGCAGCAGCCATGAGCTCTCCACCGATGATGCTGATATTGCTGCTCATGATGCCGATGATGGTAAGGGTGCTGCTGCTGCTGCTGCTGATTATGATGGCGCTAATGATATGGGTTTCGCAGCAGCTGCTGCTGCTCATGGCAATGATGAGGATAATGCGAAGCGAATGATAATGATGATGCTGCCGCTCGTGATGCTGACGATGACAATGATGTCACTCGTCATGATGAGGATGCTGATAAAGACACTGTTGCTAACGACGACGAGGATGTCGCAGCGGCTTCCCGTGATAATGATGATGACGCTGATGACGAAGCTGCCACTGACGATGATGCACGTGCTAAATTCGGCAGGAGAGGCCTCACCAAGGAGGCCGGGATGGAGGCGGTGTCGACACGAAGCTCGTGGCTGAGAACGTGGCGCTGAAGGCCCAGCTCGCCCAGAAGGAGAAGCTCCTCCAGGTGAGAGCCGTCTCGCTCCGTTTGGGCTGCACGGGCCATATCTGGCTGTCTCTGGCTGTCTCTGGCTGTATCTGGCCGTCTCTGGCTGTATCTGGCTGTCTCTGACTGTCTCTGGCTGTCTCTGGCCGTCTCTGGCTGTCTCTGGCTGTCTCTGGCTGTCTCTGGCCGTCTCTGGCTGTCTCTGGCTGTCTCTGGCTGTCTCTGGCCGTCTCTGGCTATCTCTGGCTGTCTCTGGCCGTCTCTGGCCGTATCTGGCCGTCTCTGGCCGTCTCTGGCTGTCTCTGGCTGTCTCTGGCTGTCTCGGGCCGTCTCTGGCTGTCTCTGGCTGTCTCGGGCCGTCTCTGGCTGTATCTGGCTGTCTCTGGCTGTCTCTGGCCGTCTCTGGCCGTCTCTGGCCGTCTCTGGCTGTCTCTGGCCGTCTCTGGCTGTCTCTGACTGTCTCTGGCTGTCTCTGGCCGTCTCTGGCTGTCTCTGGCTGTCTCTGGCCGTCTCTGGCCGTATCTGGCTGTCTCTGGCTGTCTCTGGCTGTCTCTGGCTGTCTCGGGCCGTCTTGGTCCGTCTTGGTCCGTCTCCCATCGTAACGTTTAGTTCAGCGCTGCGACGATTCACTGTGGGCAGCAGAACATAGTGGCAGTGCTGCAAAATGTATCGTTATTATTACGATTCCGTGTATTTACCAAGGGAGGCTTCACTGAGTCTCAAGACTCTATTTCAGGAGGGTCCTGCCCAGTTTTCGCTTGGGAGGGTGATGCTGCTGCTGCTTTTGTAGTTTGCGATCCCAATTGAGTAATTTGCAGGGTGATTTCTTCAGCATTGGGATGTTGTTTGGGCCAATAACAGTGACATTGTGCGGTTTGTTTCGCGATGGGAAGAAGCCAGAGAACCGGGAGGAAACCCACGCAGAAGAGGGGGGGAGAACGAACCAACTCCACACAGAAAGGCAGGCGCCCGAGTCAGAGATCGAACCCGGGCCGTTGTTGATGTGAGGCACGAGCAGTACCGCTGCGATGGCGCCCAGCGACCCGCCGCAGTTGCCAGAACGCACCCCATGACGGCAGCGGGGCGACCGAACTTCCGGGGGACGCAATTGTCAGAGCAGCACACGCAAAGCGACAACATCGCCAAACGAGCGGCGACGCCGTCGAAGTAACGGCGCCGCGTCCGACGCCCCCAAACCACCACCCCGCCGTTTTGTGGTCGACACTGAGGCACCGATCGCTCGCACGGACGGCAACGCCCAGTCACAGCGACGTTCTGACACTCGAGGGATGCGCCCCAGGAGTTGGGTGAGGAATGGGCTCCGGCATTCTTACCAAACCGAGGCCCGGCGTCGTCTAGCTTGGAGCACTCCAAGCTAGACGACGCTGCACGATTTCCTCATTGCGCCCAACCCAATGGCCGTGTCCTCTCGGGCGCATTAGGGGACGGGTCGATGGCGCGCGGAGGGCATTCATCCAGCGATGGATTGACAACGGCTGACGGTGATCGAGTGAGTTGGTGCAGTGTCCCGGGTGCTGCATTGACACTTTGAAGCTTGTGAGTCACAAGGCCTGGTGTTGGGGATTCACTCAGCCCACCATCTTTTAATTAACACGACTTAGCGGCGAGTCAACAGCGATAATCCTACGCACGTCAGTGGAAGTGCGCAGTGTAAATTTGGGTCATCTGGGGTTTAGAGGTGAGGGACGCGGGGCGGTGAGGGGTGGGGGGAGGTGAGGGGCATGGTGAGGGGCGTGGGGAGGTGAGGGACGCAGGGAGGTGAGGGGTGGGGGGAGGTGAGGGAAGAAGGGAGGTGAGGGGTGTGGGGAGGTGAGGGGGTGGGGGGAGGTGAGGGGCGTGGGGAGGTGAGGGACGCAGGGAGGTGAGGGGTGGGGGGAGGTGAGGGGCGTGGGGAGGTGAGGGGCGTGGGGAGGTGAGGGAAGCAGGGAGGTGAGGGGTGGGGGGAGGTGAGGGGCGTGGGGAGGTGAGGGGTGTGGGGAGGTGAGGGAAGCAGGGAGGTGAGGGGTGGGGGGAGGTGAGGGGCGTGGGGAGGTGAGGGGTGTGGGGAGGTGAGGGAAGCAGGGAGGTGAGGGGTGGGGGGAGGTGAGGGGCGTGGGGAGGTGAGGGGTGTGGGGAGGTGAGGGAAGCAGGGAGGTGAGGGGTGGGGGGGAGGTGAGGGGCGTGGGGAGGTGAGGGGTGTGGGGAGGTGAGGGAAGCAGGGAGGTGAGGTGTGGGGGGAGGTGAGGGGCGTGGGGAGGTGAGGGAAGCAGGGAGGTGAGGGGTGGGGGGGAGGTGAGGGACTTGGGGAGGTGAGGGGTGTGGTGAGGTGAGGGGTGGGGGTGGGGGGAGGTGAGGGGCTTTGGAGCTATAAATCTATTTTTTTCACAAAGATGTCCAGCCAGGGGCGGGGTAAGAACGCTACAACAGCGAACGGTACAAAAACACGATAGGAGTGCAAAGTACAAGGGTGACACTGGTGCACGAGGCCTACTCTTTTTCCGAACGACGTCACGGGATCTGTAGTGGCACCCACAGTGAAAACGGACGGTGCGGTGCGCGTGTATATATAGTTTCTATGGTCTTGGTCGCTACGCCCCCCCGCGGCATTAGGCAGGGGGCGTCCGCCGGCTCGAGCCGCCAACCTCCGCGAGAAGCGGCGAGCGAGCGACCGCTCGGCCTTCCGTGAAAGAGGCCATCGGTGCACAAACCACGCAGAGCTTCTCACGCCGTGCGGTGTCGTGTGCCTTCGTGTGTCGCGTATCTCGCGTGTCTCGTGCCGGATGTCGTGTGTCGTGTGTAGGTGTGTCGCACATCTCGCATGACGCGTATGTCACGTCTCGTGTGTCGTGTGTCGCGTGTGTTGAGTAGCATATCTCGCGTCTCACGTCGTGTGTCGTGTGTCACGTGTTGCGTGTCGTATCTCGCATGTCGTGTCACGTGTCTCGCGTCTCGTGTGTCGCTTGTCGTGTGTCTCGCGTGTCGCGTGCCGTATGTCGTGTGTCACGTGTGTTGAGTGGCATATCTCGCGTCTCGTGTCTCCGCGTCTCATGTGTCGTGTGCCGTGTGCTCCGGGCAGGAGCTCGTGGGAGAGGGCAGCAGGAACGGAGGCCACGGCCGCTACGACTACGACGATGACGACGCTCACCACCACCTCCTCCTCCTCGACGACGACATAGACGACGATGAGGGGGATGACGGTGAGACGCACGGCGTGCCGGGCCGCCCGCGTGGCGAGTTCACGTTGGGAGCTGCGGATTTCGGCGCGGGGTAAATAATAAAAACGCTCTGCCCTCGCGAGCAGGGAGACGAGCGGATTACCCCGTGCGTGCGTGCTCACCTCCCCCCGCCCCTCACCTCCCCACACTCCTCACCTCCCCACGTGCCTCACCTTCCCACCCCCCCCTCACCTCCCCACGCCCCTCACCTCCCCACACTCCTCACCTCCCCACGCCCCTCACCTCCCCACGTCCCCCCGTCCCTCACCTCCCCACGCCCCTCACCTCCCCACGCCCCTCACCTCCCCACCTCCCCACGCCCCTCAACCTCCCCACCTCCCCACGCCCCTCACCTCCCCACACTCCTCACCTCCCCACGCCCCTCACCTCCCCACCTCCCCACGCCCTTCACCCTCCCCACGCCCCTCACCTCCACACCTCCCCACGCCCCTCACCTCCCCCACGCCCCTCACCTCCCCACGCCCCTCACCTCCCCACGCCCCTCACCTCCCCACGCCCCTCACCTCCCACCTCCCCCCGTCCCTCATCACCTCCCCACCGCCCCTCACCTCCCCACGCTCCTCACCTCCCCACCTCCCACGCCCCTCACCTCCCCACGCCCCTCACCTCCCCACGCCCCTCACCTCCCCACGCCCCTCACCCCCCACGCCCCTCACCTCCCCACTTCCCCCCGTCCCTCACCTCCCCCACGCCCCTCACCTCCCCACACTCCTCACCTCCCCACGCCCCTCACCTCCCCACCTCCCCCCGTCCCTCACCTCCCCCACGCCCCTCACCTCCCCACGCCCCTCACCTCCCCCACACTCCTCACCTCCCCACGCCCCTCACCTCCCCACCTCCCCACGCCCCTCACCTCCCCACCTCCCCACGCCCCTCACCTCCCCACCTCCCCACGCCCCTCACCTCCCCACCTCCCCCCGTCCCTCACCTCCCCACGCCCCTCACCTCCCCACACTCCTCACCTCCCCACGCCCATCACCTCCCCACCTCCCCCCGTCCCTCACCTCCCCACGCCCCTCACCTCTCCACGCCCCTCACCTCCCCACCTCCCCACCTCCCCACGCCCCTCACCTCCCCACCTCCCCACGCCCCTCACCTCCCCACCTCCCCACGCCCCTCACCTCCCCACACTCCTCACCTCCCCACGCCCCTCACCTCCCCACCTCCACACACGCCCCTCACCTCCCCACGCCCCTCACCTCCCCACCTCCCCACGCCCCTCACCTCCCCACACTCCTCACCTCCCCACCTCCCCACGCCCCTCACCTCCCCACGCCCCTCACCTCCCCACACCCCCCCTCACCTCCCCACGCCCCTCACCTCCCCCACGCCCCTCACCTCCCCACGCTCCTCACCTCCCCACCGCCCCTCACCTCCCCACGCCCCTCACCTCCCCACGCCCCTCACCTCCCTCACGCCCCTCACCTCCCCACGCCCCTCACCTCCCCACGCCCCTCACCTCCCCACGCTCCCTCACCTCCCCACGCCCCTCACCTCCCCACGCCCCTCACCTCCCCACGCCCCTCACCTCCCCACGCCCCTCACCTCTCCCACCGCCCCTCACCTCCCCACGCTCCTCACCTCCCCACGCCCCTCACCTCCCCACGCCCTCACCTCCCTCACCTCCCCACGCCCCTCACCTCCCCACGCTCCTCACCTCCCCACGCCCCTCACCTCCCCACGCCCCTCACCTCCCTCACCTCCCCACGCCCCTCACCTCCCCACGCCCCTCACCTCCCCACGCTCCTCACCTCCCACACGCCCCTCACCTCCCCACGCCCCTCACCTCCCTCACCTCCCCACCCCCCCTCACCTCCCCACGCTCCTCACCTCCCCACGCCCCTCACCTCCCCACGCCCCCTCACCTCCCCACCCCCCTCACCTCGCTCACCTCTCCACGCCCCTCACCTCCCCACGCCCCTCACCTCCCCACGCCCCTCACCTCCCCACGCTCCTCACCTCCCCACGCCCCCTCACCTCCCTCACCTCCCCACCCCCCCTCACCCTCCCCACGCTCCTCACCTCCCCCACGCCCCTCACCTCCCTCACCTCCCCACACCCCCCCTCACCTCCCCACGCTCCTCACCTCCCCACGCCCCTCACCTCCCCACGCCCCCTCACCTCCCCACCCCCCTCACCTCGCTCACCTCCCACGCCCCTCACCTCCCCACGCCCCTCACCTCCCCACACCCCTCACCTCCCCATGCCCCTCACCTCCCCACGCCCCTCACCTCCCCACGCCCCTCACCTCCCCCACGCCCCTCGCTCACCTCCCCACGCCCCTCACCTCCCCACGCCCCTCACCTCCCCACGTCCCTCACCTCCCCACGCTCGCCCCAAACAGTCTGTTGAGGCTTACACGATGCCGTTGCGTGCCCCCCCCCCCTCCCGGTCAAGATTTGCTGCCGGAGTTCCCTCGGTTTGCCACTCGCTCCCCTCCACTGGGGTCCGCCACCGGAGAGCGAAGCGACGCGGACACGAGTCGCCCACCCGCGGCGGCCTTCAGCAACGGTCTCGAGGCCAAGGTACCGCTGGCTACCGACACCAAACATAAAACATTTTATTTTATTTTAGCAGGTGCAAGGCCCCGCTTGAGCTATCTCTGGCTCTTTTTTTTTTAAGAAAGCCACCTGGGCTGCCACAAATGATAGCTTTTAAACGAAATGGCGGCTTGCCATCGCGTCAAAATGGCGGCCGAGTAGTGGAAATAATGGAAACGCGTGACGTTGATTCTAAACCTGGAGGGAAAACACGGAGGGCCCGGAGGAAAATCCACGCGACCACGGGGAGACAGAGAGAGAGAGAAACACGCAGACTCCAAATATACAGCAGCAGGCGTCAGGGTCGGGATCGAACCCACGACATCCTGGTAGCCAACACGTCGTCACCGTCGGCAACAACTAGCGGGGGCCGCCCGTCACCGAGGTGCGGCGACGATCGCACCGTTACCCACCCGGTGTCGCCGTGTTGCAGCTTCACGCTTTGAGAAGTCCCAGTCGCCTTGCGGCGTCGCCAGGGGGCAGAACGGACGTCGCGGTCGGTCTCCGCTCTTCTAGAGCGCTCGCTTAACAACACGGGGGATCTTTGTTTTGTCCGCGTGTCGTTTAGAAGGCCGCGGGCTCGGACGGTGATGGCGGACGGCAGCAGTCGCCCCCCACGGCCGTGTCCACTTCCGCCAGGTGAGTTCAGAAGTCGGCGCGTAGCGATAGAGTCGTGGACTGAGAGTGGCTGGAATTGATTATTACTATTATTACTATACTACAACGTGTTACATCTTTATTGGTTCTTTCGGCAAAGTCACGTAGAATATTTCCCTTCTACGCGACTTTACCGAAAGAACCAAGAATATGAATCCCTGCAGTCACGGAAGCTTTAAATCGAAATCGTTGTGTGAGGGGCATTCCTCGGGGTTGCCCTGCGACGCACCGCATGCCCCGCCGCGCCGTCACCTCTCTCGCTCCCCCGCAGCGCTGCGGCCTTGACCAAGCAGCCCAAGCAGCCCGCTAAGCAGAGGCCCTCCAAGGGCCGCCAAGCCGGGCCTCCCCCAGCCCCCGAGGCAGGGCCCCACCAAGAAGAGGGCGGCGATGGCGGCGGGCGGCGGAGCCTCGAGCCACAACGGCAAGAAGGCCGCCACGCCGCGCCAGGACGAGTGAAGGCCGCCGCGGCCGTGGGGCGCGGCCGCCGTCCGGACGTGGAAGCCCTCCTCGTCCTCCTCGTCGTCGTCGGCCGTGGTCTCTCCACTGCCGGATGTGAAGGCCTCCCGAAAATCGTCTCTCTCGATCCCACGATGCGATGGCCCCACCTCGCTCCTGATCTCATCCCTCTCTGTTCTTGAAGTCGCAAAGTCAGGGTCCAATTCGTCACCGGCCAGGTTCTGTCCACTGCTGGATGAAGGCGCCTCCCCAGGCCGGCGCCATCCGTCGCGATGCTGCGATGCGACGCCCCCAACCGAGCACCCGCGCACGAGCCGGTTTCATCGTTCCATCTCCTTGGAGGAACGTCGTCTACGGACGCGCTCCATTCCTTCCACCGCGCGGCGTTTTTAACGCCTTCCATGTTACGGGAGCACCGAAATAACCTGTGGGCGCTCTCCTCGCACTGCCTGCCGAAGACTAACATGCACACACCCACACGCACGCACATGCACGCACACACACGCACACACTCGCACGCACGCACACACTCGGGAGATCAACAGAACGACACGGAGCAAGTTTTGCACATTTAGAATGATGCTTCACGGGGGGCAATAATTTCCCTTTGCACTCTCTCTTCGCTGCGAACCTCATCGACGGAACTTGGAAACTGCCGCGTGCAGAGCGCCGAGTGGGCTTCGTCGGGGTTTGCTGACGGGAACGCTCTCGTTCCCCTCTCCTTCTGCTGTCAAACAGAATCCCAATCACCCTGTGGACTCGCTTGACCTTGGCGGCGCGGGTGTCGCGGGTTGTCGCGGGTGGTGTGGGTTGTCGTGGGTGGAACGGGTGACATGGATGGAATGGGTGGCGCGGGTGGAACGGGCCCTTGCGGCAAGTGCGTGCCGTGTCCGTGCCGCGCTGATTTTAGAGGTCCCCTTGTTGACGTGCTCACTGCCTCTCGTGCATCCCTCTCGATGGCGCGTGCTGGGTCTCCGCGGGTTCCAGTCCGACCCGACGGGGTCTCTGAGGTACAGGCGGACACGTGACGTTGTACTGCACTCAAGCGGCTGTGCTGGGTGACCGTTGTTCTTGGAGTATGAGGTTCCGTGCTGATGCACCCCTCACACTGCTCCAGGAGCAGACTTCTCTTTAGTCACAGACACGTGTCGTCAGCGTCAATCCTCATCTGCGAGGAGGCGATGACGCTGTGATCACGTGAGCGATGTGATTTTGACAGCGCTGCTCTCCTCTCAGCCATTCACAGGGGGGAGGCGGAGGGGGTCTCCGAGCGATTTAGGTGACAGCATCTCAACGCGTTCCATCGGGCACCCCCAGTGGCAGCAGCAGCAGCAGCTGTCCCTGCGTGGCACCAGGTGACTCGGCACGTGGCCTGCGAGCGGGCGCCAGTCGGCTGCCAGTAGGGGGCGATGACAGCCGCTGTGCGATCCCAATTGAGCGCTGGTGTCGCGGTTCGAGCGCGCGCTCCGAACCCGGCAAGCCGAGTTCGATTCCCGCCCACGGCCCACCAACGCCAGCGACCCCTATTTATCTGAACCGGTCCTGAGCCTCCCCTAGGTCGACTCGGCCTCAAACGGAGTACCTCATACGTTGCGTAAACATCGCCGGCGGGCGTGGTGCTGGCCACCCGCCCCCCTCGTGCGCCGTGCCGGCCTTTGTAGGTGCTGCCACTCTCTCTCGGCACTTGCCCCAACAGTCTGTTACAGCCTATACAGGGCGGGGCGGGGGGGGGGTCTTTGTCTTCGGTCGCGATTGACGTGGGTCGAACGGCGATTTTGCAGGTCTCGTCTCGAGGCAGAGGTCGCAACCGGGTACCCTATACCCGTACCCTACCCGATACCCGGCTACCCGTACCCGGCCGGGTACGGGTAGCCGTTTGCAACCCTGGTGCGGCCGGGTATGGTTACGGGTAGACCGTGAGTCACTGGTGAGTAACTGTTTGTCACTCATTTCTCAACGTCTTGTCTCTTCTCACAATTCAAGTTCCTAGAATCAACCCACCCGCGCCTGCAACATGGCTTCATCCCAGAGGTCGCAATCAGGTACCCGATACCCGTACCCTACCCGTACCCGGCCGGGTATGGGTAGGGTACGGGTACGGCCGGGTAAGGGTACCCGTTTGCGACCCTGGTGCGGCCGGGTACGGGTAAGGAATCAAAACCCGTTTGCGACCTCTGTCTCGAGGTGCCTGAGACGCCGTGTCCCCCCCCCCCCCCGAGCGTTTCCTCGTCGTGTGGTTGGGAGTGCAAGCCCGGTCGTGAAACCACGGCGCAAGTGACTGAAATCCTCCTCGCCCTCCCTCCGTGCCCACTGCCACCGCCTCGCCTCCATCCACCCAGCAGTATAAATGGGTGAGGACGCAGTCAAGATGACGGGTGGGGTAAAGTGTGGGTAGTCACACGTCGTCTCCCAAGAACGCGCGGCCAGTGTGAAAGATTTGGTCCAAACAACAACAACAACAAAAATGCCTCCTTTCCGTAAGCGCGGATCCGGCAGCGGCGACGCGGGCGAGCACTTGCGGGGCTGCGCTTTGCCTCTCGCGCGTCCGCACGAGTCCTGCACTGGGACACGCGGACTCGGCGTCGCTCTCTCTCTCTGCGTCCACGTAGAAGACGTCGCCTGCCGAACACCAACAGGGCACTGCGTGTTGTGTTTTTTTTTTCTTCCGTCAATGGTTTTTTGCAAAAATTTGGTCGACTTGCACCATCATCCTGACACCACCACCGATGGATGGCTGTGGCGTGGCATGGCAAGTTGACAACTCTACCGTGGGGGGTGGGGGGGCGGGGGGGGTGTGGGGGCGGGGACAGAGGGGGGGGCGTTTGTTTTTAAATGACCCAAAAAAATCCACTTCACGGTGTGTGTCCAAAAGACGCAGAATCAACGCTAGATTTCAATAAAATCGTCACTGGAGTTGACCAAACGTTCCCAACGATGATAGGACCAGCAGAGCTCGGGCAATCGTTGCTGGTGACGCCGGTTCTGGGGGGAGGGGTGAGGGGGGGGTTCACATAATCTAGAGCGGCGATTTCACCTGCGATTTCTCCATGAACGACGATGCTATGCATACACATTATTATTGCTGCTGCTGCTGTTGTTAACGTTGTTAATGTTGACTGTGAGCGAAGCTCACTGCAACCGTGCGTGGTGGGTCGTACTGTTCTGCTTGGCAGTGTCTAAGCTTTAGGTTAATGCATCTTAAATGAAAAATAAATAACACCGGACGATGTTCAATGACGGTATGGAAGCCTCACGTGTTCATTCAGCTGAGCCGTCTCCATACCTGTCAACTCCTTATCAGTGCCCTACCTTGTTAGAGAACAATTCACACATTATTGGTCACCCCGTGCCCTTATAAATCCCCACGTTCATCCTACAAAGTCCCATCACAAGGGAGAAACACAAATAGACGAACAAAATGTTTGTCGCCCGTATTGAAACGGCCGTACGCCCCCGTATGGACCTGAAAACTCGACAAGAATACGGGGTATACAGCTCTGCGTCTGCGTCAGCTGTACCGAGCAAGCAATCGCCTGGGAAGCTCACGTGGTGTGTCACGGGACCCACACCACCACGTGCTGGCATTCTGGACCCAGCTTTTTTTGTTATTTTTCTCTGCTCTCTCGCAAAGTGGAACCCTCGCTGAATGTTTACGAGTTCGGATGGAGTCTCCTGCGAGGGTCAGAGCTCCTGAGTTCGACTCCAGGCGTCAGCCCGGGGTACCAGTGACCACTACAAAGACAAAGATCCCCCGTGTAGCCTTAACGGACTGTTGGGGCAAGTGATGCTAGCGAGCAACACCGACGAAGGCCGGCAATGCACACGAGGGGGTGGGTGGCCAAAAATCACCCCCGGTCGCCTTTGCCTCCCCAGTGGCGATGTTTACACATCGCACCAAGTACTCATTTGAGGCTGAGTCGACCTAGGGGGAGGCCCAGAACCGGTTTAGATAGTCGTCACCGGTGTTAGCCGTGAGCGGGAATCGATCCCGGGTCGCCGGGTTCGTACACTACCGCCCCCCACTATCTACACACACACACAAACGCGACTCCGTTGCGCAGACAATCGGTGGAGGGATGGGGGGTGGATTCGAACGGCGTTTAGTGTTCAGTTTGGTGTCCTACCTCCCCGGCACCTCCGATTAGCACGGTTGGCTACGTACGGTGCGAAAGAAGTTCAACACACTGTAGATTAAATCTTCACCTAAAGCTTTCGCGACTGCAGGAATTCATCATCCTGGTCCTGTTTTATTCTAAACGTGGGATGTAGAATTCGTGTTTTTTTTCTTTTTAGTTAGTCCTTTGCATGTCGCTAATGCTCACGGTTCTTCGAGTGTGTAACCGTCGGTGCACACATTTGTCATTTTTAAGTTCAGTTTTAGACGTTCAAATCCTCCGCGTGTAGTCGACCTGTTTGGGTGTTTATACGTCAGGGGCATCGCACACGGTCGGAAGGTGACGACTCAAAGTTCGGCTCGACTCTCAACTGGTCCCATCATCGTTCCAAAGGTTCATAAACCGGTTACCGCTTTGGAGTTCTCATCCACGTTCACGTGCCGTGAGCGTGGAGACTGCAATCTGGCTCGGCTTGCGTTGGACACGGGACGGGCGTTAATACTCGACACCCTATAATAATAATAATAGGGGTTTTCCCCTTTTTTTCTGGCAACAAAACTGAAACCTTTTTACGAGGAATCATGCGTGCATTAACCACAATACTTGTGGTCAGAATGAAAACAAAAAACACACTGGTAATATATGCATTGTCCTTGAAACTGATTGGTCCACACCAGAGACAGCTTTCTTTTGAGCCTCGTCTCAATTGGTGCTAGGCCAGAGGACGCCAAAATGCGTACGGAAAAAAATGGGAAAACCGCTATTATTATATTTTGATACTGGCAAAGGATGTCTATTGACTCGACATCCTTTTGACCTTGACTCTTTTGACCTTGACTCAACCGCGATCACGACGACGCCGACGACGCCGCCGGCACTAAACGCCGAGCCGTTTTGACAAACCCCCCGGTGCGGATTATCGCTGCTCGTTCCTGCCCGCCCGAGGTGACGTCGTGACAGCGACCCTGGGCTCGACTCCATTTGGGCCCCGTGGGTCACTGAACAGCGGCCACGGTGCCGCCGCTGCCGCCTCCGAATGGGCCCCGCGGTTTTGTTTTTTTTGGCTCCCAAAAAAAACGTGGGGGTCTTTAACGTCCACGCGCACACCCGCAGTCACTGACCCCAGGGCAGCCTGACGGAGCCCCGACCCCGCGAACCTCCCGCGGCAATTTATGTTTTTATTTATTATGAGTTATGACCGACCTCTCGTTTAGTCAGCAAAGCCTCTGCGAGTCTCAAGACCCATGTTTCACGAGGGTCCTGCCAAGTGTGTCGCGGTAGGGGACGCTGCTGCTGCTTCTGCTGCCGTTGTGAGATCACGTGTGAGTCATTTGCAGGGAATTTTACAGCTTCGGAATGTTTTTTTTGTTGGGCACTACCAGTTACATATTTATTTATTTTATAGCTATCATGGAAAACCAGAGAACCCGGATGAATCCCACGCAGAACTGGGAGAGAGAATAAAAAAAAAACATTCCACGCAGAAAGACGCCCCATCTGCAATTCGAACCCAGGACCTTCTCGATGTGAGGCCACGGGTGTCAGCCACTGTGCCGCCCGTCTCCCAACGCAGATGTCCTTCCGATGTATGCGGCAGAGCCCTCTGCGTTGTCGCCGCTGTGCTGTGAGTGGGTGACTCTCTTCGCCGCGGGTGATCACCTTCACAGGGACCTGCGAACACCGACCCAGCTGACGATGTGGCCGCGTTGTTGCTCCTAACGTTCAGCCCCTTTGTCAATCCGCTGCCGGCAAATAAAAAAATGAATAAAAGCACAAATTTGTGACGGGCTAAAGTTTGTTGTGTGTGTGTTCAGACTCCTCTCTCTGTCTCGAGAACGACTCAGAGGCGTTGGAAAGCGCACGCGGGAGGGCAGCCAGGAGCGGCGTCAACAATTGCCCAAGGTCTGCGGTCCAATATTGGGATGTTTGGCCAGCTCCATGAATGAGTGTTTACTCATTCAGTGGGGTGGGGTGGGTGGGCAGGGACGATCCAGATGGAGAGGAACCCGCTTGCTGTGCTGCCATCGCGACTTGTATGTGTGTATGCTGAACTTCTCTCGCAGCGTACGTAGCCAACCGCGCTAAGGGAGACAAAGGCGGCCGGGCGTGGTGCTGGCCACCCACCGCCTCGTGTGCCGTGCCGGCCTTCATCGGTGCTGCTACTCGCTAACGGCACTTGCCCCAACAGTCTGTGCCGGCTACATGGGGGATCTTTGTCTGTGTCCTTGGCTCGTAGTTGCCACGTGGTGTTGCGAAATGCCTAGAATGGCCGCCAGGCGTCACTGCAGCATCGCCACGCGGCGCGGGCTTTGAGATTTCGGCCACTGCCGATTGCAGCCCGCATCGCATGGAACTGGGGGCACTCTGTTAACATGGAGACTCCACACACTCGCAAGTCACAACACAACGTGTGTGGCCCTTCATGGTGCAGCGACTAACTCGGAGACAGTCAGACTTGGAGGCACTTCTCTTATTTAACACGATTACTGTTGCCAGCCTGTACACAACACTAGCCGTCTAACAAGATACACAAACATAAAACAGACGACGTTTCGGGCAATGGTCCTTAGCCCTTCCCTACAACGCCATTTACGTGCACATTTACGTCCTGTGGAAAAAGGACATTACCCGAAACGTCGCCGATTTATACATCTTTTTTTTCCTTTTAAAGGTCCCGAACACTGTTAAATAAGAATATGTTTTACCCTCTCTGGCAATACAACAGGTGTGTTCACACACCAAATATAAACCTTTTGCAAAGAATCAAGTCTGCACTAACCACACACAGTACTTGGTGGTGAACATGCAAACACAAAAAATGCGCTGACAATAATAATATATTGCATTGTCTTTGAAACTGATTGGAATACAACAGAGACAACCTTCTTCATGGCCTAGTCTCACCGACGTCAGACCAGAGAACATCGCTAATAGGCGAACAGCACAAAGACAATGCCACACAGAGCATGGATAGCTCAGAGTAAAGCAGCGATATCATGGGATACATTCTTTGCCAGTATCAAAGTATGAAAAAAAAATAGGTTTTACCCTTTCTGTGAAGATGCTCAAACACCAAATGGAAAACTTTTGCGAGGAATCAAGTCTGAAATGACCACACACGATGCTTGTGATGAACATGCAAACACAAAACACGCTCTGATAATGATACACGCGTTGGCTTTGAAAGTGACTACAAAATCATCATCGCGAAATACATTTGTAGAAAGTGGAGAACACTGCATAGAGATTACAACAAGATCGACAGACTCTGCTTCCAACTTCCGTCTCGCGAATAAAAACAAAAATAAAACGTCAACGTATTTATGTTACACATCCCATCATCTCCCACGGCCTTCTGGAGGATGCCTCACCTCATCAGCATTGCCCCAGTACAGACACAACTGTGTGTGTGTGGCCGGTTTCGACCGCACAGGGTCTCATCAGCGAGGCAGCGTTGGCTTGAACCGATGTGCAGGTGACCGGCCAATGCCTACAGGCCGAGTTCGACTTTAAATTGTATCATACGTAGCACAACATCGCCATTGGTGACCATCAATAGTGCTGTATAATATGTCACCATACATACTGCGATTACCAATCATCCGGTGCATGCAGTGTGCAGAGAAATCACCTGCATGGGTAACCACAAAGAGGTGGTGTTGTGGGTCTCACTGTGTCATTTGAGAATGGTGGAGTGCGTGCAATCGGAACGCAACGGAGTGCAATTCGAGTGCAATTCTTCAGGGAAAATAATAAACACACACCAAAGACAAAGACCCCCCGTATAGCCTTAACAGACTTTTGGGACAAGTGCGCGAGGACCTATGAAGGGCGACACAGTGTAGCGAGGACCTATGAAGGGCGACACGGTTCACGAGGGGGTGGGTGGCCAGCACCACGCCCGACCACCTTTGTCTCCCCAGTGGCGATGTTCACGCACCGCGCCAGGTACTCATTTGAGGTTGAGTCGACCTAGCGGAGGCCCCGGACCGGTTCAGATAATCGCCATCGGTGTTAGATTTGTAGCGCAGTGCACCACACCACTGCGCCACCGCTCCCCGTGACGCACACGCGCGCACGTGCGTCTCGCTGATTGCATTGTGACGTTTCACTGCCGATTGTATCCAATTGGAAAGAACCACGAGAACCCGACAAGGCCGGGGTGAGATGGCGGTCAATCCAAAGATAAATATCCCCCGTGTAGCCTTAACAGACTGTTGGGGCAAGTGCTGGTTGCGAGCACCTATGAAGGCCGGCACGGCACACGAGGTGGTGGGTGTCCAGCACCACGCCCGGCCGACTTTGTCTCCCCAGCGGCGATGTTTTTTTTACTTTACACACCGCACCAGGTACTCATTTGAGGCTAAGTCGACCTAAGGGAGGCCCAGGACCAGTTCAGATAATCGTGAGCGAGAATGGAACTCGGGTCGCCAGGTTCGTAGCGCAGCGCGCTAACCGCCATCCCATTGTGCGTAAATGTTGTATAATTTGTGGCGGTCTTGGGGGTCCGACCCCCATCCACCCCCCGCGGCATGATGGATAAAAGACACCCAGGGTTAGAAATGGGACCGAGCGAGGTGGGAGTGAAAACGGAGCGAGTGTTTTTTCGGAAGGAACCACAGCCGAGTCTAGGGGCGGCTTGCCGGAGCGTTGTTTTCGTGTTCATCCCGGATTCGCCAGTATCCGTCCGACACGCTCTGCATCTCTCCAAAACGGTACGCGGACGGATACATATGCTCGATAGAATTGTGTCAGAGGCCTGCGGATATACGTATAACAGCTGTATCTCTACAACGGCGCCGTGTTATTATTCTTGTAAATGAACGCGCTGCTGAAACAGACGAATCCATGTTAATGCGTTGGTCAAAGTTTGCGCCAACCCCCACTCCCCACTCCGGCTGAGTTGGTAGAATCCAGATCGAGATTAGACCCCTACCCAAAAGCGCTGGCATCTAGTGGTTGCATCTCCGCCGTTCAATGTATGGGCCAGGGCAGAAATTGTCAGCGCCTGATCTATAAACACTTTCGTAGTAGCAATGTACTATATTTGCTTCCTGAAATAATAGTGAAATTATAGAACAATCCACATATTTCAAGCGATTAGCGCAGACTTCAACATTCTCCTCTTGCGTGTGGCAATATGTCACAGGAGCTAAATGCCAAATGCCGAGCTCCCCTCGCCACGCCGAGAAGACTTCGGGAGAGGATTCACTTTAATTGACCTCGTTAAGACAGCGAGAGGCTGATTATCATCTCGGGTGGTCTGGGGCTTCAAGGGCTAACTCATTAGGCCGACTCTTCGGGCAACAGAGACCGGGCGGACAGCATTCCTCCCTCCCACCCACCCATCCACCCACCCATCCATCCACCCATCCATCCACCCACCCACCCACCCATCCACCCATCCACCCATCCACCCACCCACCCATCCACCCACCCACCCACCCACTCAGAGGAAGAGCCACCAACGTCCATTGCGTTGTAATTGGTTAATTTTCTCGGCTGTGTGAGTGGAAATGGGCGGGACGCGTCGTTCGTCCGACGGTACAGAATTACACCTTCCTCTAAGGGGGAGATGGAGTCATGAAATCAGTTCGTTACGGATTGTTACATTGCAGGATCGTGAGAGGTAGCAGCGGCTTGGGTAGTCTATCATCCAGCAGTAGATTGACCATGGCTCGTGATGAGTATGGTGGTGAGATGTTAAACTACCTCGCCTGGTATACAGGAGGTCGTGGGTTCGATCCCGACCCTGACGCCTGCTGTACATTTGGAGTTTGGGTGTGTCTCTCTCTCTCTCATCATCGTCACGGTGGCTAGGAGATGTTAACTACCTCGCCTGGTATAAGGGGGTCGTGGGTTCAATCCCGACCCTGATGCCTGCTGTACATTTGGAGTTTATGTGTCTCTCTCTCATCATCACGGTGGCTAGGAGATGTTAACTACCTCGCCTGGTATACAGGAGGTCGTGGGTTCAATCCCGACCATGACGCCTGCTGCTGTATATTTGGAGTTTGCTTGTTATCCCCGTAGTTGCATGGATTTTTCTCCGGATCCTCCGGGTTTTCCCCTCCACATTTAGATTGAAAACACGCGTCTCGAGTATTTGTTGGCTGCTCGACATCTCCACGCGATGAGCCACTTTGTCGAGATATTCTTTTGTGGCCAGGTTCGCTTCTGAAAAATAGCTTCACAGCTGAGTGGGCCTCACCTGGTAAAATAAAACTATATCGTTCGGTTTAAATGACTGCCCACGACAGCTACATTGTCTCGTGCACACGTCACATTTGCATGCGTGAGAGGGAGCTGTGATTTTGTAACTTCTCCCCGCCACCGTGCGTTCTGGGTCACGGCGAGCGTTTCCTGCCCCCTTGCTTGGTGAATGGCACGGACGGATGATCACCGAAGGCCATCAGCATCGTCGTCGTCGTCATCATCATCAATCAATCATTGTCTGCTTGTCTTGTGTGGCTGTCCCCGCCGTCACTAAACGAACATTCCAAGCGCGGTTCTTTGCGCATAAGCGAGTTTCAAGTTAACCGTGGGTTCGAGACAGCGCCGTCTCGGCACCGTCGTCGATAAAACGAGGAACAGTTTCGTGTGGGATGTTTCCCCCTCGGCGGATGGACGTGCCTCCGCCGAGGGAATGTGGAATGAGCGGTCCTGAAATCGGGGAACTCGGGGCTTGAGACAGGGGATAAAAGCGCCGGCTTTGGTCTTAATTTGAGGAGGAACTCTCGTTGACTTCTCTCTCGCACGTGTGTTTTTAGTCAGCTGGAATTTATTTTTGGCAAAATGTTAAAACCACAGAGGCGGCTGGGTGACTCAGAGGTCAGAGTAGCCAGCACCTCTGCGATCTTGGCTTCCAATCGAGGTGACTGCACAAACGATTCCAATTGCGCTTATATTTGGTTCTAAACTTGCGTTGTCTGAATTCCACCTTTTTGAGAACTCACACGATCAATTTGCGGCAAATACGTCTCCGCATCAGGGTGGGCGCGTGGCACGGAGGTTCACTTTGGGGAGCTCACAAGAAGCTCTATGATTCATAATAAAGATTTTTGGGTTAGATCGCGTAAGTATAAATGCGTCGTAACCCTCCAATACCCGACAAGCCAATCAATAAGGGATTTGTCTCGTAAACAAAACGTGACAATTAGTTTGCTACTTCAGCCCACCGGTGTGTTGGAGAATAAATCAACAACATTTATAATTTGAGCCGAACGACGTTTCGCTGGTAATTACATCAGCCAGCATCATCGGGCGATTTGCCAGAATTGAATATTGGTCGAGAAAGCCTACGTGTTAAATAACTCTGTGATATCTGCTTCCGCGGACAATGCTCGAACAGAGGGGTCATGCACTGTCTTGAATGGATCCGTCGTCTCACGATGAAATTGGGAGACGATAAAAAAAAACTCTTTAATAAAAAACTCGCTTTATCTTTACAGCGCACTGACTGACGTCACACGCAACAACCGCATCATTATCCCCGCCCCTGGCCCTACTTGGCCCCGAGCCAGATGGTTGGTTCCAGCTCGGCTCGGCAAGCAGCCAGTGGAAAACTACCCGTACCGCGAGAGCCCCGCGCTGGCGCGGGGCTCTCTTGTGCCAGTGGGAAAGGGAGACTTGTGGTAACAAGAGCCGCATGATCAGCTGACCTACGCCTCCCTGGACTTGGTGACCAACAGCGAAGAGGCGATGGCTCGGCTTACACTTGGCCCTCGCGAGGTGATGCAGGGGGTCATTGGGTCACGAGTGGCAATTGGGAGGGGGGGGGTATCTCTTACACGAGATGTCTGCCTTATGCGTCAGCGTAGGCCTTGCCCAACCCAGGTTTCAAAACAAACGACGTCTAATAATATCCCGCGCCCTGCCCCGCCCCGCCCCGCCCCCCACCTTCGCTGTTGATCGCGTGGCCACATGAAGGAGCCCGCGCGCGCGCGCCCCACGATGCGTGAGTCACCGCCGCGCGCGCGCGCATCGCCCGCGGGGGGGTGGAGGTTGGGGGGGGGTGGAGGTTGGGGGGGGGGTGGAGGTTGGGGGGGTGGAGGTTGGGGGGGGTGGAGGTTGGGGGGTGGGGGGGGGTGAATCCGGCAGAGGCTCTCGGCACCGCCGTCACCCTCGTGCGACCGCACTGGCGGCGACTTCGCACGGCAAAAACCCACCCCCCCAGAGCAGCTGCCAATAAATCTCCCTTTCACCCAGAAAGGTTATCGCCGTTCGCAGGGATAACGTGTCGACTGGCTCGAGCCGTCACCTTTAGCGAAGCACGCCGAGGACGCGCGTGACGTTCACGTTTCGCGCATCGGGTTTTATTTTTGTTTTTATTCCCTCCCCCCCCGCCGCCGCCGGTCACACGCGACTCAGCCGCCAGCCGATCGTTCGCTCGTCGCAGTCGACGCAGAAGCGTCGGGGGCGGAAGCCGCCGCCGCCACCGCCGATTGTCGGTTCATCCGATGAAGTGTTTCGTGAATTAAGAAGCCGGGGGGGTCAGTGCGTCCGCGTGACGCGCGCCTTGGGATGAGCCTCAACGGCGCTCACCCCCTCTCCCCCACCCCCCCGGGAACCCTCTTGAGCCCTCGGCATTTTGCGTTCAATCGCGACAGAATCATCGGGGTCCTCTCACGCGTGCGACCTCGTGTCGGCATCCCGGGAGTCGAGGGGGCTCGTTGAATGGGAGCCTGGCTCGTTGGCGAGTGTGTGGCAGGAGATGGTAGCTCAGCTAGGGGGGAGGGGGGGGGCTGGTTAATCGATCTGTGCGGAGTTTAGAGTGCTGGCATCTCGTACGCGTGATTGCGTTTCTCTCTCTCTCGGGGTTCTCCAGTTTCCTCGCACAAGAAGCCGCACTTTGACAAAGATGGAATTGGTCAAAAAATTCCCACGTACCAGGGACACCTCCTGAAACGGTCTTGAGATTCAGTGAAGCTTTCCCGAGTAGCAGTATATCTGGCTGCTATAAATTCACGCACGACGATAAGCCACATCGTTGAGCTGTCATTTGTAGTCGCCAGGTCACTTCTGAAAAAGATCTGTACAGCTCAGTGGGCCTTACTTGATAACATAAAAAAACATGTTTTAGCATTTAATTATCTCAATGTCGCATGCTTAGAGATTGGTGGTGCACGCTTTAATGTCAAGATTTGATTCCTGCAATGCCCTGATTAGTGGCACAACACGGAATGTTATAAATCGATGGCAGCTTGTCCAAAACTCTGCTGCCCGGGTTTTGTGTGGAGTGGAGAAAATACGAGCACGCAACACCGATTCTTCGTTCCCGATCGAATGTTTTTAAAGTAATTTTATTGGCGCTCAAGGCTCACGGAGGGGGTTAACTCCATCACATCTCGACGATCTGCTGAAACCGCATGCCCCTGTCGGGCAACTTGGATCCATCAAAGCCGGGCACCCTGAGCGTGCCATGGAAAACAAAAGTCCGCGTTCAGTGGGTGCTGATCGAGCGCTCAGTAGTCAGGCGCCTCGCTTGTGGAACGCCTTGCACCCCAGTCCGTTAGGGACGCTCCGTCAGTCGAGGTTTGTTTTCGGGGCACGTCCGAAAACCACGTTTATTTTCTCTTGCGTATCCCGTCTGTGCGGGGCTGTTTTCCTCTTAGTTTTAATATTAAGGTGGTTTAAAAAAAACATATATACGTACTGGGACTCTGTTGTAAGGCGCTTGTTGAGTCCGTGTGTTAATGGCGCCATATAAAACTGGCTTCTGCTTCCTATGGTGGTAAACAAACACCGAGAGTGGCGACGCTCCCCGTTCGATGCTGCTGCCAAGTCACGGGGGGACTGCCGCACTAACGCGGGGTGCCCGAGGCGAGGTCAAGCGGCAGTGACCTGGAGAGAGGAGGGCGGGCAGAACGACTCGTGCGGGAAAGGGAAGGGAGCGGTCGAGGCGATTTATCCGAAGGGAAACGCAGCCTCCCTCCCTCTCCCACATCTCCCCCCGTATGTTCAAGAGTACGGGGACATGCGGACGCAGAGGCTGATGGATCAGCCGGCGGTGTCACATTTGACAGTGTCGCTCCTGTAGGGATGCCCGTGAACGCTGAGCGTTCGCAACGAACCCTCAACTATTGTTGTTGTTGTTTCAGTCATGATCACTTCAGGATACATCACTCGTGGACCGGCAGTCAGTCGCCCCATCATCACTCTGTTATCGCTACTGCTATTGTTGCTGGTAGTAGCAGAACCGGATGATCCTAGTAGCACAAGGAGCTACGTAATGCTACGGGCCCCACACTTTCAAGGGCCCCGCGCTGAATGCTTTCAAGCGATCAATTCCGGTTCAGTGATTCTGCACTTGCTCTATTACTAAAGGACTATACCGCCTTCAACTTTTTTGAACGACTGGGTGTTTAAGGTTAGCAATTTGTCGTATTATCTGGATGTATAGCAAATGCGCCTTTTGGCGTCATCTGGTCCAACACCATGTGAGACTAGGCTCTAAGAAAAGCTGTCTCGGGTGTGGACCAATCAATTTCAAGGACAGTGCATACATGATCAGAGTTGTGTTTTTTGTTTGCATTCCGACCGCAGGTATTGTGGTCAATGCAAACATGACTCCTTGTAAAAAAAGGTGTCAGTTTTGTTGCCAGATAAAATGGTAAAAAAAACAATAATCAACTTTACAATGCAAGTAAAAAAATGTATGTTTTAATATTCATGTTTTAGGGCCATATGCTACAGGCCCCGCACTAACTTAATCCGGCACTGGTAGTAAGTCATTGGTGACCGGCCCGGGAAAATCAACTCGCGACACTTGAGAACCCAGTTTAATCACAACTCAAGTCAGGTGAGGCTATGGATATCTAAGGGACTCTATGTGTCTCTATGTGGAAGTCTATGGTGGTCTGGCTGACACCATCAACTCACTGTACTTGAGAACCACCCGGATTCGAACCCAGGTCCTCTGGGGTGCCGACTCTGACCTCTGAGCCACCAGGCCACCGTTGTTAGTCAAGTTCAAGTTCATGTATTAGGTGTTGCCCTGTGAGCCATTCGGCTCTTGAATCGGGTGCAACCGCAACAAACAAAAAACAAAAGCATGAACAAAAAACATCTTAAAGTGAATATGTGACTATGTGCAAACAGAAAATCCAAGAAAAGACAGCAAAATATTGCAGAAAAAAACAACGTACACCAACGCTGTGTGCAAAAATCCCAGTGGGATGCAAGTCAAACAACAACAACAACCATAAGACAACTTAGATTAAGGCCATCAGTCTAACTCTGTACTACAACAAACAAACATGGCTAAACCAATACACTTTTCGAAATCACCAAAATAAAGCCATGAAAGCAATGAAAAGGCAATCATAGGAACTGTGACGGAATTTTCACAATAAATGGCATAAACAACATGTACTACCAAAACGTTGCAGCCACAGCTGCACTTGCAGCACTTCATGCGACACGCGTGCCGACTGCACGTTGTGTAAATGCGTCTCTGTGGGACTTCCCATCGCCATTTCCTCTTGTAGAGTCACTGATTTTCGTGTCTAGTTTGTTGTCCTTCCCCCCTATACCTCCGATTAGCATGGCTGGCTACAAACGGTGCGAAATAAGTGCAACACGCGTGCATACATTCGTCACAACCTTAACATTTCTGAGAAAGAAAACACTATTTTTACATTTTCCGAACGCCCACCACTCTGCCATCAAGATTACGGTATACTCTGAGTTATAAAACGCAGATAATCTCCGGATTGTGAGACACGTTTTCAAGAAAAAGTTAGCGGTGCACCTTTTCATCTGGAGAATACAGTAACAATCCCTCCATTGTATTTGGACAAATTCCCCAGAATGTGCCCGCTCTCGTCAGATAATTTCCTTGGAAATGTTGAGCCACACTGATTCCAGGGCCTTTTGTTCAGGAGGTTACTGCTTGCATTGGTTTTTTTTGTGACTTGCTTCAGACAATGACGAGTCGTGTTTATTATTCACGTGGGCAGCAGGAAACCGAAGCAGCTGGAGAAAACCCACGCCTTCTGAGAGGGAGCAACGCTCTATACCCGTACAGATGGAACAAAAAGATGTTCTCCCCGTGGTCGCGTGGATTTTTATCCAGAGTCCTCCAGTTTCTTTCCTCCACATTTGTTTAAATTTGCGTGCAGATGATTTGGCTGCAATAAATTTCCATGCGGTAAGCCACTTCGTTAAGCCATCATTTGTGAGCTGGTCGCTTCTGAAAAAAAGAGCTGTATGCAATAGTGGGCCTTACCTGTAAAGATAAAAGTTAAATAGTAGTTAGTTAGTTGTACTGTACTTTCTATGCTTCCCGCTTTCACCAACCCGCACTGACCCCGCGTGGTGAAGTATGGTCAAATATCCCGCACGTTATGGGGATGTGTAAAACAATGACCGAGAGTCCGATTGGCTGAGTTGGGCCCTGATTGACAGGAAACAATGAGTACTGCTTGGTTGGCGAGACTTAAAACGGTGGATTTTGTACACACAGCCTGGCCCCCGCCATAAGAATGTGGAATTCAGAGAACACTTGTTTGTGTACTTGAGGAGCGTTTGGGAGCCACTTGGCAGCAAAATTCGCGTCATTTGTAAAAAAAAATGTGGCTGTGAAATGTCGGTCGTTCACTGCTGCAGAACTCTGGGGAAAATAAATAAAATCTGTATTTTTGTAATTCACGATCCTGTAAATTTAGACGACACAAACAGACGGGGGGGGGGGGGGGGGGATTGGGTTATTGAGTTTCGGCTTAACTTGTGAAGCTCGGCATACCGATGTTCCGAGAGGAGAAACGCGATTATTCAGTTGGCCGAGATGTAAGCAGAGGGCCTTGAATGCATCTCCGAGTGTAATCACTGCTTCTCGCCACGACGTCTCCTCCCAGGACAACGTGGGGCAATGAAGCCAAATAGTCATTGTTATTGTGACGACAATTATCATTATTATTGCGGGGCAGTTATATAGCCAGACAAGTGAGAGAGTGGGCAACAACTCTATCCCCAAAACATTGAGAGATGATTTAAAGCTTTCGTGACTGCAGGGATTCATCTTCTTGGTTCTTTCGGTAAAGTCACGTAGAAGGGAAATAATGTATTTTATAATGTTTAATTTTTATTATTTTACTATTTCCCTTCTACGTGATTTTCCAAAAGAACCAAGAAGATTGAGAGATGAGTCGACATTTAGCTGTTAGCGCCTTCTCCTGGCGAGCCAAAGTACGACTCTTCCTCGACGCCTGCCACTGGGAGAGCATTTTCACGACGTTAACGCGACATTCCATCGACCCCCCCCCACCCCGCTGCTGCTCCTGCCTCCAGAGCGCTGGATCACAGGCAGCCACTTGCGGCGCAACAGCCACCGCCGTCTGCCTGTGGGTGCTCCGCAGCTAAAATAATTCTGCCCACCGGCCATAGTCCCCTTCTGGCCACGACACCTCCTGCCCAAGCCCCACTCACGTGGTCTCTTAACAGTTTGGATGATGATAATTGTTTTTGTACCCTTCTATCTGGCAACAAAACTGACACCTTTTTACAAGGAGTCATGTTTGCATAGACCACAATACCTGCAGTCATAATGCAAACAAAAAACACAACTCCGATAATGTATGCACTGTCCTTGAAGTTGATTGGCCCACACCCGAGACAGCTTTCCTTAGAGCCTAGTCTCACATGGGTTGGACCAGATGACGCCAAAAGGCGCACAACTCAAAGACAATGCACCATCAGAGTATGAGAGCTCGGGTTAAGCATCTACACCATTGGAACCTCATTTGCCAGTTGGATGATGATGACGATGGCATTCACCTGCGTGCGTTCCTGTCTCCGTCTTCTCTGTGCAATTCCAAGCATGCGTCTGCCCCCCCCCCGTCCTCCTCCCACCTCCACCACGGTTCTCTGCGCACTTTTCAGTTGTCCGTATCGTCCGTGCGTCGAGCCCGTGATCGCCGTGTCCACGTGGCCCCCCGGAGATTCGGCGTTCAACGAAGCTGCGAATCTTGACTTAAAGCTTTCGTGGCTAGAGGAATCCATATTCTTTGGGTCTTTCGGTCAAGCCACGTAGGTAGAAAAATGATAAAAGTATCACGACGTTTATATCGCAACACAAGCAATCGTCATCAGGTGAAAAAAACCATAGCGAGAGAGCTGCCGAGGCAGGAGGAAATACAAATAAATGTTTTCACGATCAAAACTTCGTGATAATTTTATTATTGCTCTTCTATCTCCGTGGTTTTACCGAAAGACCCAAAGAATTTCGATTTAAAGCTTTCGTGACTGCAGGAATTCATATTCTTGGTTATTTCGGTAAAGTCACATAGAAGAGAAATAATAAAATAATAAAAATAAAACATAATAAAATACAATTCTCACGACGTTTCGGCCACAACGCAAGCAGCCGTCCTCAGGTGCTGCTTCACCTGTTTCTTCAACGGCTGCTTGCGTTGTGGCCGAAACGTCGTGAGAATTTTATTTTATTATGTTTATTTTTATTATTTCCCTTCTACGTGACTTTACCAAAAGACCCAAAGAATATGAAGCTGCGAATGTTATTGTGGCGCCGCGCAATCTCGGTTCGCTCTGCCGCATACCAGAGCCTGATCCGTTATCTACCTCTGCACAAGTGCATGTTCATTATATGTTTGAACCTTTAGTGCCGCGCTAATGTCCCGTGTCAGAGACCCACGGCGCCGTTGTGCGCTTGTCGAACAACAACAATTATTATATTTTAAGCAAATCAAATGATACGTAACTCCCGGACAGAGTGGGCTTTGTAAGAATACACTTCGTTTTTTTTTCGTGTTTTCTTTGCGCACTGATTCATTTTCCTGACTCGTTCCGTGTTACACC
Source organism: Lampetra fluviatilis (assembly GCF_964198595.1). Lineage (NCBI taxonomy): Eukaryota > Metazoa > Chordata > Hyperoartia > Petromyzontiformes > Petromyzontidae > Lampetra > Lampetra fluviatilis. The sequence continues at coordinate 2,956,353 of NC_136323.1, read as the reverse complement.
ATCGCAAGGTCGGTGCCAAGGGACCGTTCGGTGACGTGCGTTGTCCTGCGCTTGTTCCATGTCCGTGTGAATCAATAGACAACGGGGCCGTGCCCTGTGCTAAACCCTGCACGTGTACCTGCTGATGTCAGCAGGGTAGCTCTCACATTAAGATCATCGTCAAACACCCGCATGTGCCAACGTAGCCATGCAAATGCAGATAAGCACGCGGGAACACACATGAACAAAGGAACGTTTATAATAGAGTTTTTTTGGGGGGTTAGATCGCGTAACCCAAAAAGCCTCTATTGTGGATGGATGATAAAAAAAAATTAAACACGCTTTTATGAAATTTACTAAAAAGTTTAAAATAAATATTTTCTGTACAAGTACTTTTCATTATATATGTTTCATATACTCTTGTTGAAACTGACTCTAAATAAAAGCGTGGGGTTATAGCATACTATTGTTGAGCAAGTGTCTGTGTTCACAATGGGAAGTAAGTGTTCACACCGTAGGCAAAACAGAGCATATATCAAAAAATGATTTTAAACGTTTTCGTACATGACCTAAAAGCGTGTTTAGCCATTCAGCAGTAGATGTATCGTCACATCGTCAAGATGAATATACTGTCGTTATGAAAACAGGGCAGGACTCGAGGTAGTGTCCCCGAAGCTTGCCACAGCGTAAGGGACTATGGTGATTTACAGCCAAAGTGAGTTGAGCGTGGACAATTAGACCCAAGCCGAAACATAACAGTGTAAAAATAATATTTTAAAATATTTTTATTTTTATTTTTTATGGTTGAATATAGTATTGTCATCAGTATGACATAAGTATACCAAGTTTGCAGTCGATAGCACATTGGGAAGTGGGTTAAAATTGAGTTACAAGATTTGATCATACGACAACAGACAGAGTTAATAAAAAGCGTGTAAAAAATAATGTTTTAAAACATATGTTTTTTATGATAGAACATAGTATTGTCATCAGTATGACATAAGTAGAGCAAGTTTGCAGTCGATACCACATTGGAAATTGGGTAATAATTGAATTACAAGATTTGAGGATATGACGACAACGACAGACACAGTGAGTTAAATAAAAGCGTGCAATAATAAAATGACAAAGTTACCATCACCCACTCACTTCGGTCAATGGCGAGACCCTGCTGAGCAAAAGTAGCTGGAGACTTGGCGAGGCTTTTCCTTTCCTTGGTAAACCCTGGTAAGAGCAGGGGGGTCGTTGCCCGAAACGTTTGCCCACTTAGCGTGGATGTCGTGGTGTTTATGCTGCGCGCCACTGGCCAACTCATTTGCATACATGTAAATGATATGCAAATTTTATGCTAATGATGATTGTGTTTTTTGGGGGGGGTTGCCAAAGGCAGAGAGCAGAGCTTTACAAACGGGACGGGGCAGGCGAGGAACACGAGGCCTGAGAGAATAATCGATTAGACACTATGTAACACTATTTTTGTTCCTGGGTACTAAGTGTTATTTTTTAACTGCTCATGCCTCAAAAGTACAGAAAATGGCTATTATTTCCCACAAACTTTGCTTTTGTGAGCAGGACTTTATTGAACGAAATACACAAATGCACACGTTTTCTCATTGAAAATAGACACATTACAAAATATAATTGTCCTGGTCACAAAAGCAATGTTGGTGGGAAATAATATCAATTTTCTGTACTTTTGAGGCATAAGCAATGAGGAAATAACACTTACTACCCAGGAACATTTTTTAGTTCGTGTTATTATATCGATCACGTGATAAATTATGTAATCCCTGAGAGTGTGGGGCGATTGTTAACCTCATTACAGTCGATAGCACATTGGGAAGTGGGTAAAAATTGAGTTACAAGATTTGAGGATACGACAACAACAACACTATATTCTTGGTTCTTTCGGTAAAGTCACGTAGAAGGGAAATAATAAAATAAGACAAATATAAAATAATAAAAATTATCACGACGTTTTGACTGCAACACAAGCAATCATCATCATCAGGTGTGAAATCCACAGCAAGAAAATTTGAAAAAAGTGGCGGTTTGTCTTGCTGTGGTTAGAACATTATAGACTGTCAGTACGCTCACCGAGCTGAATAACCATTGCTACAGTCTACATTATAGACTGTCAGTACGCTCACCGAGCTGAATAACCATTGCTACAGTCTACATTATAGACTGTCAGTACGCTCACCGAGCGGAATAACCATTGCTACAGTCTACATTATAGATTGCCAGTACACTCACCAAACTTAATAACCAGGCTATAGTCTACATTATTGAGAAATGTGACGTCACATCAACATGCGCAACTTTAAATAAATATAGACAACACGTTATACTTAATGAAATAGACTTTTTAATAAATGTTTTCTCCTAGAACATCAGAGTGCAGCGCCACAATAAATACGCACTACAATGACAATAGTTTAAAGCGATTTGAAGCATGTTTTTTTGGGGGAGGGGGGGTGGCAGAGCTTTGTGACGTCATATTCGAGGGGGGGTCTGACTTTTTATGACGTCGTGTGACGAAGGGGGGGGGGGGGCGGTAAAAATCGTCCAAAATCGCGTGACGTCATTTATGGACGTCCCCTAAGCCCAGCCAAAGCCGAGAAGAGAAAATAAAAGTTACACAATACGTTTTTTTTTTAGGTAAAGTCCCGTAAATATATAAATGCGTTGTGGGTGTGAGAGGGGAATGATGATTTCGATTTAAAGCTTTCGTGACTGCAGGGATTCATCTTCTTGGTTCTTTCGGTAAAGTCACGTAGAAGGAAAGTAATAAAATAATAAAAATAAAACATAATAAAATAATTATCACGACGTTCCGGCCACAACGCAAGCAGCCGTCCTCAGGTGAAGAACAGGTCTGTCGGGGAGACAGCGTCTGAATGAACACCGTGTTCTTCACCTGAGGACGGCTGCTTGCGTTGTGACCGAAACGTCGTGAGAATTATTTTATTATGTTTTATTTTTATTATGTTATTATTTTCATTCTACGTGACTTTACCGAAGGGAACCAAGAAGATCTGTGCTGTCCCTTTAATGGCGCGGAAGTAAATGTTGTCGTCTTTGTGTGGCGCGCGAGTGCCTCTCTTGCTGCCCGCGAAGAGGAGTTGCCTCTCACAGCAGCCCGTGTAGGACACGCGGGGACTCTTTGTCTCTTCCCAACCCCCTCCCTCCGTCTCCCTCTCTCGCTCGATCTCTTTTGACCTGCAATGAAAACGCACGGATGGATTTGCGCCCGGGAGAATGCGTGCAAGGAATCGCGACCTTTTGTCTAAGCCGGGCGAACTTGCAGTGGATTCTGACCAGCATTGTGTGTTAGAGGGGGTCAGGGTTCATTGCCCTATCCCGTGACCCGTGGGTTCGTGGCGCATTGGTCAAGATCCAAACCGCTTTTTCAAACATACCCACGCAAGCGATTCGTGGCGAAGACACAGACACGGTCTGTCGGGTAGTTTAATCATATCTGAAATGAGATTTATATGACGCCAAGGTTTTCATGATGAATGCGAAAATTGACGCGCGCGCGCGCGAAGATGAGAACACGTGGGGGGGGGGGGAGGCTGCGTTGTTGAAGACGGGGGGCGTGGGGTGGTGCGTGGGGGGAAGACGGCAAAACAAGTTTAAATGTCACGCTAGAATCTGTGAGCTCTTAAGTGGAAAATTTGTCGACACGGATGGCTCGGCTCGTGTGGGGTTAGATGCGCAATTCCATAGCGTGACCTTTTTAAAAGGGGTGGGGGGGGGCACAGACACTCAGGGCGGGGAGCGGGTAGGAGCGACGGGGGGGGCGGGGCACGGCTCAGTGAATGTTTTTTTAAACAAACTTTAAAAGTCAAATTCGCAGCGATTTTCCGCCGCTCGGATGAGTGTCGAGGCATCGGTGCTCATCTTCCGCGTACAGCCCCACCCCCTCCCTCTCCCTCCCTCCCCTGCCTCTCCTCCGCAGATAATCACTGCGTTTTATCATTCAAATAATACGGTAACGTTGATGGCAGAGTGGTGGACTTTCGGAAAAACAAAAAAAGAGTGTATTTTTCCTCTCGGAAATGTTGAGTGTTTTCTTTCTCGGAAATGTTAGGATTGTGACGAGTGTATGTCTGCACGTTGAACTTCTTTCGCACCGTACGTAGCCAACCGTGCTAATGGGAGGAGTATGAGGGAAACAACAACAAACGTCCCCTGCGTGTGCGAGCACGTTTCCAGCAAGCGCAGGGGAGCCTGACTGATGACGACAGCAACGATGCACGTGGTTGTCCAACACCACGTCCGCTTGAGGAATTCTCGCACGTGACTTACGCGGAAGGCGTGGGATGATTTGTAGGCGAGATTCGAGGCTCTCACACTGCAGCATTCTCCACAGCCCTTTCGTCAATGATGTCTCTTCCACCTCCTCCTTTCGCACGGACCCATGGAGATCCACGAGGAAGAGATTCGCTCGTACGCCGTTTAGTCACTCAATTTACTTCGTCTGAGAGGCAAATTGCAGGTCCACTCAATCACTTGCCTACCCACTCACTCATCCAAACAAAGATCACGAGCCCCCGCATAGCCTTGAACAGACTGTTGGGGCGAGTGCTGTTCGCGAGCACCTATGAAGTCCGGAATGGCACACGAGGGGGTGTGTGGCCAGCACTACGCCTGGCCACACCAAGAGTCGATTCACTCATTCACTCACCCATTCACCCACTCACTTGCCTCCACACTCATCCGCTCATCCACACGCAAATCCACTCACCCATACACCCATCCGCCCACTCACTTCAGCCACTCACCTACTCATACACCCACTCACCCACTCACTCGCCCACTCACTTCATCCATCCACTAACGCACCCATACACCCACTCACTCGTCCATTAACTTCACCCACTCACCCACCCACTCACTTCATCCACCCACTAACTCACCCACTCACCCGTCCATTCACTTTATCCACTTACCCACTCATCCACCCACTTACCCACTCACCCATACACCCACTCATTCGCCCACTCACTTCATCCACCCACTCACCCACTGACTCACCCACTCACCCATACACCCACCCACTCGACCACTCACTCCATCCACCCACCTACTCACCAACCCACGCACTCAACAAGGCTGGTTCAGATTTCACCCACTACCGGTGTAAGTCGTGACCGGGAATCGAACACGTGGTTTCACAGCGCCGTGCGTGCGCTAGCCGCTGCTCCACAGTTACAGCCGAAAGGGTTTACGCTTTGTTAAGAGTAACAGATCCAGTGACAGGAAATGCAGTGGGCCTACGTCATACGATTGCATTGTGTGGCACGGGATGGGGTTTGTAAAGGCTGGAAATGGAAGCCATTGTGGTGTTTTCCGCGACTCGAGAGCCGAATGAGTGATCGGCTCAAGCACGCAAGCAGCGGCCTGTGCTGTTTATTTCTGTCGGGTTTTGTGTCGACCTAGGGCCCACATCTAAGAGAGATGGGCCCTTGCCTGTACGACTCTGCCAGATCCCCATGTACGTACGTGAACTTCTTTCGCACCGTACGTAGCCAAATGTGCTAAACTCGCGTTGGTTTAAACGAGGCTGACTCTGCTGACGAGACACTGCTTGCAGTATTCGCCTCTCATATTTCCTTTGTGTCAGAGCGTGAATGAGGGGGGACCCACGTGATTATTTTAGGCGCTCAGGGTGGTAATTCTCACCATCATTCGCACCTAGTTTACACAACAAAGGCTCATTCCTAACAGCGTACTTCAGCCGCACCGAACCTCACAAAAATAATATTCAGGGCCTACCTTGGCTCCTCTCACCCTCAACCAGTATATATACAAATACTGTGTTCTTGGAATTTCTCTTACTTGATGCAGCTATCGTGCTGTGACGTTTCCACCTGAAGACGGAAGCTTGTGTTGCCTCCGAAACGTCGTGATTTTTATTTTATTTTTATTAAACTTTTATTAATTTGAATTTTTTTACCTACGTGACTTTACCGAAAAAACCTAAGAATATGAATCCTTGCAGTCACGAAAGCTTCAAATCTAGAATTCTCACCAATATATTAAATGCTTTGAGAATGCTGTGTGCTGGTGTCGGCCCGATTGTTTGATTTCTCTTCATACCGTTGGCATCTCCCAGAAAGAAAAAAAACCTCAAGAAAGTAAACTTATTTTGAAAACGTAAAACACACAAAACCCTCATCCTGCCTTGCGAAGTAAAATATACACCGCGTGTCCCCACCCATCGCGGAGGACGGAAAGAGAAATAATCTAATACGGAAGAAAATATTGATATAAGTGGCATGAGATTACAAGATTCTGTAATACCAAGCCACAGCTTGTTATGACAAACCTGACAGCAAAAATGTCTCCACGTGAAGTTGATTGCACAGCGTAGGTGTTTGTTTGATATAATTACGTATAATTACACAACCAATAATAACAATACAACCAAAGCCAATCATTTGCCCCAGAGAAGCCTCGGTGAGTCTTAAAAGAGTCCTTTTTCAGGAGGGCCCTGTCGCACTGGGATGTTTGGTTAGCACGTTGTACGATTCACAACTTGAGTTCAATTCCCGGCCATGGCTAACAGCAGTTGTGAGTGATATCGAATTTTTATTTTACCAAGTAAGGCCCACTGAGCTCTCGAGATTTTTTTCAGAAGTGACCTGGCCACAAATGACAGCTCAACGAAGTGGCTTATCATCACGTGGACATGTATAGCAGCCAAATCCTCTAAACGCATGATTCTAAATGTGGAGGGGAAAACCGTCTCGCCCTCTTTACCAAACCGCACTGACCAGCCCGGTGAAGTATGGTCAAATAACACCGATGGTTTACACGGCGTTGGGAGTCCTTCATCCAGCAGTGGATTGACATCGGGCTGTAAATTTCGATTTAAAGCTTTCGTGACTGCAGGGATTCATCTTCTTGGTTCTTTCGGTAAAGTCACATAGAAGGGAAGTAATAAAATAATAAAAATAAAACATAATAAAATAATTCTCACGACGTTTCGGCCACAACGCAAGCAGCCGTCCTCAGCAGACCTGGTTTTCACCTGAGGACGGCTGCTTGCGTTGTGGCCGAAACGTCGTGAGAATTATTTTATTATGTTTTATTTTTTATTATTTTATTACTTCCCTTCTACGTGACTTTACCGAAAGAACCAAGAAGATTGGGCTGTAAATTATTATTGTGCTACATCTGTCACGTGGTAAAGCCAAAGTCTTCCTGCACAAACGCAGTTTAGCGATGTATTGCCACGAGTGGGCCTGAGCCTGTGGTACAAATTCCACATTGATATGACGGGGACCAATCTGCCTATATGACTTCTTTACAAGCCAGAGGTCACTTGGAGGTATCTCAGACGTGGCTCTGTGAAATCTGCTCCAGCGGGCCGCAGGGTCGCATTGCTCCACGCGAGATCAGAACGCATTTTGCTTCACGTGAAATAAAATCCGATTTCTCCGCAAAGCGGTACTCGATTTATCCCGCCCCCCCCGGGACGGATGATGGGCTGAGCCAAACCCCCTTCCAGCAACCGGGACGTGAACTCGCAACCCACGGCGATCGTGAGTCACGAACTCCGCGTAACACCGCGTGCGCCGCCCTGGGCTCGATCGTCACGGCGTGAGCAGCAAGCGACTCTCTTCATCGTCTCAATTGGCGCCGTCATCGCCCAGACCAGACAATGGGAGAACCCCTGAAGCGAGCGACATTAATAGTTGCGGTCCTCCCGTCACTCGCCCGCTCGCCCTGCTCGTGCGCGCAACGCCCTCGATTCTCTCGGGTTACTGCGCGCGTGACTTAGCGAGAGTTCGGCAAAACTAGTGTTGTGCGCTCGTTGTCTGGCAATGCTAACAGGGCTGCCCCACACCCAGTGCCGGATTGAAGCTAGTGGTGGGGGCTGTTATAAAGGGGCCCTAAATGTAAAAAAAACTACGTAAATATTCATACACAATTTTTTTAAATCTTGCATTGTAAAGTAATTGTATTTTTTCATTTGCTATACAGACATATAATACGACAAATCGTTAACCTTAAACACCCAGTCGTTCAGAAAAGTTGAAGGCGGTATAGTACTATAGTAACAGAGCAAGTGCAGAATCACCGAACCGGAATTGATAGCTTGAAAGCATTTAGCGGGGGGTCCGCAGCATATGCGACTTTTGCTACGAGGATAATCCCGTACTGCCCACATCCCCTTTTTAAGTGGGCGGCGTGTTTAGTTTTCCGGGTAAGTCGGGGCAGCTGGGTCAGACCGACCATACGCTTTGTTTTGTGGCTGCATCATTGCCAACCGAGGAGTGTTGAGCAACGCCCCGATGGATTGGGTGGGGGGCGGCGGAAGGGAAGAGGGGGGGGGGTCGTGCCGTGTGCGTGATAACGCCGGTTGCACCCCGCGCGGCCATGCGGCTGAAGCTCGGGGAAGAGCGATGAACAACAACACAAAAACCACAAGAAAATGTGCTTGAGAGAAATTAGTGTCGTGATGACATCGCCTTGAGTCGAGTACGTTTTTTTGTGTGAATTTTACGCAGGAAAATACATGTTTGATGACTTCAGAATGTTACATACCTGTCAACTCCTTTTAAGTGCCCTACCTTATTGCAGACCAATTCACACCGATTTGGCCACCCCGTGCGCTTATAAATCTCAACGTTCATCCTATACAATAAACTATACACTCCACTATACACTACACTATACACTACACACTACATACCTGTCAACTCCTTACCACTGCCTACCTTATTGCAGACAAATTCAGACCTTATTGGTCATCCCGTGCCCTTATAAATCTCAACGTTCATCCTACAAAGTCCCATCACAAGGGAGAAACACAGACACATAGACAATTTTTTGCCCGTATTGAAACGGCTGCACGCCGTATGGACCTGAAAACTCAATTTCCCTGTGCAAGAATACGGGTGAACGGTATGGGTTGACGGCTATGATGTTGTATTGCTACAATATTTAATATATACAGGGCACTCCTCTACTTAAGAACGAGTTACGTTCCAGAGGTCTGTTCGGAAGTCGATTTGTTCTTAAGTTCAACTTTACTCCTATCGATTCCAAACGTGTTTTACGGCATGCACACCAAACACGGGGAATGGCTTTCAAAGTTGCATAGTCTCATGTAGATGCCACTGGTTCTTCATGTTCGCCGCTTGAACTTACGACTCATCATTCGCTTGCTACGTGCATCGCGACTCCCGTGTAGCACGGTGTATTTGGTACTTGAGAGTAACAATGTTTCGTGCTGTTGTTTCACTCGAGTTACCGTGTTGGGGAAGTAACCACCTATCTGTGGTCTTCATCGCCTGGGGCAAAACAACCCCCCCCCCCACTTGCGCCGTGGACGATTTTTGAAAGAATGCGATCGTATCAGGAGATGCACCTCCACTCCCCCCACCCACCTCGCATAGAACCCGCCCTGCCCCGAACGCCGCGCTACGGCGGAACCCCACGGGAACCCCACGGGAACCCCACGGGTGAATTGGGGCAACATCGCCAAAGCCATTTCGAACTCGCCCCAAGATCGCGCGTGGTGGTGGTGCCAGTTTGCAGGTCTGTGATCTTATCCGTGGCATACGCCAATGATCTGCCGCGCACATCCCAGGCGTCTCACCTGGTGAAACGCAATATTGATCTCGAATCGCCGTATTGACCCCCGGATAACCCCGCAAGAGGGTCCTCCTGCCACTTGGATGTTTGGCCAGTGCTTAATTGGGTGCAAGCCGGAGAGACCGCGTAGGAAACCCACGCAAGGCAGGGAGGAGAGAGCGTACAAACGCCCGGGTCAGGAGTCGAACCCGGGTGTGCTTCTGGCTGCCAGTGGCACGAGCGTTCACCCACTGCACTGTTCATCATTACTCATTCACTCTTCATCGCGGGCTTGGCGCGAGTGACTTCTCAATTTTGTTACGCGACCAAACGGCGGGGAGATGGTAAGGAAACCATTGTGGATGTGTAAAGTGTTTGAACGGCCATAGTAGAGTTTTTGTTTTGGGTTAGATCGCGTAAATATCTAAATGTGTCGTTAAACCCACCACCACCTGAGGTTTGCCATGTAAACAGAACATGCCAATTCGTCACGAGTACAGCACGGATTGTAAATGTTGTGGCTTGGCTCTCCAACACACCGGTGTGCTGTACTAGTGACGAATTGGCACGTTCTGTTTACGTGACAACCCGTGTCGGATAGTGGCGGGTTTAACGACACATTTATATATTTACGCGATCTAACCAAAAAAAAACTTGCATTAGGGAGGGATATTAGTCGCGAAAGCCTCCTACGTGTTAAACTGTTCGAATGACGTAGTACGTTACATAAAAAAGGTACGCGTGGGTTCTCTTTCCATCTCGTTTTATTTTTGGTGCGCGAAGCAGATGCCCATCTGATCGTAACGATGAATATTCGTCACGCTGCACGAATGGCAGTGCCGAGGGCACTTCTATTTGCGCACTGCCAATCTGCCAAAAAGTAGACGCGAGATGCCAGTCGCGTGTCTAGGTGGCGACAAATTATATTGTTGGATGAAAAGTGCTTACGTATGATGACGTAAGCACGTTAGTGCGAGCCCTCCCGGAAGCCAAGAGAATGCATTGCAGCGCCCCCCGTTCGAAAAAAAACATCTTTGAATGTAAGTCTATGGGGACACTCGGGGCGATTCTCAGCCGGAGTGAAATCGCCCAAAAAGAGTCGGTACTCCACAGAACGTGACATGACGCTGCTTGGACTATATCCAGAGGCACAGTGACGGCTAGCGTGACTCTGTGGTTGAATGACATTGGTGGTGCGTCGCCCAATCGCCCTAATGAAGAAACCGCCCCTGGTCTACGCACACAGCGACAAAAACATCCCCCCCTCCAACCTTAACAGAGTGTTGGGGCAAGTCCTGTTCGCGAGTAGCACCTCGATGAATGCCGCGCACGGCACACGAGGGGGTGGGTGACCAGCACCCACGCCCCACCGCCTTTGTCCCCCCGGTGGCGATGTTTGAGGCTGAGCCGACTTAGTGGGAGGCCCGGGACCGGTTCAGATAATCGTCACTGGTGTCAGAGACCGTGAGTGCTGACGAGTACGGTGGCAAGGGGATGTTAACTACCTCGCCTGGTACACAGGAGGTCGTGGGTTTGATCCCGACCCTGATGCCTGCTGCTGCATATTTGGACTCTGCGTGTTCTCCCCGTGGTCGCGTGGATTTTCTCCGGGCCCTCCGGTCCCACCCCCCCCCCTCCACATTTAGAATCAACAAAACTCGTTTAGAGTGTTTGGCCCACTTCGTTGAGCTATCATTTGTGGCCAGGTCGCTTTTGCAAAAAATAGCTCCAATAAGCTCGGTGGGCCTTCAGCTGGTTAACAAAAAATGGTTCAGTTTAAATTACTGCCCACGATAGATACACATTGGCTCGTGCACACGTGACATTTGCCTGCGTGCGCGTTTCCTGCCACCAGGTACTCACATTTATTTTACTACACCACCGCTCCCCAGCGGTGCACGCGCACACGTTCGTACATTTGCACACGTTTGCACGCGCACACATTTGCACGCGCACACATTTGCACGCGCACACGTTTGCACACGTTTGCACGCGGTGAGCAGCTTGCGCGTTCTACTCAAGGAGACGACGGCGACGTTCGCAGGCAGGTGTCAACATCCCAACTTTATTTACACATATCAAATAAATACAAAAGCGTCGTATGTAATTCGCATGTAATTTAAATCCATTCCAGCATTCTGAATTCTTCCCCCCTTCCCCCCTCCCCCCACGTGTTTCGATTTAAAATCCAGCTCGTCCATGCATAATGCCCTCATCATCATTATTATATCACCCTATGAAAGAGGCAGCATCTCTTTGTCCCTCTGTGTCTATGTCTGTCCTATCTGGCCCACCGTCTCTCCGTCCATCCATCTGTCCATCACTCCCCACCTCTTTGGCCAGTTGTCTGTCCTTCCGTCCGTTTGTCCGTCCGTCAGGACGCTCGCTCGCTCGCGCGCGCGCGTCCGTCACCCAGTGCATCTCGCGGGTCGGGGACCAATCACCGCCGCAAACGAGCTGCCTTCCGCGCGGCAGTTCGAGGGAAGAGAGAATCCGCCCGGCATGGTTCGTGACCTCGAGTCTTGCCGGATGTTCGCCGAATACGCAGAGCGGTGGACTGCTTGGGGCAGGCCACCGATTAACAACAGGGGTGATTCGCCACTGCAGCGAGCTGCACCCGCAGCTCTTGGCGATGTACGATGACAGAAACGCTTAAATAATCGTCTACGAACACTCGGCGCCAATAAGTTATTACCGCGCTCTCGTCGCGTCGTCGTCGCATTCACAGCTCGAGCGCGCGACACGACGCGCAGTCGGCCGTTGGTCAGCTCCCTGCGCATTGCGTAACCGCCGTCGGATAAATAATTTAAGGCCCTCGGGCTACGAAACCTGAACGTTGGAGGGACGTTCGGCGAATCGAGCAACACGGTGTGGCACGGCAAGGGCATTCCAGTTTTCTCCAGCAGATTCCCACGGTCGGGGTACACCGCCCACGTTCAATAAACAAAGGTCTCGAGAAACCCCCCCACTTCAGAATTCATAACAGTGCTGTAATGACACTGGGCCAGTGCTGGTTGGAAGGGTCAAACCGGGAGGGTGCAGTAAATATCCTCGAAGCTGGATGGCGATGCGTGTGGTACGCGTAGTGTGTGGTATGTGCAGCTTTGTGAATTGGAACACAAAGCCAATGGGTGATGATGACTTTGCTGCACCAGTATTGGGCTACCACGAGGCCATTTCTGAGTGTGGGTCTCCACCGCGAGTGTGTGGGTCTCTATGCGCGTGTGTGGGTCTGTGCAAGGCTGTGGTTCTCTATCTAGGTCTGTGAGTGAGTGTGTGAGTCGATGAGACCTCAGTAGAACACACAAAGGGGTGGTGGAACCAGCGCCATCTCTGGCCGCCTTTGAGCACCAGGTACTCATTTAAGGCTGAGTCAACCTAGGGGAGGACCGGGATCAGTTATGATATAATTTGAACTTGCGCCACCGGGTTTGTAGCTCCATGCTCTAACTGACGTACACTCGACACGCCTGACACATGACACACATGACACACGACACACACACGACACACACACACGGACACACACACGGACACACACACGACACACTCGGTCATCACAGTTCACAGTGAACCCCCTCGCCGCACAGGTGCCCCGCTTCGGCCTCGGGCACGGCGAAGGAGATGCGGGGGCACGGCCCCACGACGTTCTGGCACACGAGCTTGCGCAGCGACGCCGTGTTGACGATGTCGAAGCCCACGTCGCCGCCGAAGGTGCTCGGCTTCCAGTAGAGCGGCGAGCACACGGGGTTGCTCATGAGACCCTTGAGCGAGAACGGTGCCCCAATCTCCACCATGCTCTCGCCGAACATGGAGCCCTGGCGCGACTTCTCGGCCAGGAGGCCCACGTAGAACTCCACGGCGTCCACGTCGCCGTACAGCTCCTCCATCTCGGCTGCCATCTCCTCGTCGCCTGCCGGCGTACCACCGGACGGGGGATGGGGGGGGAGGAGGACGGGGTCAAGGTTCATCAGGGTGATTTTGTTGGGATGAACCGGATAGAGGAGCCTCGTTTTCAACAATGACCTGGGGGCATCAGTCCGCTGCCAGTAGGGGCCACGGTTAGCACGGGTGGCTGTGTACGGTGCGAAAGAAGTTCAACGTAGGTTCATATATGATGGTCGCTGTGAGTATAGTCCTGATTGAGTCATTTTCGCGGCGTCATTTTAGACTTGGGCCAATTTGGACCACGACGCCGGTGGCACACGGTGGCTCTACCCTTGCTAATGGACGTTACGGGATCTCTAACGTCCACCGTGAAGCAAACGTCGCGCGATGTTATTCACAGTTATTGCACCCGCAGCGATAACCAGCGCGGCCTACCGGATTCGAACCCTCCGCGACAAGCGGCAAACGCGCCATGACCGCTGGTGCCACCGCCCAATTGTGATGATGATGAGCTGCCATTAGGCTAAAATAAAAACCGAGAGGTTTCGTTGATGTTGTGGAGGTTTGCACGACATAAATGCAGGTTTCACTGCCATCCTTCTACGGGCTACCGGAGAGATGAACGAGCGAGATAATTGCGTCGAATATCCACATAGCCAAATTGTGCGCCGTGGGGGTTCCATTCACACCCCCCCTGCCCCTGAGAGAGAGCGTGAGAGAGCGTGAAAGAGCGTGAGAGAGGGAGAGGGAGCGAGAGAGAGCGAGGGATGGAGTGGAGCCGGCACGCCGGGCGCGTCGTCTCCGTTGGGAGCGGGATGACAGTGCGGCTCGTGGCTCCATTTGGTGGTGGCAGGAAGAGGAGGCACCACCACCTCATTGTTCCACAACGCGGCAATTATCACCGCCTCCGGTGGGCCGGCAGCTCAGCAGAGGTGCGAGTGTCGAGGGGAGTGTCGTGGTCACATGGGAAGGTGAGTCGTAGGGGCTTGGGGTCAGGATTGAGGTCAGGGTTGGCCTCAGAGTCAGGGTCGGGGTCAGGGTCGGAGTTGGGGGTCAGGGTTGGGGTCGGGGGTAAGAGTTGGCCTCGGGGTCCGTGTCTGGGTCAGAGTCGGGGTTGGAGGTTGGGGTCAGGTTGGGGTCAGGTTGGGGGTCGGGGGTCGGGGTTGGGGGGTCATGGATGGGGTTGGGTCAGGGTCGGGGTTAGGGTCAGGTCTGGGGTCAGGGTTGAAGTTGGAGTCAAGGTGTGGGGTGTGTTTTGCAGGATGGGCGAGGGCAGCACCTGCGAGCTCCAGGAAGGAGGTGAAAGGTCGCATGTTGAAGCGGTGGCGGTACTGGTTGAGCGACTGCAGGCGCAGCGTGCGCCCGTGCTCGATGATGCTCGTCGCCACGTGCAGGAGGTTCTTGTTGACGTTTCGACCGCCCGACACCTGGCCACGGCAACGCGCACACAAACACGCGTGCGCGCGTCCGCACAGCACAGAACCCGGTCAGTCAACCCACTGCCGGACGACGGCCTCCCCCCACGCCGTGCGTTCCAGAGCCGGAATAAACCAAATTACAAACAGGGTCTGGTAAAATACGTACCAATCTGTGGAAAGTGAACGTTTGTTTGCATATGGAGAGACTGGCTAATAGCATTATTTATTAATGAGCGTGCCCCACACCGGTTTTGACAGGGAGACTCTGGCTGTTATACAACAGATTGTCACGAAGAAGACCCTGCAGCCGTTTGCCTATCCACTGCTGGATTGAGGCTTCCCCCCATGGCGTGTCGGTCACGGGGGTTGTCCTGACCACGCCTCACCGCACCAGTCAGCGCAGGCGAGCCGCCGGTGAAGGCGCATCGTAGCGCCGCAGCGCTGTAACGCCCGTTAGCCACGCGGCGCCGGCCCTGTCCATCTCAGGCCCTACGCAGGCTCTCCCTGCTTGGCTCCCGAACTCCGACGAGACCAGGCGCATTCCGGGCGGCCGTGGCCACGGGCAAAGAAAAAGTGAGCGTAGCAAACAGGGCCATCGATCATCCTGTGACGGGCAAGCGTGTAAGTTTGTTTGGCTGGTTCTCCTCCCCGGCCTCCTGCGAATGGACCCAGCCGTGCCTTGAAGCCTGAAAACCGCACCCTGACCTCACCAAACATCCCACGCCCCCCCCCGCACCCCGCCCCCACAAACACCCCAATACATTTCCTGATGTCAAACACACATTGGAAAGAGCTGTGCAGTGTCACATGCACTCCAGGTTGTTTACATGTAACAAAGCCAAAGATCCCCCGCATAGCCTTAACAGACTGTTGGGGCAAGTGCTGTTAGCGAGCACTTATGAAAGCCGGTACGGCGCACGAGGGGGTGGGTGGCCAGCACCACGCCCGGCCGCCTTTGTCTCCCCTGTGGCGATGTTTACCCACCGCACCAGGTACTAATTTTAGGGCTGAGTCAACCTAGGGGAGGCCCAGGATCGATTCCGATAATCGCTACTGTTGTTGGCCGTTAGTGGGAATCGAACACGGGCTGCCGGGTTCGTAGCTCAGCGCGCTAACCACTACACCACCGCTCCCCACACACACGCATATAAGGCTAGGTTTTACCCTTTCTGGCAATAAAACAGGTGTTAAGATGTTAAAACACCAAACTGAAACCTTTTGCAAGGAATCATGTCTACATTAACCACATATACTTGTGGTGAACATGCAAACAAAAAAACATGCTCTGGTAGTAGATGATGATGCATTGTCTTTGAAACTGATTGGTCCACACCAGAGACAGCTTTCTTTAGAGCCTCGTCTCAAACAGCGTTAGGCCAGAGGACGCCAAAAGGCGAACAGCACAAAGACAACGCCACCGTCAAGACATTGAGAGCTCAGGGTGAGCAGCTACATGATGGGACCTCCCCTGCCAATTATCCAAATATAAGAATAGATTTTACCCTTTCTGGCAATGAAACCTATTCTTATATTTGGATATTGGCAAGGGAGGTCTCATCACACACACACACGCGTATACATATGTAGTGGTTTAACGCGCGCCAAGTGGGGTAATTGTAAACACGTGCGGGTTGGGAACAGTGGGGTCGTAGTGGGACATGCTGCTGTTGCTGGGGGACAACGGGTGAGACGGAAACGGCCCGTTAGGCAATTATGGATGCAGGGCAGTGATTGGCCAGTTGTTGTTGTCAGGGACACGGTGGCGCCTTTAAGTTTGGGAATGGGGACAGGTGGCGGCGGGGCCGGGGGCACGGGGGGAGGGGGACACCAGTTAATTAATTGGAAATTAATAGGGACGGGGATAAATATGGGAGCGTCAGAGGGAGACGGGGAGTTGTGCTGGGAGCTGGACGGAGACGATCGGAGCAGAAAAAAAAGATACGAGAAGAAGTATAGAGAAGCAGTGGAGTAGAAGAAGAAGTACAGGGTAGCAGTAGAGATGGAGACGGAGGAAGATACGAGAGGTAGAATACGGTAGCGGTGGAGCAGCGGAAGAAGAGGTGACGAGAGGACGGATAGGCCAGCAGTGGAACGGGAACGAGAGAGACAGTCGGAGTGAGACGGAGAAGTCGAGAGAGAGCGACGGCTGGAGTGGGACAGAGAAGCAGAGAGGAGAGTCGGGAGAGACTGAGAGAGAGAGGGAGAACACGCTGGAGAATGGTGGCGAAATGTGCTGAGTTTGATCAAATAAAGTGACGACAGAAAAGGAAGAAGTTGTCCGCGTAAAGTTCAGCACTACACATACATCTATTTGATCTATTCCCCCTTCCTCACCGTGCCGGCTTGCTGGCGCATGAAGTTCCGCACAAGCGGCATGAGCTTCTTGTCGGCGAGCAGCCCGGGGTTGAAGAGGAACTCGTTGTAGCTGTAGTTGCGCCCGTCGATGTGCAGCGAGTCCGGCATGAGCGGGTGCCAGTGGTAGAGGTGGTTGAACTCGAGTGACATGCGGTTGCTGTACTGGAAGTTGACGCCGAACAGCAACGTGGGGTCGAACTTGAGGTGGAAGTTGTAGCCGCTGAGGTGCTGCACGTATTCCTCGATCACGATCTTTATCGTCTCGCCTGCGCTCACGCGGGGATGGGCGTTTGCCACACACGCGGCGGGTATCGGTACTTTGTTGTTGTTGTTGTTGTGGTTGTTGTTACGGTTATTGTTGTGCTCGTTTACCCAGGAACGGTTCAGGGAGTCACATGATTGTTTCATCAGGAGAGTCCTGCAACCGTCATCGTTGTCATTATCGGCAGCACCGCCACCACTATGACCACCACCACCACCACCACGACCACCACCATCACCACGACCACTACTGACCACTACCACCATCACCACGACCACCAACCGCCACCGCCGGCCCCTCACCGGTGAGGATGAGGCGCGCCGTCTGGAAGAGTCGTTCATCGTCCCAGCGCGGGTGCTGAGCGCGCAGGACGTCACACACGCGGTTGTGCTCGCGCAGCCACACCGTGGCGTAGACGAGGAGGCCCGGCAGCAGGCCGTACACCTCGTGGCCCACGGCGAAGCGCAGCGACGCCGGCACGTGCTCCGGGTACACCATGTGCACCGGCGCGTCGCGCACCAGTGGGGGGTACGCCTCCCCGTCGATCAGCTGGGGACGACGTCATCGGAGCGTCATCGATCATCGCTCTCTCTTATCGCGCGACTACGATGGCTACCGTGCCCCCCGTGAGCTCCGCTCGTTGATTGCGATGCCCGTGTTGAGGGCTCGGTACCAGGCACGGACTGCGTCATCTCATCCACCACTGCGTCGGCTCATCCACCACTGCGTCATCTCATCCACCACTGCGTCGTCTCATCCACCACTGCGTCGTCCGAATCACCACCACCACCACCCTGTGTGCAACCACTACCACGAGCCTGTGTTCAACCGCTACCGCACCCCAGGTCACAACAATTCTCTCTCTGGGACCTCCTTTGCCAGTATCAAAATATAAGAATAAGCTTTACCCTTTCCGGCAATAAAACAATTGTGTTAAGATTTTACAACACCAAACAGAAGCCTTTTGCAAGGAATCATGTCTGCATTAACCACATATATTTGTGGCGAACATGCACACGCAAAAAAAACATGCTCTGATAGTATATGTGGTTAATGCAGGCATGATTCCTTGCAAAAGATTTCTGTTTGTTGTTGTAACATTTTAACACGAATGTTTTATTGCTGGAATGGTTAAAACCAATCCTTATATTTCTCTCTTTGTGAGGGTGAGCAGCGAGCGTGGTGAGGAACAACCAAGGGGAGGAGAGGGCGGTGCCAACCTGGAATTTTAATTTCCCTTCTTTGAAGAGCCGCAGCTGGTGTTGTCTCTCCAGCGTTCCTCCGTAGATGTGGTTCAGGTCGACCTGGAAATCATCACGTCACACGCGCTTCTCGCTCAAACGAATTGTGCGGAGAACAGCAGCAATATCCATGCATCTATGTAGATAATTGAAAAAACTTGACATTTTAGGAATGCCTTCTACCCACGCCCCCACACCCTCTAGATGTATGCATGCGTGCGTGTGCGTGTGTATGTGTGTGGCTGGTAGTGTAGCGGTTAGCGCGCTGCGCTACGAACCTGGCGACCAGAGTTCGATTCCCGCTCACGGCCAACACCAGTGACGATTATCTGAACTGGTGCTGGGCCTCCAATAGGTCAAATGAGTACCTGGTGCGGTGCGTTAAATACATCATCACCGGGGAGACAAAGGCTGCCGGGCGTGGTGCTGGCCACCCACCCCCTCGTGTGCCGTTCCCGCCATTAATAGGTGCTCGCTAACAGCACTTGCCACAACAGTATATGAAGGCGATATGAGGGTTCTTTGTCTTTTTCTTTGTGTGTGCGTGCGTACGTGTGTGCGTGCGTGCGTTTCGTGCCGCTTACCCCATGGCCCAGCGCGCGCGTGAAGGCGGGGCCCCGCACGGGGTCCGTGTTGAAGAACTGGTGAGTGAAGTGCTGTGCGAAGAAGGCGAACATGAGGTTGGAGCCGTGCGGGTTGGCCTTGAACTGCCGGCGAAGCAGCAGCCGCTCGGCCACGAGCTTGGCGCCGGGCAGCTGGGGCTTGCCTGCCGCACACCAAGACAACAAAGATCCCCCCGTGTAGCCTTAACAGACTGTAGAAAGCACCTGTGAAGGCCGGCACGGCACACGAGGGGGTGGGTGGCCGGAACCACGCCCAGCAGCCTTTGTCTCCCTGGTGGCAATATTTACATACTGCACCAGGTACTCATTTGAGGCCGAGTTGACCTAGGGTAGGCGCATGACCGGTTAGGATAATCGTCACTGGTGTTGGCCGTGAGCGGGAATCGAACTCGGGTCGCCGGGTTCGTAGCACTGACCGCTGAGCTACCGCTCCCCACACACGGCGACAGCAGCAATAACAACAAGAACCACACACACAATGGCGGTGATTGAACAATGTCCGTCAGCGTTCTGTAATTCACGCGTGTGACATTTCCGCGTGCAGCCACGGTCTCTGCCATCGTTCTGCGGGCTCAACCGCAAACGCCGACAGCGGTAGCCGTCGCCCGAGTGCACAGGCGGTGCAACTGCCACCGAGCGCCCTGACGTTGGGGTTGCCGCCTGCCCGATTGAATTCCTCGCATATTTTAACTATTGCATTATTTTGAGTATTCGATAAAATAAGTATCGATTATGAGGTACATTAATCAACTAATTGGATAACGTGAAAAGCCGACCCTCCGTTTCCACCTCACGATTTACCTCGTAAAATGCCACTATTTACCTCAGTTTATGTCATAAAATACCACTATTTACCTCAGTTTATATCATAAAATACCACTATTTACCTCAGTTTACCTCTAAAATACCACTATTTAACCTCAGTTTATATCATAAAATACCACTATTTACCTCAGTTTACCTCTTTAAATACATCTAATATATTTGTGAGGGTCACGAACACGGGTCAGAATATTACAGCGAGACCAATCCGCCACGAGGCAATGCTCGGTCGGCTACCTGCGATGCCCATGGGCGTGGGGCAGTCCCGCGGCACGGGCGGCAGGATCCGCGTGAAGTACGACAGGTTGGAGTACGCCTCCCACGACTTGTATCCGTACACCGAGTTGTAGGTCGGTGGGCTGTCGATCAGGTCCGAGCGCGCTGACAGAGACACACACGCAGACAGACGTGTAAAGCCGCGTGAACGCTAACGATGGGAGGAAGCGTTCGAGTTTGTAGACGCATTCAGGTGATGTGTAAGGGAAATGCGCAACCCTGCAACTTGCTCGCTCACATCACGACCACCACTAACACCACCATCATCGCCACCACAACCTCCATCATCGCCACCACAACCTCCATCATCGCCACCATCACCACCACCGTCGCCACCACCACCACCACCGCCGTGTGGGAAGTTGTAGGAAGTGAGGCAAGACGCACACACAAGGACGTAGCGCATGATGGCGTCGCGCAGGATGGAGATGCTGTTGACGACGTCCCAGACGGCTGGGAAGTTGGTTAGGATCCAGTGCACCGTGTCTGGGCTCGGCTTCAGCATCCTTACGATGGCCGTGCGCAGCTCCGCTGTACGAGCAGGGGAACACAAATGGTGGGGATGTGATTGAGACATTTCACCCAGGGTCTGGTTTGGCCGTGACAGTGTCAGTTGGTTTTAGGAAGTCTCACCAGATGCCCTGTAACGTTCATAAACATGTTTAATTTTCTTACCGGTTTAATATGTTCTGGCTTCGTGTTTGTGGCAGTGGCGACATTTTAATTGTCTCGCTCGGTATGGAGGAGGTCGTGGGTTCGATCCTGACCCTGATGCCTGTTGTATATTTGGAGGTTGTATTTTCTCCCCGTAGTTGCGTGGGTTTTTCCTCCGGGTCCTCCGGTTTTCCCCTCCACATTTAGAAACATGCTTTGAGAGTATTTATAAGCCATTTCGCCGAGCAATCATTTGTTGTGACCAGGTCTCTACTGAAAAAGGGCTATTATAGCTCAGTCGGTCTTACCTGGTACAATAAAAAACAGTTTTAGTTTAAATGTGGGCAGAGGGCTGGGCTACCTGATAAGTGGGTGGGTGGAGCTAGTGGCCGAGTGGGCGGAGCTAGTGGCCGAGTGGGCGGAGCTAGTGGTCGAGTGGGCGGAGCTAGTGGCCGAGTGGGCGGAGCTAGTGGCCCAGTGGGCGTGCTTATGTAAAAGTGGGTTAAGCTAATGGAGGGGGCAGCTGCCAGCTGAGCCGTGCGGCGTCCCGGTTTGAGCCTCACAGAACTTTGACGTCACTCATTTTAAATTGGGACCCCCCCCCATGACGACTTAATGTCAACCGCGCTTAACGCAAGGCTACCGAGGTGCCAAACGGACGACAAATTCCGACCGGGCCCCCTGCCAGTTAAATGAATGGGGGTGGAAATAATAAAATAAAATAAATACAAAATACAATTGTATTTTAATATGTTTTTTATTATTATTTTATTATTTCAATACAATTGTATTTTATTTTGTTTTATTTTTATCATTTTATTATTTCCCTTCTACGTGACTTTATCGAAAGAACCAAGAAGACGAATCCCTGCAGTCACGAAAGCTTTAAATCGAAATTGAATGGGGGTGGCGGGGCACGCCCCGGACAAAGCGGGGCGCGGTGGTGACGGGGCGATGAGCGGCGTGCGCGCGTGTGACGGGCGTGGCTTGCTCACGTATGGTGCAGTTTTTTCCGTGGTATCCCGTGTAGGTGCAGTCGCAATCGTAGCGTCCGTGCTCGTACTCCGTGCAGACGCCCTTGTTCCGGCACGGGAAGGAACAGCAGGGATTCGCCGTCTCTCCAACTGGAACAAAATGCAGAGATCCGTGTAGCCTCGACGGACTGTTGGGGCAAGTGTTGTTCGCGAGTAGCACCTATGAAGGCCGGCACGGCACTAACAGAGTGTTGGGGCACCTATGAATGCTGGAACGGGGAAATCAGGGGTGGGTGGCCAGCACCACGACCGGCCGCCTCTGTTTCGCCAGTGCTGATGTTTACATGCTGGAAACCGGTACTCGTTTAATGCCGAGTCGACCTAGGAGAGGCCTAGTAACAGTTCAGATACTCGTCACTTGTGTTGGCCGTGTGCAGGAGTTGAACTCGGGTCTCCGGGTTTGTAATGCAGCGCGCTAACCTTTGCGCCACCGCTCCCCACACACACCATTCTGGAACACTTGTGCACATACGCACACACGCAGTCACCACCATACACCGCACCTCCGATTAGCGTGGTTGGCTACGTACGGCGCGAAAAAAGTTCAACATGCACACGTACACTTCAGCAATGATTGAGTGAGTTTCACGCGAACGACAACCGCGATAGTAGCGATAGACGAGTGAGAAGGAGGAGGTGGTGGAAATTTCACGTGCCCCATGTGCGGAATTTGGTCTACATGTTGGACAACCACAGTTGGCATTCTCACAGAGTGGAATGCATTTCATTGGCCCCTGGGGGCCTGATGGGCTGGGTCTAACCCCAACCGGGATTTGAACTGCAAGTGTTCGGTTGAAAGCAAATATAAGCACAACTCTGTTCTGTGTCTCCACATAAAAATACAAATATGCTTGAGACCAAAGGGCAGTTGGCTTTTCAGACCAACGTTATCCATCAGTATATGTTTAAACAAGCAACCTCTGGGCTGGTTTAAGCCTTTTGGGTCTCATTGGCAGCCATGGACAGGAATTGAACTCGGGTTGCTGGGGTTCATAGTACAGAGCGCTCACCACTGCGTCTTTGCTCTGTGCACAGCGTTGTAAAAAACTTAAAAGTGACTCCCGGCCGTGTGTTTATGCCCAGGACGTGGATTGGGTTCCTCAGGAACCGATGGACAAATCAAACTTCACTTTAATTTAGGCCGGATGGTACACATCTAAGGCTGCTCATGTTTTCTATGGTCAACGGATTAAATGCACATTAAAAAATATATATATTTTGGTGGCCAAATAACAGCAGCGTATTACGGGAGCATCTTCACGAACCGAATTCGAATCTCGCCGGCACGCGGGGCGAAACGTCGGACATGGTCGCGGCACGACCCTAAAAGTGCACGGCGACCTGCCACGCAGTAGGCAAGCGCACAGTCAACCAAACATTCTCCACAATCATTGGCGCGTGCCACGGCAAGGCGTCCACACCCCATGGCGGTCCAGGGATCCGGTTCCACGATAGGAATGCACCGATGGTTTGTGGCAACGTATTGTCTGTCAGCGGGCGCGTTCAGTTTGGCGATCCTGTTGCCCCTGACACGGAACGGCCTAGTGACGTCCGACAGTTCATTGGCATTGTTTGATGCGAGCCTCACCATGCTAATGAGACCCTAAGCATCCCAGTTTTGCTTGTGTTCGAGCCGTGCTGCTGAAAACGCACTTCCGAAAGGCGTTGTGTGGCCGATAGGATCTGTAAAATACGTTTATTTAAGCAGGAAAAACAAAGGTGGGAAGAAGGCGAATTGGTCTGTTTATTTATTCTGTTTCCTATAGCTCAGCGAAGGTCACAAGGTGTGTGTGTGTGTGTGTGACGGCCAACACCGGTGACTATTATCTGAACCGGTCCTGGGCCTCCCCTAGGTTGACTGAGCCTTCAATGAGTGCCTGGTGCAGTGTGTAAACATACCCACTCAGGAGAGAAAGGCGGCTGGGGCGTGGTGCTGACCACCTATCCCTCCGTGTGCCATACAACCCTTCATTAGGTGCTCGCTAACAGCACTTGCCCCAAAAAGTTTAAGGCTACAGGGGGGGACCTTTGTCGATGTTATACACAAGGTTGCTATTGACAATGCTATTATTGTTATTACGCAACAAACCAAAGCCGTGATTTGTAATGTCTTGCTGCCTTAAGGATGATCCTGGGTACACTAGGAGTGGCAACCCTAGGCTATACAGGGTGAAGCAAGGCTGCCTATTTTTGGCCACAATCGGTGCCCGAGAGAAAGTTTAATTAGCACCACGAATGGGGTGTGGTGCATTCAAAACAAGTAACCAGTTTCTTATAATTAACCGGCGTGGCCTATAAAAACTAATACGTTTCCCACCGTAATTTGGGCTCTCGTAAAAGAAGGCTAACTTGCCAGCACCACCTGTCCCGACTGGGATGAAGCAGCATCGCGGCGTGGGGCTTTTTTGTTGTTTATAAACTGCCGCCGTAGCCCAAAGTGGCGTTTTGAAGATCCTGCTCCGTTCGGTTTTGTCCAAGGGACACCACGCGACGTCACGTCGTTTCCTTGCGCGCCGCGCCCCGCCAGCCCTGAGTGGCGTCCCCTTGCCGCCAGACCGTTGCATGAAATTGAGCGCGAGCGTTTCCAGCCGTCGCCCGCCACGGCCACGCGCCGTTGCCCCCGCTGTCGGTTGACTGGCGCCACGCTTCCAGAAGAGCATCGGAGCTTTTTTTTTTATACACCCCCTGTGCTCCTTGCAGTCACGAAAGCTTCAAACCTTTTTTTTTACTCAATCGCAATTCTGCTTTTGGCCAAAGCAAATCTGTACGGTTTCCACTTATTATTGCAATCATCATTTCCGCCAAGAGCACAGGAGGTGTTAAGATGTTCACACACCAAATAGACACAAACCCATTATCACCGCAAGGCATCGAGTCTGCATAAACCAGCTGTTTGTGGAAGAGGTCAATGGTGGCTAGACGGACGCGCAAAACGGAACGCACCGTCGTCGCCATAGATGGGAAAGGTCTCTTCGTCCTAGTACACGCACGCACGCGCACACACGCACACACGCACACATGCACACACGCACACACGCACAACACGCGCACACGCACAACACGCACACACGCACACACGCACAACACGCGCACGCAGAGCGCGGGCGACGACCCGCCAGGCCCGTACCGAGCGAGCGACGGCCGGGCGAGCCGCCAGACCCCAGGAGGGCCAGCGAGAGGGGATGTTTTGCCGACGTCCGCGTGAACAGCCGCCCATTGTCCGCACTCGCCAAGGGCCATCGGGGTGAAACCCCGCAGCGGGCACGATGCTGCTCTCCCGCGCACGATTTAGCGCTCGTGTGATGTTCCGCACGGTGTCCGACGTTTCGCTCCACGTGCTGGGAGCTTCTTCACTATCGACACAACTACGCAGGGCTTTTTCACAGTCGCGCTGCTCATACTGCTTTCTGCGTGATGTTATTATCGGGGTTGTACCGTGCGTTTTTTGGAATGATGTCCGACGTTTCACTGCAGGTACTGAGGGAGGGTGGCTTCCTCAAGTTAGTGAAGTCAAACGACGCACGGAACACAGTGCGGTACGACCCAAAATCGTGTCGGCGGAGCGCGAAACAAACGGACGCTGGACTTGCGCCGTACGGTAAACGCGAGGGCGCCGTCGCTCGGGGGCCTACCTTCGGTGGCGGCGGCGGCGCCGCACAGCACCGCGCACAGCGCCAGCAGGAGCCACGGCGCGAGGAGGCGACTCGTGGGACTTCTCCTCCTCCTATCTGTGGAGGAGACGTTAAGAGGACAATGGGCTGCGATGCCCGGCCAGCGGCAAACATCGGTGGTGAGCGGTACCCGAACCGGTCTTGTGTACCCCCCCTCTTCACCGACCCGCACTCACCAGCGTGGTGAAGTATGTCATGGGCACGGCCGGCTATGCGTGGTGCGAATGAAGTTCAACGTACGTACATCCAACGGTGGATTGGCAAAAGGAGCGTGGCGATTGTGTGGAACAGCCTGCTCGGTATTGCCATGCTTAAACATGAGCTGGGTACAGAGAGAGGGTTGTAGTTGTTGTTGTTGTTTATGTTATTACGATGCTTGTTTACTCATGAAAACTTCATTGATGCTCAAGACTCGTTTTTGGGAGATTCCCGCCAAGTTTTCAGCATATACAGAATTGCGATGTTTGGGCCAATACCGGTAACATTGACTGTTTGTTTTTAGCTCTGGGAGGAACCCGGAGGAAACCCATGCAAAGCAGGGGGAGAACTTACAAACTCCATACACAGAGATGCCCGAATCGGGATTCGAACCCGGGCCCTTCATGCCGTGAAGCACGGCTGCTACCACTGCCACCACTGTACCAGACTCTAATCGGGCAAGCTCACGTACCTGTGGAATAATGGGCAATGGCTCGTAGCTATGTTGTGGCAATCACGTCCACACACACACACCGTGTACAGACAGCCTGGGTTATAAATAGCTGTACGGCAGTCGTAGTAGCAACTGACTCTCTACAGGTCACCAACTGCCAGCCACAGCCTCAGGCCTCCTCTACCGACAGAGGGGGCAGCCGCCGCTGTGACGAGTCACGTGCCCACTGCATCGTACAGCAGCTCACGTGGCTCTTCCTGGGTGACTCGGGAGCGTTGACCTTTCCCTCCTCTCAGCAGCAACGCCACCGTCAATGCACTGCGATCCGCCGTCGTTTTTGTGAACCCGAGTTCGAATCCCCGGCCGCGGATAACATCGGTGGCGGGGCGAGCAATATCCGAGCCCGTGCCTGGTTGTGAGAACGCACAGAGGTGTACGCTTTCGAAGTAAACGCCAAGGGGTCTTTACTCAATGCCTGGAACCTTGCGCCGGTGGTAACTCGGCTCAAATCTGGCAGGTCGCCCTGGTTATTCCTGCGGTGCGAGTATTGACCGTACAACTACGTGCCGTCTGGCTTCCAAGTTCGAAAAATCATCCGTAAATTACTCAATTGGGATCACACAGAGTAACACCACTCCTTCTTGGTTCTTTCGGTAAAGTCACGTAGAAGGGAAATAATAAAATAATAAAAATAAAACATAATAAAATAATTCTCACGACGTTTCGGCCACAACGCAAGCAGCCGTCCTCAGGTGAAGAACAGGTCTGTCCGACCAGACTGAAACGTCGTGAGAATTATTTTATTATGTTTTATTTGTATTATTTTATTATTTCCCTTCTACGTGACTTTACCGAAAGAACCAAAAAGATGAATCCCTGCAGTCACGAAAGCTTTAAATCGAAATTTAACACCACTCCGTTAACGCACTACAATTAGCGGTGCATCCCACACTACACTCGCTACTGGCGCACCAAACCTGTCTGTGAAACGCAGCGCCATCATTCGCGATTAGCCCCCCGCACCTGTGAGACTGGCGGCGAATACGGAACGCGCAAAATTATTTGCGGCATTAATTTTAGGATCTCTGCATCATCGTCGCCGTAGTCGTGGCAGCAGCAGCATCAGCAGTGGTGCCGACCGAGCGTGAGAACCACTCACGTGTGCCAACTGCCAGCGGCACAGCACGGATAGGGATTGCAGCGGTGCATGCGGTGTGTGGGTGTGTGTGTGTGTGCGCGCCGTTGTCTTTGTGTGCGAGACTCGCTGGCACAAGCGTGCCTCGTACTAGAAGCGTCGAGGAAGCCCGTGCCCCGAGCTAGAGGATCGTTATGTGTCCCAATGTCACACCCCACCACCGCATAGCGATTTTGTTCCCATGATACATAAATACTCTTAGGTTTTTTCGGTAAAGTCACGTAGGTAAAACATTTTAAATTAATACATTTTATTAAATTGTATTAATTTAAATTTTTTACCTATGTGACTTTACCGAAAAAACCTAAGAGTATGAATCCTTGCAGTCACGAAAGCTTCAAATCTAGAAATGATACATAAAGTTGTTCTGATAATATAATTATTCTAATGGTTCAACTTGTTTGCCCAGGAATGCCTCACTGAGTCTCAACTCTTTTTCAGGGCGGTCCTGCCAAAGGTCTGCACTTGGGTGCAATATTGACATTTGTAAATCCAATCGAACGATTTGCAGTTAACGCGATCTGACCCAAAAACCTATATTATGAATAATATTGGTCGCGAAAGCCTACGTGTTAAATTGATTTGCAGTTACATATTTTTCAGCATTGCGCTGTGGTTTGGCCGATACCGGTTAAGTAGCTCGTGCGGGCGTTGAGCTTTGGGAGGAAATCGGAGAACCCGCAGGAAACCCATGCAGAACAGGGGCCAGAGAACATACAAACTCTACACAGACAGAAGCCAGAGTGGGCAATCGAACCCAGGCGCTTCTGGCTTGCGAGGCGTGCGTCACCACTGCGCCACTAACCGCCCAGCCGCTTCACCACGCTGGTCAGCGTGCGATTCACACAGAACCCCGTAGAGTCAAAGAGACCCCCACAGACTCACACAGAACCCCACAGACTCACACAGAACCCTATAGACTCACACAGAACCCCACGGACTCACACAGAACCCCACAGACTCACACAGAACCCTATAGACTCACAGAGACCCCACAGACTCAGAGACCCCACAGATTCACACAGAACCCCGTAGAGTCAAAGAGACCCCCACAGACTCACACGGAACCCCACATACTCACAAAAAACCCTATAGACTCACAGAGACCCCACAGACTCACAGAGACCCCACAGAGCCCTAAGTGAGGACGATGCAGTTGAGTTTGGTGACAGCAGCAGCAGCAGCGGCGCTGTGTGGCTCGTCTGTAATAATCCATCGGTGCCAGAGGAGACAGCCGCAAAGTGAAAGGAACCCGTCGGGAGGCAGGTGCGTGAGTAGGTGAGCAGGTGAGTGGGTGTGCGAGTAGGTGTGTGAGTAGGTGTGTGAGTAGGTGAGTGAGTAGGTGAGCAGGTGAGTAGGTGAGCAGGTGAGTGGGTGTGCGAGTCTGTATTGGTTGGTAGCTGGGTGTGTCGATAGGTTTGCCAGTCGGTGAGTGTATGAGTATGTGAGTGCGTGTAAGTGTCTGTAGGCAGGTGTGTGAACAGGTGAGTGAATAGGTGTATGTAAGTGTCTGTAGGTAGGTGTGTGAGCAGGTGAGCGAGCGCAAGTCTATTGGTAGGTGTGCGAACAGGTGAGCGAGCAGGTGAGTGAGTGTGACTAAGTCTGTAGGTAGGTGTGTGAGCAGGTGAGTAAATAGGTGAATGTAAGTGTCTGTAGGCATGTGTGTGAGCAGGTGAGAGAGTGTAAGTCTGTAGGTAGGTGAGCGAGCAGGTGAGTGAGTGTAAGTCTGTAGGCAGGTGTGTGAACAGGTGAGTGAGTGTAAGTCTGTAGGCAGGTGTGTGAGCAGGTGAGTGAGTGTAAGTCTATAGGCAGGTGTGTGAGCAGGTGAGTGAGTGTAAGTCTGTAGGCAGGTGTGTGAGCAGGTGAGTGAGTGTAAGTCTGTAGGCAGGTGTGTGAGCAGGTGAGTGAGTGTAAGTCTGTAGGCAGGTGTGTGAGCAGGTGAGTGAGTGTAAGTCTGTAGGCAGGTGTGTGAGCAGGTGAGTGAGTGTAAGTCTGTAGGCAGGTGTGTGAGCAGGTGAGTGAGTGTAAGTCTATAGGCAGGTGTGTGAGCAGGTGAGTGTAAGTCTGTAGGCAGGTGTGTGAGCAGGTGAGTGTAAGTCTATAGGTAGGTGTGTGAGCAGGTGAGTGAGTGTGACTAAGTCTGTAGGTAGGTGTGTGAGCAGGTGAGTAAATAGGTGAATGTAAGTGTATGTAGGCATGTGTGTGAGCAGGTGAGAGAGTGTAAGTCTGTAGGTAGGTGAGCGAGCAGGTGAGTGAGTGTAAGTCTGTAGGCAGGTGTGTGAACAGGTGAGTGAGTGTAAGTCTGTAGGCAGGTGTGTGAGCAGGTGAGTGAGTGTAAGTCTATAGGCAGGTGTGTGAGCAGGTGAGTGAGTGTAAGTCTGTAGGCAGGTGTGTGAGCAGGTGAGTGAGTGTAAGTCTGTAGGCAGGTGTGTGAGCAGGTGAGTGAGTGTAAGTCTGTAGGCAGGTGTGTGAGCAGGTGAGTGAGTGTAAGTCTGTAGGCAGGTGTGTGAGCAGGTGAGTGAGTGTAAGTCTATAGGCAGGTGTGTGAGCAGGTGAGTGTAAGTCTGTAGGCAGGTGTGTGAGCAGGTGAGTGTAAGTCTATAGGTAGGTGTGTGAGCAGGTGAGTGAGTGTAAGTCTATAGGTAGGTGTGTGAGCAGGTGAGTGAGTGTAAGTCTGTAGGCAGGTGTGTGAACAGGTGAGTGAGTGTAAGTCTGTAGGCAGGTGTGTGAGCAGGTGAGTGAGTGTAAGTCTGTAGGCAGGTGTGTGAGCAGGTGAGTGAGTGTAAGTCTGTAGGCAAGTGTGTGAGCAGGTGAGTGAGTGTAAGTCTGTAGGCAGGTGTGTGAACAGGTGAGTGTAAGTCTGTAGGCAGGTGTGTGAGCAGGTGAGTGAGTGTAAGTCTGTAGGTAGGTGTGTAAGCAGGTGAGTGAGTGTAAGTCTGTAGGCAGGTGTGTGAACAGGTGAGTGTAAGTCTGTAGGCAGGTGTGTGAGCAGGTGAGTGTATGTCTGTAGGTAGGTGTGTGAGCAGGTGAGTGAGTGTAAGTCTGTAGGCAGGTGTGTGAACAGGTGAGTGAGTGTAAATCTATCAGTAGGTGTATGAGCAGGTGAGTGAGTGAGCGAAGGAGCCTGCGGAGTAGCCGTGGGCTCACCTGTCATGACTTGTCGATGTGTGGGACCCGGCCGAGGAAGCTTCTCCAGGTGCGTTGCGAGGATCGCCGAGAGAGATAGAAACCTTGAGTAGACGCCGCTGCTGCTGCAAGCCCTGCAGGTCTGTCCCCTCGCCCAAGACCCCGCGCGTGGGAGCGAGTCGAGGTATTTATACACCTGGGATTGTTGGCCTCGCCTCGCCTGCACAACACGAGGTGTACGCCAACAAATAACGACACACACGAAAGGGAGACGGACGGAGGAGGAGGCGGCGACGACGGAGGCGTAGGAAGAGGGAGGCGATGATCCACTCCCTTCAACTCCTCCCCTTCAACTCTCCCCAATCCTCACGCGTGCCCGAAAGGGGGGGGGGGGGGGTGTAGGCGCAGCTCTGCAATTGCTGCGCTAGCGCGACTGTCAGCCGATAAATGGGGAGGGGGGGGGGCTCCTCCTGAACGAAGCGAAGATACGAGTGCTGGTGGAGGCTTGGCCTTAAACACCGGGCGAGGTTGTCGGCGTGCTCACGCGTTGCCCCACCACCACCACCACGCGTGGTGCGTGGTTGTTGCACATTGACACAGCTGGGTGAACAGAAGCGGTGGGACTGTGGAGGAGGTGGTGGTGGCAGCAGCGAGGGTGGAATAAATCTCACACCAGCTGCTTGGTTCTTTCGGTAAAGTCACGTGGTGGTCTAGTGGTTAGGATTCGGTAATGTGTTGTTTTATTTTGATTTATTATTTTATTTTTAGACGTGACTTAACCGAAAAGAACCAAAGAATAAAAATATTATTTTATTATGTTTTTATTTGTATTATTTTATTTTTTACTTCTACGTGACTTTACCGAAAGAACCAAGAAGATGAATCCCTGCAGTCACGAAAGCGTTAAATCGAAATTTAAATCTCACACCGTTGTTAAAGCTGCCGTGCCGGGAGATCGAGTGAAATGGCGACCTCTCTGCATTTGCAAGCGCAGCACGGTAGCCAGTACACCAGTCGGTGTATATATACACCTCGGTTATCCTTGATTCAACAAAGAGATGCGATAAACCCATTGAGACTCAGGCTCGGGTAATGTGAAGTTATTTTAAGCACTGACGAGTCGTCATTTGTGTTGCGGCTAGCCGATAATTCCCTGCTCGGCGCACGGATATGTTTGATCGACACACACGCGTAACGCACCGACGGACTAAGCTCAGCAATCATGATAATCACGCTCAATTTGTGAGAGGCTAATTTCGGGACGGCGAAATGGAGCAATGAGCGTTGTGATGATGCAATGGGATGCGATGCCGGGTGCCTGCAACGGGAAAGGGACTCGGGCTACGTAGACAAATTGAGGACTATTTTCTTTGAACCTATCTAGAAGCAAAGAGTATTATTTGGGTCTTTCGGTAAAGTCACGTAGGTATAAAATAAATTAAATCACGACGTTTCGGGCGCAACACAAGCGTCCATCGTCAGGTCGCGCCCGAAACGTCGTGGATTTATTTGATTTTTAAATCCTTTATATTAAGTTCGCTTGCTTGCTTGCTTATGACCGTGCAAATCTTTCAGTCGTTTTTTAACACACTTCCCGTGATCCAATCGAGCTGACATTTTCCACACAGACTCGTTGTGCGTGACAATTAATGTTCGTAGAATTTTTTTTTGCACTTTTTAGGACAAAAATAATATATTTAATTACCAATTGCTTAATAAAGCAATGCAATCATCTGACCCATAGGTGGCAGCCATCTCAAGCCAGAGAGGACTCTAGCCGCCACGCATATAAATGATTTATAGTGAAAAACTTTGTTTTTACGGGTTATACTTATTAAATCCTTTATATTAAGTTCACTTGCTTGCGCGCTTACGACCGTGCAAATCTTTCGGTCGTTTTTTAACCCACTTCCCGTGATCCAATCGAGCTGACATTTTGCACACAGACTCGTTGTACGTGACAATTTAATTTCGTGAAAAAAAATTTCCTACATTTTCCACTTTTTAGGACAAAATATTTAATTTAAAATACCAATGTGATAAAAATGAAACACTTACTCAAGAAAAACAGAAATGAGTAATAAAATATAACCGATGCCACGCATATAAAGGATTTATAGTGAAACACTTTGTTTTTACGGGTTAATTTTTTACCTACGTGACTTTACCGAAGGAACCAACGAGTATGGATTCCTGCAGTCACGAAAGCTTCAAATCACGTATAGCTGTATCAACACTTGATACAGCTATCGTGCTGTGACGGTTCCACCTGAAGACGGAAGCTTGTGTTGCCTCCGAAACGTCGTGATTTTTATTTTATTTTTTATTTAACTTTTATTAATTTAAAAAAAAATTTACCTACGTGACTTTACCGAAAAAAACCTAAGAATATGAATCCTTGCAGTCACGAAAGCTTCAAATCTAGAATCTTCAAATCACGATTGAACCCAAAGAATAGTGCATATAGAATTTACATGAACGGGGTGAACAATGCCCGCTGCATAGCTTGCCGCTCAGACGGCATTCAGACGTGGGTCTCATCCGCAACTTGTGGGCACGTGGCGCTCGATGGGTCGGTGACGATTACTTACGGAGCTCCGCAGGGACATTTTGTCAACCGTGAAGACGAGATATGCGTGTACAATTTTACGACGACGACACAATGTGGATTGAATAATATATGTATACAAAAAGGACGTCACGCTTTCTGGCAAAAGTGCAGGCGTTAAGATGTGCAATGTCTTGATGCACTACACTCTATTCTAAAGTTCTACAATATAAATATTGACTTAAAGCTTTCGTGACTGCAGGAATTCATATTATTTGGGTCTTTCGGAAAAGCCAGGTAGACAGATCAAATTATAAAAATAATAGTGATATTGTTATTTTTTTTATCTATCTACGTAGCTTCTACAATATAAATAAAATAATAATAATGCCAGGTATGACTGGGATTATGAAGCTGATTTGTTACAATTAATACGTATTTTCGTGGGCGACGTTTGCAAAGCACGGAAAAAAGAGAAAACGTACGCCGATTAATTACTAAAATAACTAAAATAGCATCATTACCAAACATGTCAACCTCCTTATCAGCGCCGACCTGATTACAGGCCAATTCAGACCGTATTGGTCACCCCGTGCGCTTAAAAATCTCAACGTTCATCCTACAAAGTCCCATCACAAGGGAGAAACACAAATAGACAACAACAATGTTTCGCCCGTATTGAAACGGCTGTACGCCGTATGGACCTGAAAACTCAATTTCCCTGTACAATAATGCGAGTACACTGTATGAGTTTGACAGGCATGCTACTATACACTACACTACTATACACTCTACACGACACTGCTATACACTAAACTATACATTACACTATACGCTACACTTTTACATACCTGTCAACCCCTTATCAGTGCCCTACCTTATTACAGACAAATTCCAACTTTATTGGTCACCCCGTACCCTTAGAAATCCCAACATTCATGCTACAAAGTCCCATCACAAACAAAATAGACATTGTGCAAGAAGGATACGGTGTTAAACCGTACGGGTTGGGACTTTGTGCCAGGTTGCGTGATTGCATCATTACAACACGATAATAAAAGGGGATGGGCGGTCGAGGCGGGCACCGGAACGGCAGCTAAAGGCGTGGGACGAAGTCCGCGGACATGGGAGGGGGGGGGGGCCTTCATCCAGCGGTGGATTGCCACAGGAAGGATTGCACATTGCCACACTTGCCAATAAAAACCGTCCGCAGGAATTCGCTGCGCTCCGCCGCAAAGCAATTCCCATTGAAAACCTCAACAGCGTTCAAGGTTTGAAAGTGGACTGCGACGGTGCCACGCACGGCACAAAGACCCCCCCGTATAGCCTGTAGCAAACTGTTGGGGCAAGTGCTGTTAGCGAGCACCTATGAAGGCCGGCACGGCACACGAGGGGGTGGGTGGCCAGCACCGCACCACGTCCGACCGCCTTTGTCTCCCCAGTGGCGATGTTTACACACCGCACCAGGTACTAATTTGAGGCTGAGTAGAACCAGGGGAGGCCCAGGACCGGTTCAGATAATCGTCACCGGTGGGTGGCCGTGAGCGGGATACAGAACCCGGGTCGCCGCGTTCTGCCCGCAGCGCGCTAACCACAACACCACCGCTCCCCAACAACGCGAGATTTCGCACGCGCACACACACACACAGCGTTTACCCGAGCCGATGAAAGTTGTACGATGATAATAATCCCTCGCCTTACAATCCAGGGTTGCAGTTTACGATCGTTGCTTCCAGGATTGGGAGTTGAGTCACGCTGAGTCGACGTTTCGGGGGCCAGGCATGGGAGCTGCCGTTATCATAAAATGTCGTAAAGAGCACCCCACCCCCATCCAACTCCACCCCCCGCGCCGTCACGCACTTTGCATTGTTCTGCTTTATACATCACGGGGAAAGAGCCCGTCTGGGAGACGAAAATTCCCTCCCCTCCACAAATCATTAACCCTACCCATCCCCCCACTAGAATTCAGCGGTGTCAAGATCGGTTTGCAGGATGGTCCTTGCTACATTAGCATGTTTGGTCAATTGCATCGAGTTTGGCTTCACACGCACGCGGATGGCTTTATTTTGGTGATTTCGAAAAAGTTTTTTGGTTTGGCCATGTGTGTTTGTTGTAGTACGGAGTTAGACTGATGGCCTGAATCTGAGTTGTCTTGTGGTTGTTGTTGTTGTTTGACTTGCATCCCACTGGGATTTTTGCACACAGCGTTGGTGTATGGTGCTTTTTCTGCAATATTTTGCTGTCTTTTCTTGGATTTTCTGTTTACACATAGTCACATAGTCACATTAAGATGTTTTCTTGTTCATGTTTTTGTTTGTTGCGGTTGCACCCTATTCAAGAGCCGAATGGCTCACAGGGCTATACCTAATACATGAAACTGAAATGTAATCCGGAGAACCCGGAGAAAGATTACACACGCGAAGAGCTACCAAGTCCCTAAAACTCCGCAATCTATTGCTGTACTGCCATCTGATGGTCACCTCGAAAATAGCCAGGTCTAGCCTCTTACAGATACGGTGAAGCAATTCTTATTTGAATCTGCGTTTCCCAAAACAGCACGAGGAGCTTAACGCTTTACTTAGATTTGTATTGAATATGGAAATAAAGCGTGATTATAATGGCAGGATGTGGCGGTGCGTATTATAATAATATCATTATCACTGAAACAAATAATGAATAACAAAAACCACGGCGTTTTTTTGCATGCATAAATCTAAAACACACCTTTTGCATTGCCAAGTGACACATTTTCGAAATTCCAACATCAATGTTGTGTGTGCGACAGGATGTTCTTATCTCTTCACGTTAAAAAAGAGTCCAGAAGCCATCTTGGCCAAGACTGTACTTTCTCACTTCCCTCCGGCAGATGACAGAGCTGCTGCTAATGCACAGGACACCGCAGCGACTACCAAGATCTGACAGTCTCCCACAATCTGACGTTAGATCAGATTGTGACAGTCACACAGACCTACAGACTTACACAGAGACCATAGATTCCCGCAGGGACCCATAGACTCACAGTGGAGTCCATAGACTCGCACAGAGACACATCCACACAGAGACCCACAGACTCACACAGAGACTCATAGGCTCACACAGAGACCCATAGACTTACAGTGAAGTCCATAGATTCGCACAGAGGCACATCCACACAGAGACCCACAGACTCACACAGACCCATAGACTCCCGCAGAGACCCACAGACTCAAACAGAGACCCATAGACTCCCACAGAGACCCATAGACTCACAGTGAAGTCCAAAGACTCGCACAGAGATACATCCACACATAGACCCATAGACTCACACAGAGACCCATAGACTCCCGCAGAGACCCATAGACTCCCGCAGAGACCCACAGACTCACACAGAGACCCACCCTTCTGCCCTCTCTCACACCGCACGCGTTGCCAAAGTGGCGAGCTGCCCTGGAGAGATTTGTGCTGTGACTGTTTAATTGTTTTACTGTCAGGATGAGTGCAGGCATGGCACCGCGGGTCAAATATTAACTGCAAGCCAAACACTGGAAGTATGGGGAAGGATATCCCACCAGCCATGCGCATTTCATAAATGCATCGATACTATTAAAGATTTGATAATTCAGTGGGAAGCAAAATATGCTCTGGTTCATAAACTACAAAGGGATTACACTGGTTAACACACTTTTTTTGGCATAAGGTTATCCAACGGTTTCAAGGTAATTTTGGGGTGCTGATTCCAAATATGGCATAAATTTTTGTCTATCACATCAGGTTTTTGAGATATCAAATATTGCATTTTCAATAAAAACTGCAGAAGAAAAATATTAAATAAATGTGGATATCTACATGAAATGATATTATAAACACACTACCCTAAAAATACAGCACCATATTTTAACACTAAAGCAGTCACTGACTCGCAACAACTTGCAATCATAAGTGACAGAGTTAATTTCGGGTAAAATCAATGAAAATGGGGTATGCCGATAGCATAAAAATGAGATGTGATAGAGCAAATCGGAGATCAGATTTGGAATCAGCACCCTGAAATTAGTCTAGAACAGCTGCAAAAGTCCAGGCCAGAATTTGTTTTTGTTGACCAGTGTTATTGATCAGTTTACTGAGCAAGACTGGTTGAGTGATGACAATGTCAAAGTGGCTGGGACGTTGAATTATCCACGTGCGCGTTTTAATTTGGGCATCAGATGGGGGCGCAGTGGGTAGCGCACTGCGCTTCGACCGCGGCGACATGAGTTCGGATCCCGACCTCACGGCTGGGGTGGCCCTTTGCAAAATCCCGCAGTGGCGATTTGTGGTGAAGTATGGTCAAACATTCTAGATTTGAAGTTTTTGTGACTGCAAGGATCCATACTCGTTGTTTTTTTTTTCTTCGGTAAAGTCACGTAGGTAAAAAAATAATTAAAATGAAAACAAATCAATTAAATGACGACGTTTCGGAAGCTTGTGTTGCCTCCGAAACGTCGTGATTAAATTTATTCGTTTTCATTTTAATTATTTTTTTACCTACGTGACTTTACCGAAAAAACCCCCAAAGAGTATGGTCAAACAACCTCTCATAACCGACGCAGTTTGGGAAGCCCTTCATCCCAGCAGTGGATAGATGATGTAAACAAAATAGCTGATAAAGCTACGGATACGTATGCATGATTATATAAAATTAATAACAACATTGCAACGTAACTTTTAGGTACTAGGCTCCACACATGTTTTCACTTAACAAGTATTCGAGTTGTATCCAGTATGAACACCTGTGTAAATTCACAATCAGCCAAACCATGACACACTCCTTATTCACTGACAAACTTTCTTGGTGTGACTACTTAACGTTGCATCTTTTATTACTGCTTAACATCACACAGCCCTGCCGTGCACTGCCCTCTGGCGGTCACGCTCAGTATCTCATTCGCAGCTGGCGCTGGTTTACAAATCCAGTTATTGGCACTGCAAGTCAGTCAGTTTATACTGGTAGGAACCTCCTGGTTACATCAGCCTACAGGGGATTATTGTGTCCGTCCGTCGTGCAGAGAGGGGCTGGGTGGGGAGGGAGGGGCTGGGTGGGGAGGGAGGGGCTGCTATACTCACAGACTGGTGGAGGCAGGCCGGAACCCAAAACAAAAACAACAACCGCTCACCGATTGGTTTCCGCCCGGACGCCGGGTGAGTGCGACACCCACGTGGCAAGCCACAGGAGGTACTCGGGCGCTGTTGTGTTCCGGCATGGCGGAGTCGGAGTGTCCCCTCTCGGGCTCGAATCGCTTCGAGCAGGGCTCGGCCTTCGTATGCGTCGAGTACCCGGGCGTCGTGAGCAACCCGGACGCGATGCTCGCCACGCTGGGCGGCCTCGAGAGCCTTTCAAAGGTGACGCTGGAGGAGGGGGGGGAGCGTTGCGGCCTGCCCGCCTCAAGCCAGCACGGCTCTGCGCGGCACTTGCTTCTTGCACAACGTCGAGGTCCCTGTCGCCGGCCCCGACGAGACGGCTTCAGCAGTGAGAGTTCATCTTCTTGGTTCTTTCGGTAAGGTCACGTAGAATGGAAATAATAAAATAATAAAAATAAAACATAAAATAATTCTCACGACGTTTCGGCCACAACGCAAGCAGCCGTTGTGGCCGAAACGTCGTGAGAATTATTTGATTTTGTTTTATTTTTTATTATTTTATTATTTCCATTCTACGTGACTTTACCGAAAGAACCAAGAAGATGAATCCCTGCAGTCACGAAAGCTTTAAATCGAAATTCAGCGAGAGTTCGTCTCGTTTTGCAGACTTGCAGTGGTTTTCCTGTACGGTCCATTACCCACAGACCAACTTTGTCCAGAAGGCTGTACCAGTGCCCTTCACTCATTTTCAGAGGGGCACTTGCACCGGGAAGACATCGCTTATGTGTGTGAGGGCCGCCACACATTTGAAACCATTGCGGGTTTTGACAGCAGCACGATGATGGGGGGGGGGGTCTCAATCATTGTGTATTGCGGGGGTCGCGCTAAAGGCCACCAGGGGCCGCTAGAGGCCCGCGGGCCTGACGGTGAAGAACCCTGGACTCGACTAACGTTGCCCACAAACTCTTTTATTGCGTGTGATAAACAACTTCAGGAGCTAATTGCTCATGTCGATGTATGTTTAACTTCTTTCGCACCGCACGTAGCCATGTGCGGAGGTGCGGGAAATCGAGGTTGTGATGCTAGCCATGGCGAGAGGGCTTTAGGAGAAAGTTCGTGTGGTTTTGATATTCTCCATTGAAGGAGCATAGACCTGGGTGAGTTACCATGTGGTTCCATTGTGTGGGTTGCTATGTGGTCCCATAGTTTGGGTTGCTATGTGGTCCCATAGTATGGTGCAGTGAGGTAGGAGCTAGGTCCTCCACCGCGGACGTGACTACCGCAGCAGCAGCAGCAGGATTCCAACTTACGCCGAATTTGTGTCGTGTACAGCAGCAGGAGTAATTTTGCTCTGCAACAACAACAGCAGCAGTGGCGGCGATTGCTCCGAGTTGACGAGGCATTGGCACGGAACGGAAAACCCGAGCTTCCCCCGTCGCCTCCTTAGCCAGATTGGTAACGCAGCAGCCGTGCCGGGAGCTCCGGCACGTTGAACTCTGCAGCGGTTGCCGTGCCCCGCACAGACGTACGCGGAGCCGATGCGCCGCCTGGAGCTCTGCTTCCGCCCCGGGGACCCGTTCTGCCACCCGGTGTGCGGCGACCGCCTCCCCGCCACGGGGCTGCTGATTCGCATCCGGCGTCGCTGCCGGCGCCGGCGGGCGAGGGGGACGACTGCGGGGAACGACGAAGACGGCTCCTCGTCGGCGAGCGCTGCCCCCCCCGAGGAAGTGAAGTACGACAGCGAGGCGCTGGGCATCATCAACACGACCTACAAGTTCCAGGGTAACGACGCGTCGCATTGTCTTTGGCAGTGGCAGCGAACCGGAGGTGGCCGGGTGGTTCGGAGACACTGCTGAGCCTGGTAGCGCTGAGAAAGCCAGTCTGGGTTCGAATCCTGTTTACAGCCACTGCCCGTTTTCTGTTACAGTCTGGGCATCCGGTTGTCCTCATGTTAGCTATGGACATTGCATTTTTTGTGATTCCTTTTAATCCGTCGCCCTTTGTAAAAGCAAGAGGCGCCAGAAAATAGTTAGATACAGGTGCAAGTGAGCTCTGGGAAAGGGAGGGAACCAAGTTGTAGATGGGTGACAAGGGGATTCCAAAAACGTGGAGCAGCAACGCAGAAAGACTTTACCAAACAAGCACTTGCCCCAACAGCCCTTGTAAGCTACACGGTGGAGCATTTTTTGCGTTGTCTGTCCCCGCGGCGCGCAGGCATGGCCGATTTCCAGTACCTGGCGACGCGGTCGGGCCCGGACGGCGCCTGCGTGTCGCTCTACGACCAGGTGCTGCTGCGCAACATGGAGAGCCCCGAGTTTTTCCTGCGCGACGCGCCGCTCTTCCTCCCTCCGCCGATCTTCTCGCGGCTCGACAACCCCATCGATTACTACTACCGCCCGGAGGTGCAGCACAGGTCCGAGGCGCGCTCGCACGCGAGGCGGCCGTGGAGGTCACGAGGGCGTTTGACAACCGTCTAGAGCAGTGTTCTTCACCAATTTTCGGAGGTGGGGCCACTTCCACTGATAAAACATCAGTGTGAGGGCCGCCACACCGCCTGGGGGCCGCACGAAAGGCCACCAGGGCCTGCCAGTGGCCCATGGGCCTTGCAATGAAGAACACTGGCCTAGACGTTGGCGGGCCGTGCGGGCGGGCGCCGTGTTGCACGTTCGGTGGAGGAATGGCCACGGAACTGTGATGCGTGGCAATCTGGTCCCTGTTCTTAGTCAGGCCTCGGATCGGGCTTGGCTCTGCCGGCTCGGAACCACGCTTCACTCGAGCTTACTCCAAGCGTGATTCACAGATGCCGCCGCAACCACCGCAGCTTCCTAAAAATGTTGAAACGGATCGTTCGTCTCGTGATGTGCCGCCGAAATCACGAGCGGGATAAAATTCGACCAAAAATTACCACGACGTTGTTTGCAAACATTTCCAGGGAAGGGTACAAGCATCCCCCGAAGCTGTCGAGCGAGAACCTGATCGGACACGGGCGCGCGCGGCGCCCGCACAATGCCATCTTCATGACCTTCGAGGAGCCCGGTGCGCCCGCACAGCCACTGGACGCTGCCGTGGAGAACTGGCGCAAGCTGAACCTGCAGGCGGGCGAGCGCGACTCGGAGACGGAGCTGAGGAAGGCACGGCACGCGCTCGTCCACCGCTCTCCCCTCCCACTCGTCCACCGCTCTCCCCTCCCACTCGCCCACCGCTCTCCCCACCCACTCGCCCACCGCTCACTCGCCCATCGCTCTCCCCTCTTGCTCACCCACCACTCCCCTCCCACTCGTCCACCGCTCTCCCCTCCCACCGCTCTCCCCACCCACTCGCCCACCGCTCACTCGCCCATCGCTCTCCCCTCTTGCTCACCCACCACTCCCCTCCCGCTCGTCCACTGCTCTCCCCTCGCACTCGCCCACCGCTCTCCCCTTTTGCTCACCCACCACTCCCCTCCAGCTCGTCCACCGCTCTCCCCTCGCACTCGCCCACCGCTCTCCCCTCCCACTCGTTCACCGCTCTCCCCTCACACTCGCCCACCGCTCTCCCCTCCCACTCGCCCACCGCTCACTCGCCCACCGCTCTCCCCTCTTGCTCACCCACCACTCCCCTCCCGCTCGTCCACCGCTCTCCCCTCGCACTCGCCCACCGCTCTTCTCAATTATTCAAGAAATTCTAACAGTAATTGATTTCTTGAGTAATCTGTAGAGCTATCTATCGCCTGAGTAATTGTTAGAGAAGTGTGATGAGGGGCCACCGGCTCTGAGCGAGGGGCTTGTTGTGCAGCTGTTCCAGGAGAGGCCAGTGTGGTCTAAGAACGCGATCAAGGCAAAGCTCAACCTGCACCCAGAGAAGCTCAAGGTTCTGCTGCCGACTGTCGCCTACTACACGGTGAGGAGGCGTCACCCCACCCAGTCTCCTGGCCCCGCCCCACGATCTTTCTGGCCCTGCCCCTCGGCCTCCTAGCCCCACTTCAGGTCTCCTGGCCCCGCCCCACTTCAAATCTTGTGTTCGGTAACTTCAGTTATATACCTTTCTGTTTCGGTCTCGGTCGAAAGTGTTGTTAAACTTTCGGTTTCGGCCGAAAATAAAATTTTTACTTTCGGTCTGAAATTCAGTTTCGGTCGGCCTCTACTCCAATGTGTTTTCGGCTTGTCCTGGGAGCCGCTTTGGTTCCAGGAGCTGCCACGGAGTGGAGCGAAACGTCGAACCTCGTGCCGAGCGTTGTTCGGCACGACCCGGAAACGCTTCCAGGCAGAGTAAACGGCACCACCAGCAGCAGCTGGCCCTGTGCTGCGATTTCTGCGCCCGCCTTGGTTTCACCGCTCGCTCCCCGTGCGTCCCCCGCTTCGCCGTGTGCCGCGGCACCAGCTCACCGGGCCGTGGCGGAGCCTGTGGGTGCTGTTCGGCTTCGATCCCCGCAAGGACGCCTCCTCCAAGGTTTACCAGATGCTGGACTTCCGCCTGCGCTGTGGCATCAAATACGGCGAGTGGCGGCGCATGCACACACAGGACAAAGCCCCCCCTCCCCGTGTAGCCTTAACAAACTGTTGGGGCAAGTGCTGCTAGCAAGCAGCTATGAAGGCTGGCACCGGCGCACGAGGGGGTGGGTGGCCAGAACCACACCCGGCCGCCTTTGTCTCCCCAGTGGCGATGTTTACCCACCACACTAGGTATTCATTTTAGGTCCAAGACCGGTT
Organism: Lampetra fluviatilis; assembly: GCF_964198595.1. Classification (NCBI taxonomy): domain Eukaryota; kingdom Metazoa; phylum Chordata; class Hyperoartia; order Petromyzontiformes; family Petromyzontidae; genus Lampetra; species Lampetra fluviatilis. Next base: position 2,913,230 of record NC_136323.1, on the reverse strand, counting down.
CCGATGTCGCACATCTTAGCAGATGCTTCCACAGAGTACTTTTTCACTCTTGTCTTGATAAATTGGCCACAGACATAGCAAAATGCGTCTGCTGGATGCTTGCAGCCTCTTGATGCCATCTTATAAAAATGCAGATATGTATCCACTTAGGCAGCTAGAACTAAAGTGAACTGGTGGGCTTAAGGTCCCTGTACTTATACCATTTATATTACTGGTAAGTTCTAGAATGCTCTAGAAGTTACTCCAAGTTTACTCAGCACTGAATCTATCTGGGATGTGGAAAATAGGTACATTTTAAAATATCACTGTCCTGGTCACAAAAGCAAAGTTTGTGGGGAATAATAGACATTTTCTATACTTTTTAGGCATAAGCAATTACGAAATAACACTTACTACCCAGGAACAAAACTTGTGTTACAAAGTGTATTCATCACCGATGTTGGTCTGAGCGGGAATCAAACTCAGGACGCCAGGTTCGTAGAGCAGTGTGCTAACCACTTTGCTACCACACGCACACAAAGATCCCCCGTGTAGCCTTAACAGACTGTTGGGGCAAGTGCTGTTAGCGAGCAGCACTTATGAAGGCCGGTACAGCACACAAGGGGGTGGGCGGCCAACATCACGACCCGGCCGCCTTTGTCTCCCTAGTGGCGATGTTTACACATTGCACCAAGTACTCATTTGAGGCTGAGTCGACCTAACGAAGGCCTAGGACCGGTTCAGATAATCGTCACTGGTGTTGACCTTGTGCGGGAATCGAACTCAGGTCGCTGGGTTCGTAGCGCAGCACGCTAACCGCGACACTACCGCTCCACACACACGTGTACGCACACATTTGCATGCACACATGCACTGGATTGATCATGGTTGAGCGAGAACGGTGTGGACGTGTGTGACGTCTGGCCCCTCTCCTTCCCTCCCACTCTCTCTGCAGGCTTCGTCAACAAAAACCTTCCCGTGAAATCCAAGAGAAGCACCTTCAATTACAGCCTCCCCAACACCATCAGCAAGCCGAGTGCGTAACTCGGCCTCTTCTCCCCCCGGGTGGTTCTAGGCGCTGCGCCGACACCGCTGGGATCCGGTTGCGGGCGGCAGTTTCAATCCCCTTGTCAGCCTCTGAATGAACAGACTTCTCAAGCGAAGCGAGTTGATGGTCTCAGCCCAGAGAACAATGACTGCACAGAATATTTAAAAAAACGTTCTACACTTCATTTAAAACACATTCCTGCGGAGGGAGCTGGTAGGAACGTTGGGTTGCTCGGTCAATGGCGGCGTGGTGTATTCCGCAAATATGGCCAACTGTGAGGGCGGGCACAAGCCGGCGTGAGTAGGTTAAATGTTGAGTTTTATAAGGGCACCACGGGGTGACCAGCCCCTCCCCACCCAGCACCACCCCTCACCCAGCCCCACCCCTCCCATCCCTCACCCAGCCCCACCCCTCCCATATTTTGATGCACGACGGACGGACACAATAATCCCCTGTGGGCTGGTGGAACCAGGTGGTTCCTACCAGTATAAATTCTAGCTCTTTGAGAATTAAAAAAATCGGCAGCTGGAAAAGTGCTGGCCCCCCTTATGCGTGAATCAGGTCACCTGAAGGGATCTTGAAGGTCGCTCAGTCAACCCACGGCACCTGGGTCTGTCCCGTGACGAACTGCCAGCAGCGAGCCTTCCTAACGTCACGTGACCTCTGCACCTAGCCTGGCACAAGTGCTGTGGCGACGTCACCGCCACTTGCCGGCGAATGACAGCTGTTGCTATTGCATTTGACACGAAGTGTCGTGTGTTGACACGCGTGTGTGCGACGGGACGTGTGTGCGGGACGTGTGTGCGGGACGTGTGTGCGTGACGCTGCTCCGTCGCTCAGACCCGCACGCAGCGAACATGCAGCAGCTCACCGACTCCTCCAGCGCGGAGCTGTCCTCTGACGGGCGGACCGCAGCGGCGACTGCCAAGCACAAGCTGGAGGTGACCACCACCACAGCATCCACCAAAGAAAAACATGCCCCATTTAGCCTTAACAGGCGATAAGTGTTGTTAGTGAGTAGCACCGAGGAAGGCTGGTACACGATGTGGGTGGCCAACATCACATACGGTACTCATTTGAGGCTGAGTCGACCTCGGGGAGGCCCGGGACCGATGCAGATAATCGTTCTTACTGGACAGATGGCTGGGCGGCAGGACGAACAGACTGTTAATGTTTTAGCGCTTTTATTTTTTGTTGGAAAACGACAAAAAAAAGCGACTGGGTGAGCGTGGGAAAGTAAATTCTGCTGGGAGTCTCTTGGGCGCTGGCTGGTTGTGGTGCCGGTGGCAGAGGGCCACGTCCTCATAGCCCGGCTGAGTGTCGCCGCTTGTCGTTGCAGGCGACCGCGTTCATCTTCCAGCGGGGCCAGCTGCCGCCGTACCGCCAGATGTTCTACCAGCTGTGCGACCTGCACGTCGACTGGTGAGGCCACCGTGCTCGTTTTTGCAACCGCTCTTTAAACTTGGCCGGGGAGGGTCAGGTACGGTTAAACAACGCATCCAGCAGTGGATAGACGCAAGGAGGTTGTACGAGTGCCTGTTGTGAGGGTATGTACACCAAGCGGTCCCCAACCTTTTTGGCACCAGGGACCGGTTTCGTGGAAAACTATTTTTTCACGAACAGGGGGGGGGGGGGGGTCATCATTGGGTCTTTACCCCTTTTCAAAGAAGCTCTCCAGTGACGTTTATTGTTTACTCATGTTGGCTAGGGGTGATCAGCTTGTGGGCTCGCCACAACTGCGACTGAGAGAAGTGCGGGAAAGAGGTGCGGACGGAAGTGGTAAATAATAAAATGGGCAGGCCACAGACTCACTGCTCACCTCCTGCTGTGCGGCCCGCTTCCTAACAGGCCACGGCCCGGGGGTTGGGGACCCCTGATGTACACCACCCCCCCTCTTGTGTTTCCTGGGAAGCCTCCAGGAGATAGTTCATCGCAACGATGGCAAGGAGACAGTGTGCACGGAGAAGGACGGCTGGTGTCTGCCCAGGACATGCGACCGGCTGCGGAACATCATGTCGAACATTGTGCGCGACCACATCCGCCAGCGGAGTCCCGGTGTGTGTGTGTGCGCCCATGCCATGCGTGTCTTGAGACCTGCATGTCCGAGGCCTGTGTGTGAGCCAAGGATGATGAGAGGTTGTGCTTTCTCCTCTGCTGCCCCCACCGTGAGCTTTTGCGTTATAAATGGACTTTAGTATCCCCCCCCCATCACCTGGCAGTCTGTTCAGTCCCCCCCCCCCATCACCTGGCAGTCTGTTCAGTCCCCCCACCCACCTGTCGACTCCCCATCCCTACTAAAATCCAGGTTCAAGAATGTTTCTCATCCCCTCTTCCTATTACCAGTTCAGCTGCAACGCACCCGATCACGTCGGATCCACAAAAGATAAACAGCTTTAAGCCGGGATGGGCAACCATGTATTAAGTGTGGTAAACTGCCTGCGCCTGTAGGTCTGGTGCTGGACAGCCCACACCGAAGGCACAAGAAGGACTTTGCTTGGCCTGATGAGGGGGAGGAAGAGGATGAAGAGGAAGATGAAGAGGAGGAAGTGATTGGGGAAGAGGAGGCGGTGTCGGAAGCAAGCGAGAACGAGATGGAGACAGAGCTCCTGGACTACCTGTGATGGTCTTTGCACGCACATGGAACTGGGAGCCTCCCCCATGCCCTGATAAATTAAGCAGTAGCCCACGAGCCCCCAGTGGGTGTTCACCACTGCTCTATGCCCCGACAGAGGGCATCTCAACCACATCTGGAATGGGGCTGTAATGGAAAGTTGGGGAAATGTCCGCGCGTGGTGGCTCCGTTATGTCAACCACATCAGCATCTCCAGCTGCCAGTTGTAGGGTGCATCCTGTCTTGGCCAAGTGGGGGCTGCCATATTAAAGGGCCCCCCGAGTAACTGACAAGGGACAGTATCACAATCAATTAGCAGGCCAGTTCACAGCAATGGGTTATGTTGTCAATGTTTTTTTCTGTAATTACTTTCAGGATTGGATTGCCCATTACTAAAAGCCATGGAACAGAATAAGAGCCCCTATCTTGGCAGCAAACCCTGGACAGGCTGCAACTCCCAAGTCTCATCAGCAGAGGTTGCCTGCTGCAGGGTGGCCTCCACATGTAGGGCACAACTCTGGTTGAACCACAACAGGTAGCCGAAAGGGGGAGCACCAGAGGTTGAGGTTTGGTGAAGGGGATTGGTAGGTAGGTTGACAAAGTGGGGAAAGGGGGGGGGGGCAGGAAAAGAGTAATAAGTATAACCCGTAAAAACAAAGTTTTTCACTATAAATCCTTTATATGCATGGCGGCTAGAGTCCTCTCGTCCTCTGGCTTGAGATGGCTGCCACCTATGGGTCAGATGATTGCATTGCACCATTAAGCAATTGGTAATTAAATATAATTTTGTCCTAAAGTGTACAATTTTGGAAACAAATTTTCACGAACATTGTCACGCACAACGAGTCTGTGGAAAATGTCAGCTCGATTGGATCACGGGAAGTGGGTTAACAAACGATCGAAAGATTTGCACGGTCCTAAGCAAGCAAGCGAACTTAATATAAAGGATTTAAAAAGCCTGGTTAACAGCTCCTTGGTCTACCTTGCAGCAGCTCCCTGCCAATGTTGTATCCTGTGCTGGCTGGCTGAATAAAGATGGTTCCTGCTTAAGCATACCTCATGCTGCCCTCTTTTACACTCTTGCAGCACATTCAAAACAGACCGCAAATCCTTGTTAGTGAGAACCCCATGATTGAGGTGAGCAAACATCCATATTTATTACTAACCATACTTACATTGGTGTGCGCAAAAATATAAATCGAGGCAAAAGCAAGCCGGAACACGTATGTTAAACTTGAACAGTCAGTCCGCCAATACGGTCAGCATACGTAAATCCGGGTTGCAACGGATGCCAATCGTCCATCGTGAACTCCACGGTGGCGCATTTGAAGAGACGCTCTTGAATCTCCAGGTAAAACAAAGGAGACGCAGTCCCCGAAAGAAAACCCCCACGGCAATTGGTAGGACGACGTTTCAGAAGACTCTGTCGAACTCTGACTGGATGGCCGCGGGGTTGCGCCCAGCGTTGGCGCCCTGCTGTGGCACCTGCCCGCGACGACGCGGCGGTGCCAGGTACTCGAACATGGAGGTGTTGTGCGCCGACAGCATGGACTTGAGGTCAGAGGGCATGGGGTCGGTCCAGAAAAAGTCGTGGTTGAGGGCGTCGTCGCTGTCCGTGCGGTGCGCCGGGTCGAGGCACAGCAGGCGGTCGATGAGGTCCAGGGCGTATGGGTCCTTCACGTAGGCCTTGAGCCGCTCCTTTACCTTACGCTTCTGGCCCTTGGGCAGCTCAAGCTTCTGGAAGAGTTCGTAGCGGTCGACGCCGGCCCACACCTGACGGAGGACAGATCGCAAGACCGTGGGGGTGGGGGCAGAGTTGAATTCGTTTCTCATGATAGTCGTCGCTTTTCATTCTTTCAGTTTCCAGATGTGGCAGAGTAACTCAGGGGTGAACATTTTGGCACACTAAGCGCAGATACAAATTTTATTTATTGAGTTATTTCAGCAGCCTTGGTGACTGGACTGAAGACCATCAGCTAATGATAGTTCAGGTCCCACAACTCAGGAGAGCGAGATAGGCAATTGTGGGAGTCTCCATACAACAAGTCATTGGTGATTGGTCCGAGACCACCAACTCCACTCGACATGATAATTCGCGGTTTAATCATGTGCAGGTGAAACATTACAGCCCCGATATCCGAACTGTGTCGGCTCAGTGACTGAGCCACTCAGAGCGTTTTGAATCTTCGCGCGTGTACACAAACGCGCAAACACGTGTGGCTGCATGGAACGCACCTCGGGATTGATGGACCCGCACAGCTGGCTGATGAGCGTGAGCTGGTGCTGCTCGGTGTTGCCCTGCATGATGGGGCTTCGAGTCCACATCTCCGCCATGATGCACCCGGCTCCCCACATGTCTATGGGGGGCCCATAGTCTCGCTCTCCTGCAACAAAGAAACGGGACGACGGCTTAAACTCGGTTTTCTTCACAGGTCGGATTTAGTTCATATCGTGCACCGTTTAAAAAAGACTAACGTCAACGCTTACCAGTCGGCGATGATCTGACAAGGATTTTCAAATGCATAGCTGAATAACACCAACACCTTTGCGACTCACCATATCAGTTATGCAGTTACTTTATGTACACGGGTTATGCACACTGCACATGTTAGAGGGATAGTAGATGTTTCGTAGATACAATAAAACCTCATCTATTCACACTCGTGCTGCGAGAGGGTTCCCCTTTGCAACTAGTCGAAAGATAACCCTTGCACATTTGTACGTTCTAAGAGTTGAAACATACATTTGAATGCATGCAGAGATACGCTTGAGAAGACTAACTCAAGCTTTAATGGGTTTTCACAAAAAAAAAATTCCCCAAGATTGACCTGGCTGGGCAGTTTTAGCCCTTTATAATTTTTCTAGCTGACTCGCAAACAGCCAATGGCTGATGTGCATACAGACGAGGTTTTGAACGCATCATGTGCCTCTGTGCTGGAGGCTTTGCTGTGAGCGCAGCGTTACCCAGCAGCAGCTCCGGCGGGCGGTACCACAGCGTCACCACGCGGTTGGTGTAGCGGTTGCTCTGGCCGTTCTTGGCGATGCTGAAGGCTCGCGCCAGCCCAAAGTCGGCCAGTTTGAGTACACCATCGCGTGTAATCAGGATGTTCGCAGCTTTCATGTCTCTGTGCAGGATCTGCACGCAAATATGCCAGGACCTTTTTCCTTACGCCATTCTATAGTCGTATATAGCGGGCAGGCCCGTCCTACAGACGAGGTGATGCGACACTCACCTGACCCCCTCGTCTGACATGCGCCACTCATCTAACACCAGCCACTCACCACGCATCATCACTTGATCCTCATCAACTCAGCCGACTCACCACAATATTGGTAAGACTTCTGAGATTCAACAGCTCCCACTCCACCCCGCACACCCTTCCTCTCCAGTTGCACGCCAACACATTGTGCTATTTGAATTGGAGCTCGGATCATGAGATTAGCCAAATTAAAGGATTATTTCATGAGGATCTCATGCGCATTTAACACACCTTATATATACGCTTTCAAATGACGCATCATCCATTTCAAATTGGTAGGGGGGTGGAGGAGTTATTCGCACAAAGATGCATATAGATTGCGTACCGCTGCAAGATCTGCCTAACCAGAGGCAATTGCATTTACCTGGGTGCTCACCTAATACTAACCACTCTGAAGTGTAATACGGTTAACCATATCTCGAATACTAACACCTCCTGCATTACAAATTGGTCACACGCTTGACACTCGCCATTATTCCATGAAAGAAAATTGAATTTGTGCAATTTACTTTCACAATAAGCCTACGTAAACAAAGTAGTTTTATGCTCATCAACATTTGCACTTAAAAACACTTTCGCTCATGTAACTATGGCCATTGATTAACCTGCTCCACGGTGTGGTACTTTGTAAGCAATTCAGTGGCCAACGGCCCTAAAATTAAAGGATTCTAATACAAGTTGAGTGCACCTTTTTCACAATGGGTCCCTTGAGCCGTTAGTCCGAAACTGGCTCAGCAGTACACCAACCAGGGTTACCATGGTAGCTTTAACAATAATAAAAAATTATGAAATAGGTACCACAGTATATTTGGCAGAATATTGCCTTGGAATAAAATGCGACACGAGACATCTATGGAATACGAGAAAAGACAATGCGTCTCTAAAGCACACAGTATATGCAAAGCACAGTATATTTGGCAGAATATTGCCTTGGAATAAAATGCGACACGAGACATCTATGGAATACGAGAAAAGACAATGCGTCTCTAAAGCACACAGTATATGCAAAGCACAGTATATTTGGCAGAATATTGCCTTGGAATAAAATGCGACACGAGACATCTATGGAATACGAGAAAAGACAATGCGTCTCTAAAGCACACAGTATATGCAAAGCACAGTATATTTGGCAGAATATTGCCTTGGAATAAAATGCGACACGAGACATCTATGGAATACGAGAAAAGACAATGCGTCTCTAAAGCACACAGTATATGCAAAGCACAGTATATTTGGCAGAATATTGCCTTGGAATAAAATGCGACACGAGACATCTATGGAATACGAGAAAAGACAATGCGTCTCTAAAGCACACAGTATATGCAAAGCACAGTATATTTGGCAGAATATTGCCTTGGAATAAAATGCGACACGAGACATCTATGGAATACGAGAAAAGACAATGCGTCTCTAAAGCACACAGTATATGCAAAGCCTTCCACCCACGGTGGTCAAGAGTAGCATTTGTCACCCCCAGTGGTAGTGAACGACCCTCTGGGCTCATCGGCTAAGGGGGTGGGGGGGGTGGTGGGGGCAGGTTGCAAATATGATCGTCCATTTACATACCTTGTTCCTGTGGATGTAGTACAAGCCATTAAGCAATTGCTGCATGACTTTCTTGATTTCCGACAGTGTAAATTTCACATTGGCATTGCTCAAGAGCCCGGCGAGGTCATGCTCGCAGAAATCAAAGACCAAGTAGATGCTTCCCTTGTAGCGGTTGTATTGTGTCGCTGCGTGGAAGAAAATAAACAATTGATTTAGACGCAATATGGGAAGTTCAAACACCATGTAAGAAAAAAAGTGCATTTGCTGATAAATTCAATTAAAATCCCGAGTGCGGTTTTAAAAATAGACTGTGGCAGAAAAATAAAGACAACAGACCTGTTTCTTGCTCACCTTTAGTGCGGCAAATCTCAATGAGGTTAACAACATTTTCATGCTTGAGAAGCTGGAGAATTTTGATCTCCCTTAACGCTGTAATGGGGAACTGAGAGAGGGGACAAGATCGGTGGCTTTAAAAAAAAACAATGGTAACCATGCCCCCTACACCTCCACAATCAGTCACATTCGTCAAAAAGATATTTAATTGGACAAACAACGATGTCCACATTTGACAAAAAACACGCAAGTGTAAAGATGGGATTAGTGCCGAAACTTTGAGTTGAAGTGTGCATCAATTGTGCTTCCACATTCACTAGTTTATAGAAATGAAATGGTTTGGCTTCATTATATCCTGTGCACAACCTTTTGCTTCTGGAGGTCCGAATATAACTTTCAATACGACTGTCGGACAATATCACGTGAACACCCACCTTAGGCATTATCGAATACTAACGAAACAAATGTACAAGACACATTCAGCACAGCAACCCGTCTGTGAAAACGCAGCTCATCAATATTCCTCCAGGACACATAAATATAAACTCCCTAATTTGTTTTTTTAAACAACGGTTTTATTTTAAAGTGCACTAAAAAGTAAATAACTCTATTGGACAACGGGAAGTGAACGACATCTTGATAACAAGAGACATGTGATGCCTGCTTCTTGGGCGACCGCGCCGTTTTTGACCTACCCGAATAAATATTTAGTTAATAAGCCGTACATACAAAATGTTAATTGCTTTAATAGAGCCAATTTTGATACAGGCATGCATCGTCACCGGATCTGAGTCCGTGTGAAAACTTTGGAATTGATTGGACAACAGGAAGTAAGATTACATTTTGATTACAAGATTTGACCACGACAAACATAGGAGTCAAGTAAAGCCGTTGAAAAACACTTGAGTTCACCAAAGTTAGTGAGCACGGCGGGTGTTGCAAAGGCGGACCCGATTCCTCTCTGGTGAACGATTAAGTGCGCGGCCGACCGCTCAAATGCCGTTGTTGGAAGATCGTCTGGCTCATTGGCCGTAGGTTCCACACCGCCCACCTAACACGGACTATACATGAACAACGCAACGCTGGGGCGTGCAAATGGCCTCTTTTCTCGCTCACCCCTTCCTTCTCGTTCTCCATGAGCACTTTCTTCAGAGCCACCTTCTTGCCCGTCACTCTGTGTCGAGCTTTGAACACCTCCCTGCAGAGTGGCACACACACACAGCGCAACAATCACGCACGAGGTCGTTGACATTTCCCGCGCCCTGTATCAGCACGTCCAGTGCATTTGCCATGCAATCTATATAGGTTGACGTTACCATTTACACAGGCAAGCCCCCCCCCCCCCCCCCCACGAAATGTGTTTGCAGGATGGGGGGATATTAGAAAATTTAAACTGGCGGAATCCGATGTGCTCTAAAGCTCTTTTTCACAAATATCCAGTAGAAGCGGGTAAGAACGTTTCAACAGATACAAAACAAAAATGAAAGGAGTGTGAGGTACAAGAAACGTAAACAAATCACTCAACACATACAAATAATACTAAACCACCCTCATCCTATCAGGCAAAGCCCAGAGATATGGTAACTTTCTTTCATAAGCGACCTGGCCACAAATGATAGCCCAACAACAAATTTGGCCTATCATTTGGACATGTATAGCAAATTAGTCTAATAGCAACGCACGTTTCTAAATGGAGGAAATCACTGGGAGGACCCGGAGAAAAGAAAAATCCACGCGATCACGGGGAAAACATTCAAACTCCAAATATAGAGGGAGGCGTCAGGGTCAGGACCGAACCCTCCTGCATACTAGGCGATAGTACACAACGCCATACTCTTACAAATTATGTTACGGCATCTTTAACGTCCATTGTGCAGCAGCAGACGGTGCGTATTTTAATTGCGAACGCATATTTAGCAACACATGGGGGGGAATGCTCAAGAGACGATCGGACGGTGTGGTTAGGCACAGCCCTGATCAAAACCAAAACACGAGGACGTCGACGAGGGAGATGCAGCGATTTAAACCCGGCTCGTGTTCGGGAGGCTAGAGGAGGGGGGGGCATGATTTCTGGCAATCAAAAAACGATATCGGTAAGGGGAGGAAAAAAAACCCAATTCAACGTTCAAAGAGCCGCAATTTGCTCGCGAATACGAGACCGCTCGTCGATAAACGTCGCGAAGCGGTCCTTAACGAGGCCGTAATGCCGCAGACCTCCCCAATCACCGACCCCTTGAGCTTGGCCACACACGGAGATCGTGGGATCGCGATTTCGCGTGCGAGATGGCGACGCCTCGTAAAGGACCTTTTGTCCTGACCCATGCAGCGGATGCACAATGGCCGATGATACCGGCCACGTGGTGGTGGTGGGAGGTTGTTACTGTAATGTACCGGGGCAGCTTGCCGGCAATATAATCGATGGTGGATTATATGGGGGGCGTTAGCACTTCGCGATTCGTCGTGTTTGTTGAAGCTAAATTTACTGTATCAAGCGAGTAAATTTAGCTGTGACGGTCCCACCTGATGATGGAGACTTGTGTTGCCTCTGAAACGTCGTGATTTATTATTTTATTTCTTTTATTTTTATTATTTAATTTTACTTATGTGACTTTACCGAAAAAACCTACGAGTATGAATCCTTGCAGTCGCGAAAGCTTCAAATCTATAAGTGTTTGTTAAACTAAGACATTATCCCACGGCCGATGTTTTTGTCAATCCACCGCTCGATGAGAGCCTTAGCACGCCACGTGGGCTGGAGGTTTTTATTTAAGCTATACTTCACTAGCCTGGTTGGTGCGGATAACATTAATCACGTATTTGTACTTTTGTTTAAATAGCGTCGTTCATGCAAAAGTGCATCTCAACAACGCTGCACAAGACAATATCAATCAAATATGAAAACAATGCCTATCGCAAGAGACATCACGATTTTACATTACATTTAATTGTTAAACCAGCACATGGTTAAGTTATCGTCATGTGTTCACTCGCGTGGCTGTATATGTTTTACAACACAACCCCGGGAGTGAATACGTGTAGTTCACGTACAGTACATTCATTAAGCTACACTGCACTGTTCCTAACTGCCCAGCCATTTTGTCAACGCACCAGGGGCACGCCGCCTTCAACCACGCCGATCACTGCTGGCCCTCATCGTGCTCGCGTTAAACCGTAGCCGTCACCACAGTCACAATACACCACGGGGGAAACAAACAAAAAAACCTCCGAAGTTCGTGACGAAAATTCGCCGCGTTCACAGTCACACACGATGCAATGGCCGCCTCCCCCACCACCCACCACCCAGCTTACCCAAACGTCCCCTGGCCAATCTTCGCCAGCTTCTCATACTTGGACACCTCGTCGCAGTAAGGGAAATCCAGGTTCTCGTAGCGCGCCATTCTCCCACCACGCCGCGTGTGCGAAGAGTTGTTTTGTTGTTGTTGTTCTTCTCTAAGCCTCGATAACCAAACAACGGAGGGAGGAGAACGCGCGCAGCCCGACTCGGCTTCTCTCCCCCTTCTTCCCCGGCCACGAGAAGTGACGTCACCACGCACAGAACGTTATACGTCACCACGCACGGAAATTCGACGTCACCACGCACGGAACGTCATACGTCACTAGCCCCTCCCCTTTTTCCTTCGCGCGCAGTCGTTGCGTGGGTGACGCCATCCCCACTCAGATTGGTCAATGCCGTTTTGACGTCAGTCCGCAAAAGCGAGGTCATGACGTCATACGTAACGAGTAGGCGTGGGGGAGGTGAGCTTGCGCGATGACGTCACGACGCACAGGTCTGCACACCACGTGGTTAATTCACCGCGCCCAAGGCCAGATTGATGCAGCTGGCTTCCAGCGATGCACCTGGAGCTGAGCTGGAGCAGAGAGTCGAGAGCACGGACGATTTGGGGGGGGGGGGGGGGGTACAATTTTAAGTTAAAGGAACGACCTATTTCGAAAGAACCAAGAATATGAACGTCCTATTGTGAAGCGCCATCTGCAAACAAATGTTTACTCCGTTCTATCTCCAAAAGCAAATATTTAGTCCAGTCTATATCGGCTTTCCACGCCAAAGTTATGCAACAACGTTCCTTTAAGAAAGCAAACTCCCTACCGGTTTCCACCTTTTATCTTTCCAGACCTGATTTGCAGTATCTCTCAACATTAACCAAGCGTGCGTATTGATGTACGGTAATTAAGTGTGCATCTAACGCGATGACGTCAGGGCATACGCGTTGAAGTCTTCCAGCTTACGCCGTGACGTCATTTTTCTACAGACATCCTCGTTTCTCGGACGGCGGAGACCACGTGCCGTGCGTGATGACGCAGCCACTCGCGCGTGTGCCGACGCCACTTGCGCGATGACGTCGGACTACTTGCGTGATGACGTCGAATCACTCCGCGCCCGCAGAATTGCGCGAGATTCTCTGACGTAAGGGGCGGAACTATACCGTGCGTGATGACGTCAAGACGCACCTACGCGATGACGCAGCCCCCCCGTACGCGTTGACGAAGCACCGCCACGTGATGCCACCAGGGCCAATCAGGTGGGCGCTGCGCACGGGAGGGAGAGCACTGGTTCAGCCCCGTTGTTCGGGAGTCCGAGGCGGCGTAAGTGGCGCCGCGTTTCCCTTCGGCGCGTGGCCTTTTTTTTCGCGTCGCTCGCGCCGTTGCTTGCGCGCGTTTGTTGCGGTTGTTGGGGCGCGGGGAGGCTGCCGCGCGCGGGGTGAGAGGGGTCGAGGCCGACGTCGGTTTGGCGGGGGCCACAGCGCGCCCGCCATTTTAATCGGCACGGCTCAGCGCAAAGGCGGGTTTTGTCCGTCCCGTTTTCGCGCCGATGTTGATGTGTAATCCTTGTCGTCGTTGGATGACTGGGTGGTTTAATTGTTAGTCGAGGTGGTAGATGGGAGCGCATGATGCCGCGAAGCCGACGCTCGCTGCTATTGGGCGCAGGCCCGCATCTAGGCCAAAGCCTTGCTGTTTGCCTGGTTTTACTGCCGGTTAAGGTACGCCCCAGCCCCGGCTGAGCCGAGAAGGGTGTCCTCGTTCTGACTCCCGTTATCCGGCCCGAGATGTAAACTTAGCGCCCTCTCCACATTTATAATAAAAGAAATTGGTGCTGAGCACAAGCATTCACGCATGCACAGCGTACATCAGTATTTCCTAGCTTGTAATATTTTCATGTATCGGTGTACGTGCTTTGAACATGTGTTATGCCTATATTGCACATTTTAAGTGAGGCCTTCATCCAGCAGTGGATTTATCGTGGCTGATATTTTACTTTATATGTGCACGTACAGTATTTTGTTTGTTGTGCATATGCATTGACGTAATGTTCTGTTTTTGTAGTATTTATGACTCGTGTGTAGGCATTGGGAGCGCCTTTCACTGTTACGATTGCAATTGTAACACATATTCAACATTTAAGACATTGCATCTCGGGTCTTGCTTGAACTCTTTTATGAAAACCGCTATCTTTATAATTGAAAAAAACTGAAGCGCATCCATATTCAAATCAAGTGTCTCTAAAATAAACTTTAAAAAAATAGGCTCTTGTAAATAAAGTGCATGTAAGCGTGCCAGTCTTCCTCGACCAATACTGCTCGTCTCCGAGCATGAATAGCCTATAGGTACTTGTCGTAAACATGGCAAGCGAGGAAACGGCAAGTCTCGACAGAGACGTAACATTTCCGACACGCGCGGGAGTTGCCGTGCTTACACAAACGCTTCCAATGCACACAAACCCACGCGCTCACATGCTTACAAAAAACATCCACACGAACACATATAAACAAAACTGCGTTTTATGTTTTAGTTTGTCTTTTTCCTGCACCTTCGATTAGCACGGTTGGCTACGTACGGGGCGAAATAAGTTCAACATTCATACACATACGTACAAACATGCACATATACACACATACATGTGCCTTAATATTGTATAATCACAAACACTAACAAAAACAAAGGTATACACGTGCATATAAACACAAACATTAACTTATACACGTCTAAGCTGATGTACACAAACCAATGGGCACAATACAGATAGTGTACGTACTTAGATGTTTACATACAATCACACATTTTGAAACACAGGACAGACACAAAAACGTGTTCCTAATCACATAAATAAGCACACAACAAAACAGCCGCCAGTCGTCACTAAGTGGCGGGACGGCACCACAGCACTTGTGCCAGTCTAGGTGCCCTTTGAGGCCACGTGAAAAGTCGAAGGCTTGCTAGCAGGTAACGGGACATACCCAGCCACGTCTTTTGCCTCCAAAAACAGCAGAAAACCCACAGAGCAATCAAATGGAATGTTCGCATAAGTATGCACGCATATATACTTTCAATATAATCACATTCTGACAGATATAACAAACGTTTGGATACGCATGCATACGCGCACATCCAAACACGCATCGCCTGTATGCTTAAACTATTGTAGCGAGAGCTGTTACCGAGCACCTATAAAGGCAAAGATCCCACCGGTATAGCTTACATATTTTGTTTTGGCAAGTGTTGTCACATACTTGGAACACACACAGACATACACTGACGCCCGCTCACACGCGCCAGACAGTCTCCAAAGTAGGTTTCCTGATCGTTGGTGTGTTCGCTTGTGGTTGGTGGCAGTGCACGTGTTGGTGGTCCGGTGGAGTTTTGTGTTCGCCTGCTGTGGCAGGGTTTGTTATGGGGTGCAGCAGCGGTTGTGTTTGTAAGCGCGCACGTGTTAAAAACGTACTACACGAGGAGAGAGACTCGCAGGGCAGAATTGCCGGGCCGTCGTGTTGTTTTGCGCGATCCAGTGTTTACTGCCACAAAAGGCGTTATTGCTTTATTGCTATCTTGTTGTCGAGAGGGACAACAGAAGTGATGCATATAGATTGCATTTGCACAATTGACGAGATCGGTCATTTACAGAGGGGACTTGGAAAGCATGCTTAACGCGATGGTTATAGCCTTCCACAGTGGTGAATTATGTTTAAGCTATTTAAGTTGCACGAGTGCTTTTCCACGTATCGTATATTATAAGAAATCACATTCGTCTCTGGGTCTGTTTTTATTATTATTATTTACGTTCATATTGTGAAGTAAATAGGTTCCTTGTTGAATGGCTTGCTACCTTAGCAACATGATTTCAACATTGCTACACGCAGCTTGTGTAATAATAACAATAGTGCAGTGATGTCACTGAGGAATGCTGCCGCTTTGCAATGGATTAGTACACTGGACCTGCAATCCAGAGGTCGCCGGTTCGATCTAACGGCGCGGTAGTGATGTATGCTTCTTAATTATGCATATTTCTTAAATCTCCGGCCCCACCTCTGTCCATCCAGGAATATCATTGGGTATATCAGTCGACAGACAGGTCGAGTGTGGAGGGGTAAAGTGTTGGTATCCACCACCTTAAATATGAGTAGGCCAAAATACCCTCGAGAGGGGTCCACTAGAGCTCCCTCCAGTAGAGGTTCTTGATTCAGCAGTGGAAAAAGGGCTGCACCTTCACCACCTGTAACTCTAACCTGCGCACCTTGTGTTGTTTTTTCTTGTCCATCAGGGGGAGGTTGGTGATAATGTAATCCAAGCCGCGGAGTTACAAAAATAACAAGGATACCAAGTGTCGATCTCTACAAGGCGTGAGTGAACCTTTCAGCTGGCTCTTCATCTGAACGGCACGGGCGCCAGAGAGAGGCTGACTGACACTCAGGAGAGCATGTCTGCGATACCAGCCGCGCCGCAGGGCGCTCAGCCTGCCACCGCAGCGGCCACCGCCGCCAGCCAGAGTGTCAACCCGTCTCCCCCCGAGACATCCAGCCCTGTCAAGCCAGGCCGGCTCACCAATCAGCTGCAGTACCTGCAGAAGGTGGTCATGAAGGCCTTGTGGAAGCATCAGTTTGCCTGGCCCTTCCATCATCCCGTCGATGCTGCCAAGCTCAACCTGCCGGTAAGCAACTGAGTATTACTCTGTTCACCGAGTGTCTCTGTTTTGATGAGCAAATGTCCGAAATGTAAAATAACAAGCAACAAGCCGCACAATCATGGTTGTAATAGAAAAGAGTTGACACATTTCATGAATTGAGCAAGGTTATAAAAGCTTAGGAAAATAGATGATGAAGGGAATTCCAAAGGCGAGCAGTGCAAGGCATTAAGCAGAAAGATAATTGTTTTGACCCGCAGTGTGGTGGCTGAACACACTACACAACTGTTATTCTGGTAGAAAGTCCTCAACATGGGGTGCGGAATGGGAGAGTGAAGCTCACGGAAATAGTAATGATAGCGATCGAGGAATAAATAAGTCAACGAACTGGAGTGAGCGAGTGACCAGAGTGCTGGATCATCAATCACCCTGTGACTGCCTTATGTTGCATTCTATCAAGCACCGTGAGATAGGGACTGGATACACCACTCCAGATATATCGCAGGGCAGCCAGGAATGAGTATTTGACTATGTATGTATGTTGAATTTCTTTCGCACCGTACGTAACCAACCGTGCTAATCGGAGGTGCGACAAGTTAGCATTGTATATAGTACAATAGCACACATCTTACCGTTACATATCTATCCTGACCAATTAGGTAAGGAATGGAGTGGGGTACTGCACACTGGTACATAGTGTTGTGTGTTTATCGTAAAACATGCTCCAGCCTTGCTATCATGTGTGTTTATCTGCTACAGTAATAGACAACATTTATCAAAATAAATATCAAAGTACTGGTTTGGCAGATGTACATGAGATCCATCACTAACATTGCATTATGTATATGTGCACCTCTTTTGTAATCTACTCCTGTAAGTCGTGGGGGTTGTTTGACCACGTACTACTCCCTTGGTCAATGCGGATGGATTGAAGGAAGCATAGAATTACAGCGCAACAGAGGGTTTTGTTCCACTGTTCTCTGCTGCCAATAACATTGCCTTATAATAGAGTATACACAATTATTAATACAATAGACTGATATTCCAGGCAAGTGTCCTTTTAGAAGAGAGGGCACAGATTGACTGAATTAAAGTTGAATATCAAACTTTACATTGGTGCCCTAAAAACGTACAATTTGAGTTGGGCTAACAGTTTATCCGATAGACAATGTGATTTCCCGAGTGAGAGGTGTGGCTTTGCCCAGCTCTGTCATTTTGCAATGATCAGGGGAATAGGTTGTCGCCCTGTTCTAAATCAAAATTGATTGCACACAATAGCAAGCTTCCATTGTGATCGTTTGTGCCCCTCTGTAAATGGGACACTGGACAGGTTGCTTAGCTTCCTTGACGCACTCCACATCGTGCAGCACGAAAGGGGGTGTCGCTTAGCTTCACCTCTCCCAGCCCCATAATATTTGCATTCACCAACTTAGAATATTTCGCCAAGCTTGTCGTGCGGATGTGCCAAGTGCGCTTTGCCAAATTTTTACCCCCTCGGCGTAGGAATGTTCCCTCACTTTGTGTGGAGAATTGTTACTCGTTTGCTGCCAAAATCGAAGTGTTACAAAACCTGGCATGTTCAACTCTTAACAACATTTCCCTGGGTGCAGCCGGCGTGAAATAATGACAGGCTTTCCTCAGAACATTGGCCAGTGCTCTTTGGACCCGGTGAAAGTTACACTCTCGACAGCAACAGCAACAGCATCACTTTCCGATTATTCTTTTTAAACAATTTGAGGGTGTCACGCTCTGCTTCATAAAGCGGACGACATACTTAATGTATATTTACTTACAATTTGACAAAGCGACTCGGATGTGTCATATAATGCAGCCCGGTTATATAATTTGAACGCTGCTTCACGGCAAGCTATGTCTCGTGCGCATTGACGAGCGCCCCGTCGTGAGCTGTATATTTCAGGGAGGCAACAGGTGCACGTACACACCTACGCCCGTTTTGCAGCGGCTCGGAGAGTCGGGTGTTTTATAGCTCGCTTAACAGCCACTCTGTAAAATAGTGTAACCGGTGCAGAGA
Source organism: Lampetra fluviatilis (assembly GCF_964198595.1). Taxonomy (NCBI): domain Eukaryota; kingdom Metazoa; phylum Chordata; class Hyperoartia; order Petromyzontiformes; family Petromyzontidae; genus Lampetra; species Lampetra fluviatilis. Next base: position 2,894,504 of record NC_136323.1, on the reverse strand, counting down.
AAAACAACTTAGGGATGTGGCCAGCCTCGTTTGCTCTGCCAGTGACCTTGTCCTGTGCGCAGACAACACCGCCTCCACTGCCGACGCTTTTCCCAGGGTCGTTAGAGTACGCAGGCAGCTTACACGACCTCCTGTTACCTAATTCTCCATTATCTGCCAGTGATTGTGTGCAAACAGCCATGTCTGGTTCTAACCCCCGCCCGCCTGCCCCCCTCCTAGGCTGCAATGTTCTCCGCGTGATCCGATGTTGCGTTAAAAGTTCGAGGCGTGATTACATGTGTCACTTCCCTCGCCTCGTGTGCCCCTGTCCGATGGGTATTGAGAGATACTGTAGCTCCTAAATAATTTACACGCTAACCTCTGTCTAATGGGCTTGGATTAGCTGTGCTCTCGGTACACTTGAAATGTTCAGTGTACCACTGTAAGGTGATAAGAATGCGTATATTGAGATAATGTTTATCAAACCAGAAGCGCTAGTATCATGAAAATATTGAATGTTATGTAATGTATACGAAAACATGTATCGGCTATTAGCATAATAAATATAATTTGTTCATGACATGAGCTTTGTTGTAGGCCTTAATCTAGCAGTGGAATGGTCATAGTTGATTGTGATTATTTAATCCATGTAAAATGGTGCAGCAGTTGCAGATTGGTTAGCGCACTGCCATGAACCCAGTTCGTTGGTTAATGATATTTGATGTTTGTACCCCTCACTAGTTTTGTTTGTTCTCCTCCCACACCTCCGATTCGCACGATTGGCTACATACGGTGCGAAACAACTTCAACATACATACAATGAGCACTGACCAGCATAGTAAAATATAGTCACAGAACCCTCGTGACGGAAAAGCACGTGGAGGCATTGATCTAGCAGCGGAATTGACAAAGGGCCTTACATTATTGTTTTGTTTTATAGAATTGAAAAATACTATTTTGCACTTAAACTTCTGTTTACTGCACATATTGGATACGATTAGTTGAGCTAAACTGAGTTGTGAGCTTCCATGTCACAGAACAAGTGTTGTTGTTCCTTGTTTAACAAGCAACTGTCTTCTGTTTTTAAAGGATTACTACAACATTATCAAGAACCCGATGGACATGGGAACCATCAAGAAGAGACTGGAGTCAAACTTTTACTTCACAGCTGTGGAGTGCATCCAGGACTTCAGCACCATGTTCACAAACTGCTACATCTACAATCGGGTCAGTGGGGCATGGTGCAGCTTCACGCCTTTCATTGACTTACGGGCCGCTTGAAGTTGCTTTGCCAGGCTTTGATGTACGCTCCTGTAATCCACTGCCTTGAAGGGATAGGTGGGTCACGGAGCGGTGTAAAACGCCCCAACATGGCTTGGCAGATCGTAGTACAGAAAGTGGGTTTGATCACCTGTGTTAGTATCTGCGTTTTTGCCATTCCTATGATTGGGCCTTCCCTGTGTTCTAGTTTACTCAATGTACAAATACTACCATGTAGATATTCCCAAATTGTTCTGCTGTAAAATAACTCGGTGATTTTTTTTTCATTTTGCACCAAGCTGTGTCCGGCGCGATGGTTGACGTAGTTCCCCCACGTGCCGGGAGATTTCAGTGTTTGGATGCTCGTTAAAATGGAATTGGCCAAATATATCAATGCAGGACCCTCCTGAACGAACATGTCTGGAAATTGAGGCTTTTCTGGTGACATAATTGATGTTAAACATCCAAATTAAATACAAAATATCTCAGTTACATGTATTTCATTTATTCCAGGTTTAACGACACATTTATATATTTACGTGGTATAACCCCAAAACCTCTATTATGGATTATACTTTATTTGTTGGTCACTGAGATGTAAACATCATAGATGGTGAACATTTCCAGCAAAATCAAGTGGCCAATCTAGCAGTTTGAAGTTGCATCAGCTCAGTCCTTTCATGGGTTTAGAATTGGTCGATTGCATTCAGTCTGTAGTTTAGATTTCTGTGTTTAACCAGGTGGGAACAGAAGAGACTCTTCCATGATAGGAGTTGTATTCGCAAGAGTGACCTGTGTCTCCAGAATGACAAATTGCTGAAACAAAATAGAGCAAGGAAAATAAAAACAAAATCGAATGAGAAATACATAATTCTTCACGAATGATGTGTATCAACTTAAATTAAATTAAATGTTCTGGAACACAAGTTGAGTTCGTAAAACATTACTTTTAAAACACTCGCGGTAAGGTTCCATTAGAGAAAACATTACACACCATTTGCCAAACAAGTGAGGACATATATATAAGATAAATTTGAGAGCTTGGGTGTCCTAGGAGGCTGTGTTATTACCTTGCGATCTTTGCAGTAAGTGGTTATGCATGACTGTGTGATGCCTTTCACACACGATAAGGCTTGGTATGCATTGGGCCTTCAAATGAGAGCGCGAGTCGTGCTTCCCGACAGCTCTTGGAAACGTTTTGCGTGGATCACTCGGTGATTTTTATCTTTTTTTTTTAGCAAACCCGCATTTTTGCTGCTCCAGACAGCTTCTCGCGGCCCTCTTGAAAATATTTTAGCTTCGCGTGTTTGTCGACAGCAGTCGAGAGAACATTGGGGCGCGTGTGTGCTTGTGGCCGTGGGTGCGTGACATCACGCGCAGCACGATTATTTCTCCCGTCGGAGCTTGCCGCTGACTGGAATTAAATTTGGCATTTGTGTGTGTTGGGGTGAAATGCAGTTGTTGAGAAAAAATAATGGTGTGCCGCAAAAACACTTGAAATTTTTATTCGTGAAAATAACGTTCTGCTGAGAACATTGTTTTTGTGCCGTTTGCTGGCTGCGAGAAAGTTGTTTTGCTGAACTGCAGTGGACAAGTGCCTGCAGCTTGCAATGTTCTCCAGATCACTGAAATGCCATGCTAGTAGTGTGCTGCTGCTCCAGGTTGTATTTTAAGCACAACGTTTAATTTGATACAATTAATTGAAATGTATTAAAACGTATAGACTGGCAGATCTCTTAACATCTTTCCAAAGCGATAATAGCTATTCAGAATGTAATGAGTTACTCCTTTTCTCATTCACGGATATTTGGTACATTCTCTTTGTTTTTTTTGGTAAAGTCACGTAGGTAAAACATTAATAAAGTAAATAAATGAAAACAACTAAATTAAATCACAACGTTTCGGAGGCAACTCAAGCGTCCCTCGTGAGGGAGGCTTGTGTTGCCTTATTTTATTTTATTAATTGTTTTACCTACGTGACTGTACCAAAGAGTATGAATCCTTGCAGGCACGAAAGCTTCGGATCTAGAATTTGTTACATTGTCACAATTATGTGTCTGGATTTCATTCAAGGAACATTTATGTTTTTGTTCTTTTTTACCATTTCGATTTTATTATATCTCTTATATGGTGGGATTAGCTCCAGTGGCCAAATAATTGATCTCAAAAACACATTTCCTGGATTAATCGGTGCATCTTTGTGTTCCTCACCTCGTAGCAATATTTACTTTTTAACTACTGGCAAAAGCAATGTTTGCATATACTGACATACTTTCTGCCCATGTATGATACTTCACAATTATATGAAAGTGAATTTGTAAAAAAAAATAAGTAATGTAATTAATCACTGCAATCGTGATACAATATCATTTCGATGTATGTAGCATCTGATTGCAACTGCATCTCAAGATACTGTACAAAACGCATGGAAAGAGCAATTGATTACATAGTTAAAAGAGATTGTTTATTCCTCCAATGTGTTATAGGTTCACCTTTCCTAGCAGCATATTTGCAAAAAAATTCACACTTGACCAGATTAACTGTCACGTGTTTCACCAGCAGTGCATTGTCACAGTGCTTCCTTTGGGTTTGCTGCGCCTTCGCTGCAGCTGTTACCACCAGCAATGAACCGACACGTTGCTTCTGCGATATCCGCGCATCTCACGCACGCAGCGTTTCTTGCGCGCGCGTGTGCCCCACAGCCCAACGACGACATCGTGCTCATGGCGCAGACGCTGGAGAAGTTCTTCCTGCAGAAGGTGGCCGAGATGCCCGTGGAGGAGATAGAGCTGGCGCAGCCCGTGCCACGCGGGCCCAGAGGCCGGGGTCGCAAGTCGACAGGTAAAACCCCGTAATGGTCTCCTCCTCCACCCACTATTCCCCACCCTTTCAGCACACACTGGGCATACAAGATACCCTACTGCCCAGTCAGAGCTGCGCTGGGCATACAAACACACACAAACGCACGCATACATTTCCCTTTTAATGCTTTTTTACAATTAAGGTTGACAGCATTAATACATTAGCACTGTCTGTCTGCCTGCCTCTTTAACATGGGGTCACAGTACCTCTCATAAAGATGATCCAACGCAACTCAAAATGTTTGTGTAAAGTTGTGTTGCTATTAGGGACCGCCCCTATTGATCAAAGGCTTCCCCAAAATTTGGCGGTCAAAATATAAACGCGGCGCTGAATGGTTAAGCCCTTTCAGCCAAGGCGTTGATGTCACACGCTATGTTCTGTCCTCGCTTGTCCACGGCTTCATGACGTGTGACGCCATTTCTGGACGATGCACGGTATGTGACGTGTGACGTCATCTCCATCTGGCTCGGGAGGGAACGTTACTGTCACTACTAATTAAATGCTTCGGGGGGACAAATGCTTATGGATTAATAAAAAAGGGCTTTACATGTAACCGGCAGCCCATTGAGATTGAACATCTACTTTTTGAAATGAGATCTGGGTTAAATAAGTAGAAACTTTAGATTGATAAATTGCAGCAATTGTAATCATTTTTGAAAATAATAATGTAATGATTCAAAGCATGGTAAAACAAAATCCAAACGTATGAAAACATGTTTGGTCGATAGAAGCAAGACATATGTAGTTAAAACAAAATAAAGAATTAACCGTCCTTTTTTTATGTAAACTGTCAAACAATCATGTGCACGGCATTAGCGTGTTTAAAAATACACCCAAAGTATAATTGTTAACATAGCTCAAAACACATGTATATTCATATTGTACAATTTAATACTTTAGGATATTGTTGAAAGTTTACCTGTTTGGCATTGATTCTCAGTTGCGTTATACTGAGACATTGTCACTCTGTGTATTAGCATCGCACACAAAACGATGTTTAAATTGACACTGACAGCAAAATGTACCTTGACCCTGACCACATAGCTCCGTCAAAACCACTCAGTGTTGTTGTCCAGATCTATAAATTTCTACTTTTTGGCTGAATAGCCCAGCTCTAATTTCGAGTGTAGGACTTTTGTGACAGACCCAGACAAACCTGGGATGATGTTTTTTTTTACGCTTAACTTTTAAATCTTTTTAGCTATATTCCTGCACGTAACGTAGCTTACAGAATTGTCAGGTGCGTGTAATTGTCACTTGATACTGATTCTATAGTGTTGTAAACATGGGTGCTTCTATCTTTAGAAACGTACCTCTTTTAGTTGGTTCTATTGCGTTCTTAACTTTCTCATATGCAGTTATTAAGATAAAATCCATCTGTAGGCTTAGATCTCCGGTGTCTGTTTGGATTGTACCGCACGTTCTTCGACACAATGTCTGACGTTTTGCTCCACGTGCTGGGAGCTTTTTCGTCACGATGCCTTGACGTGGGTGCGAAACGCCGGACGTCTTGCCGAACGACACGCTCTGTAGTCCGGAAACGCATCGGAGATCTATACAGCGCAGCCCGCGAAAACCTACTCGGCCGTAGTGTGTAGGCTTACTCGGTATTGCAACGCGCAAGTGTATTCGTGTCGCTATTGTGTGTCGCTGTGCTTAAGGCAAATAAAAACTGAGGCATTGGAAAACGACTCACCCTGTGCGGACTTTCATTAACGAGCGGGAGCGCCGTGTCTTGTACTCCTACTAGCCGTGAGCGCTTGTCAACAACACGTACCTTTCCCTCGCGCCCTCCCAGCCGCCATGTCGCCGGGCGGGCTAGGCCAGCAGCAGGCGGTGCCGGCGGGCGGAGTGGCGGGGACGCGGTTGCCGGGCCAGACAACGCCCCAGCGGCCTCCCAGGGCAGCCGCACTGGCGGCAGCGGCAGCCAGCGCTCAGCAAGTCTCCAACGCAGACTCGCCCCCGTCTGGATACTCTCCCCCTCATGTAGGTCCCTCCCAGGGGTCGATTGTGTGTGTGTGTGCGTGCGCGCGTGTGCATATTTGTGTGGCGGTGCGTATGTCGGCTGGCATGGTGCTGGCTACACCGCCCCCCTCGTGCGCCATGTTGAACTCGATAGGTGCTCGCCAACAGTGATTGGCCCAATAACCAATGTAGGCTACGCGGGAGGTGATCTTTGTTTTTGTGGGAGGTGGAGCGACGGCGTAGTCGTTCACGCACTTACTAATCCAGTAGTCTCAGTTGAGTTCTAGGCCATAGCCAGCGTTGGTGACGAGTGATGTCTGAACCGATCCTCAGCCTCCCCTAGGTCAACACTGCATGGTGTTTTGTGTAAACATCAGTACTGGGAAGACAAAGGTGGCCACGCATGGTTGCTGGCCACACAACGCCCTCTTGCGCCTTGCCAGCCTTAATAGGTGCTCGCTAACATCACATTTCACAGCAGTTAAATCCTTTATAGTGCATCTTTGACTCGCATTTTTTTTGTGTGTACGCAGTATCACATCCTGAGTCGGGCCTATATCAAGTCCTGTCCATGTTATCCCCAATTGGTCACGCACCATGGTCTTCACCAATCCTGCTCATCAGGAAGGGGTGGATGATGTAACAAAAATCTGGACTTGAGTTGGGCAGATGGGTAATGGTCTACATTTGAGTCGTAAAATCTGTATAATTTTTGCCATCAATTTATGGTTTACTTTCACCAGAAGTGTAATGAGTTTTAATATCCCATGTGACGGCACCATTGCATATTAAAATGGATTACAATTGATGGCCGATCTAAAACGAATCAATACCCCATATAAACATACTATCCAACTGCGGTAGATTATTTCTTTAACACACTGAGGTTTGCTGTGGGTTGAGAATGCCATGGATATTTTTTTCACTAAAACGAAGTGAAATGCAGGTGAAGATACGAGTAATTTACATTACCAGTGCTCCCAGTTTATCCGAAAGAGGCTTCTGACAAAGTCTGTATGCCATTTACAAATTTTAAATAAAGCTGTTGTATTCTTGGTTCTACGTGACTTTACCGAAAGAGCCAATAATATGAATCCCTGCAGTCAGGAAAGTCGACGTGAAATGTGCCTTTACATGCTAAATTACTCAAAGCACAAGACAAAAAAATTTACAAATATTTTCATGGGTTCAAATTGTAACGTTTAAAATAACAGTAATGGAATAGTCGGGGTTTGTTCGTACGTTTCTTGTGTGTAGAATATTATTTTGTTTCAGTTCCCATGGTTGTGGCATCCCTCCTTCAAAAATTTTTTTTTTCCCCCAAAAATCTTCTCTTCCATCCTCCAACGTACTAGTTTCAGTGCAACGTTAAGCTAATTTGCCTTCGCCAAAACTGGATTTGCAATCTAGGGGTCACTGGTTCGATCGACCTCCCGGCACGGCATTTGAAAGAATGTGCGAGTTTCTTGAATCCTCTCGCCTCTACCACTCATCGGCAGGTGGCATGTGGGGGGGTAACGTGTGGGCACTCCCATCTCTTCCAAGACATCTGGCTAGCGTGGAAGCATAGGCCAAAATTACTCTCCTGAGGGACCCTCTAGCAAAGGCCCTTCCGCGAAGTACCTTACTTTCTTGACACAAGCTTGCCCCGTCGCGAGTTGGCGGTAATGGTTGTCGCGTGTCGGTCCCTCCCGCAGGTGGTGCAGCGCTCGACGCCGGCCCGTCCCGTCGCTCCCCCCACCCCCGCCATCCCACCGGCCGCCACCCCGCCGCGCCAGCCCGCCCCTCCGCGGCAGCCGGCTCCTCCGCGGCAGCCGGCCACGCCGCGGCAAGCGATCGCCCCGCCGCTCGCCCCCCCTCCTCCTCCTCCTCGGCAGGTCGCGCCCCCTCCTCGGCAGCCCGCGCCGCTGAGGCCGGCCACGCCGCCACGGCAGCAGGTGCCCCCGAGGCAACCAGCGCCGCTGCGCCAGCCCGCCCCGGGAGTGGCCCGTCAACCGGCGCCGCCGAGGCAACCGGGCCCGCCAAGGCAGGCTGCGCCGATCCGGCAAGCCGTGCCGATCCGGCAGCCTGCTCCGGGACCCCGGCAACCTGTGCCGCCCCGACAAGGCGTCCCACCAATAAGGCATCCAGCCCCGCTGATACAGACTCATCCCAACTTCCAGCCTGTTCAGGTTAGCGCTGTGTGTGGGTGGTGTAACCGAGTATGTGTGTCCGGCTAGCTCTGTGTGTGTATCTGTGTGTGCAGACACAAGCGCCGTTTTGACTTTGCCGCCACTTCGTGGCGAATGGTGGCTGTTATTGTGGCAGGGTAGCTGTGTATGTGTGAGTGACAGGTGTCTGTGTGGTAGCTGTGTGTTTACATGGTAGTTATGTGTGTGTCTGTGTGTCTAAAATTGATTGTGCTTCTGTGTGTACACATGTGTATTTGTTAATATTGTGTGTACACATTAGCCATGTGTATTTACAGGTTTGTTGTATGTGTGCGTGTCCTGCTTTTCATGTGCATTTGTGTTGACCACTCCTAGTATGTGTATTATATATCCATGTTATAATTTGCAAGAGAATGTGATTCATTTTCCAACACTGTCGAGATGATATTTTAAGTAATATCACAAAGTTAGTAAGAAATTCAAGTCCTGGAGGGATAATTAACTCTTCATTTGAGCAGCAGATAACGTACCTTTGAGTTCTCCATACGAATATGGTGAGGGTGACGGGCTTGTCGTGGTCCCAAAAAGGTCCCACCAACTACTGTGTGAAACCTGATACTGACTTTTGTACTGTCAGTAGCTGGGCAGATGCAGTGTTTCATTGCATTGAGAGGCAGCGCGTGTTATCGCGTTAATTATATGGTATGCGCATTACATAACAGATGCATACCCATTATTTTCATGACACTTGTTTATCCAAGAAAGCCTCACCGAGTCTCAATAATTTTTCAGGAGGGTCTAGCGAGGTGTTTCACAGTAGAGGGTGATGTTGCTGTTGTGTAATCCCATGGGAGTGATTTTTTTTCTGGTAATTTTTTTTCGCTTTGGGATGTTCAATACCAGTTACATTTACACTATGAGACCTCCTTTACCAGTGGCAAAATATAGTAATAGGTTTTTACCCTTTCAACTGGTACAAAAACTGACACCTTTTTACAAGGCATCATGTTTGCAATAACCACAACACAAGCAGTCAAAATGCAAACAAAAAGAAACAACTCTGATGATGATAATGATATGCACTGTCCTTGAAGTTGATTGGTCCACACCTGAGACAGCTTTTCTTAGAGCCTAGTCTCCATTGGTGTTGGACCAGATGACGCCAAAAGGCGTATGAAGGCATCATCTGGTCCAACACCAATGGAGACTAGGCTCTAAGAAAAGCTGTCTCAGGTGTGGACCAATCAACTTCAAGGACAGTGCATATCATTATCATCATCAGAGTTGTTTCTTTTTGTTTGCATTTTGACTGCTTGTGTTGTGGTTATTGCAAACATGATGCCTTGTATAAAGGTGTCAGTTTTTGTACCAGTTGAAAGGGTAAGAACCTATTACCAGTTACATTGTATGCTGCTTCAACCTTCGGAGACACACTAGCGAACCCAGAGGAAACCCATAGGAGAACGGGGAAAGAGAATGGACAAAAACCCCCTTCACAGGAAGGCAGCCGAGCCCGGAACCGAACTGAAGACCCTCATTGTAAGGCACAGTGTAACCACTACGATGCCATGGCATGTGAAATAGACACAGCAGCAGTAATAAAATAATAATGTACATTTGTAAGGCGCATTTCATCATGTGGATTATTGTGCTTTTGACTGAACCAAAAGGCAAGATTTTTCGGTTAGACTATAAAATCTCACACAAACCTTGATGTCCTTTCATGCTTTCTGTTACAATGGAAAGAAGGAAAGGCAGGTGGCTTCTCAGATGCGGAAAGGGTTGAGGTCATCGCACTGGATTCACCTTCCATTAAGCATTTTTAAAGCTGTGCGGTGGGTTCTTATTAGCGGTTTCGAGTGTCCTTGCAGGTCACCGTGCAGGGAAGGGGGGGGGATGCACATGTGCATCAGTAAGTACATTGATGGACTGGAGCGGCAGCGTACGTTTATTTACCCCACACCTCCGATTAGCATGGTTGGCTATGTACGGTACGAAAGAAGTTCAATGTACATAGCCGAGTAGTATTTGCCTTTTGTCAAACCATATGTTGTCTTATGCTTTCATCACGTATAAAAGTGTAGAGATGTTGGGATGGAGCAGTGGCGCAGTGGTTAGCACACTGCTGGGAACCTGGCGACATGAATTCGATTCCCAGCCACGGCTAACAACAGAGGCGAGTGATATCCAAACTGTTTCTATCTCGCCCAGTTTTCCTTTGTTTTGTTTGTTTTCTTTTTATAATTCTAGTGTAGCAAGTCACAATTGCGACTTGGACTATCCTGGTCTCTTGAGTTCTCACCAGGTTAAATATAATAAGCTTCAAACACATTCCTGCATTGACCATCATGGATAATTTTTAATCAAACAGCCCCCCATGATTGGTGTGGGAAAGCCTTCATTTGGGATTGGGGTGCCACGGTGGCAAGATGTAAACTACCTCGCCTGGTATGCAGGAGGAGGTGGGTTCGATCCCGACTCTGCCTATATATTGGGACACCTCCGGTTGCTGGGCCGTCTCACATTGACATGCCAATCTTTCACATTTACGTTCAAATTCCTTCTCTAGCTCCGCCCACTTACCCTTGGGTTGGGCCCACCAAAATCCTATACAGGTAGTCCCCGACTTACGGTGGTCCGACTTACGATATTTCGATCTTACGATGGCGATAGCGATATGACAAAATTGTAAAATATTTTACATTTCGCGCGGCAGGCAAACGCAGCAGCGTACGAGGTACGATACTGTATGTTGGGACGCTGCCTGGATGTACTGTACGCATCTCCCGCCTTGCGTGGCGATGCCTCTCACTCTCACCAGCGGTCGACGGAGTTAAGTTGTCTCGGTGTTTAATGCATGTTAAAAGTTTTGATAGCAGATAGGAGTGTTTTCTGAACAAACTTTCAATGAAATTGCAGTTCATATAGGTAGGCTAAGAATTTACCTTGGATTTTTTACTTTACATTTTACTGTGCAATACAGTATTGTAATTAATAAATACATACAGTATATAGTTTATACAGTACGGTACTGTAAATTGCTGTTTTGCTAAATTATCACCATTCTTTAAGACTCCTGGGTAGGCTAGGCCATTTTCGACTTACGATATTTTCGACTTACGATGGGGTCGTCGTAACACATCTCCATCGTAAGTCGGGGACTACCTGTATAAACTCTTGTTGCAGCAGCTCTTTCTATCCTACGTCAGTAGTTTTCCTGCCGTGTTTGTTTCACCTGATGACGGTTGATTGCGTTGCGATCGAAACGTCGTGATTTATAAATTTTCTATCTACGTGACTTTTACCGAAAGAACCAAAGAGTATATATTGGGAGTTTGCACGTTCTCCCCCAGGTGACGTGGATTTCTCTCTGGGTCCTCCGTTTATTTCTTTTACATTTAGAAACATGCGTTTTCGAGTATTTGCCTTCTATACATTTCAACATGATGAGCCATTTCATTGAGCGAACATTTGTAGCCAGGTGACTTCTGAAAAAGAGCTACATAGCTCAGGGGGCCGAACCTGGTAAATACATTTTTTTATATTATTGGTTCTTTCGGTAAAGTCACGTAGAAGGGAAATAATAAAATATTGAACCAATTAAATTATCACGACGTTTCGATTGCAACACAAGCAATCATCATCAGATGTGAAAACCACAGCAAGAAAATTTGAAAAACAGTGGCGTTTTTTTCTTAACGTCAGCACCACGGACCTTCTACGTGACTTTACCGAAAGAATCAATAATATGAATCCCAGCAGTCACGAAAGCTTTAAATCGAAAAAAAATGTTTTAGTTTTAGATTCATCGTAAATTATTATTGTAGATACATTACAGTATTGGTCATCGAATAAGTGTTTTGTTACTCAGTTTCTGTAGCCACAGTTCTGATTCATAATTGATGTGTGGGTTCGGTCCCACGGACTGTTCTCTGTTCATCAGTAGTATGGAGCGCTGGCGTAATAACCGCATGAGTCACAGGTTTATTGGATATTTTCTTGACATGTCACCTATGTCAAGCATAGAGAAGAAGTGAGTCAGCTGCTGCAGGACTTCCATGAGCCACTTCTACACTCTTTGGGGTGATGACTCGTCACCATGATATTCTGCTTTCAGGGAATATTTCAGAGTGACTCAATTGCTAAGCTCTTGGATCGCGTGTAAGGAAACAGGTCTTGTAAGTGTGAGCAAGTAAGTGATGACCAGTGCTTGTTTAACGCATCTCTGACAATGGTATATCACAAATCGGCAAGCGCATGTGCTGATAAGCAATCTGAACTTGGCATTGGGGTTTTCACTCTGCAATAACACTGATGTTTGGGAAGTTTAATATTACATTAAGTGGTTCTGACTGATAATAATAGTGATGTAATGTATTAGCTTCTGCCAGTCTTGCCCTTCCTGTTTAGCTGTTTTTTTTAAAAGCACTGTCATGACAAATGTGCATTATACTGTTATGACTCAAGCTGGGACTGGTTACTTTTGGGTTATGTTTTTACTACGCATGCCTCGAATAGTTCTCCCAGAACGAAACACTCTTACCCTGGCCGATAAAAGTATTTAAAATCTTCCATGCCTTATGTCTTTGTTTTTTATAAATTTTCGATAATGGTCTACGGGCTCTCGGATTTGATTCGCCGTGCTCTTGCCAATAATAAACCTGACTCGGCTGATTAGACCTGGAAGGTTGAAACTGGCCCAGCGTTTGCTTGTTTAAACAAATTCTGTTGCACGTCAATATTGGTATGGAAATCCAAGAGGCTGATTAATGTTTTGCTTTTTTGAAATTCGGAGATCGAATAGACTTGTTAGCTGTAATATATTCAGTTGCAAGACAATCATTTGTCGTAACGCTACAACTAGGTCCGACATTGACTTTATTACATCGTATATCGATAACGTATCACTCTTCTATCATTACTGCCATGGCTACTGTTCCCATCAACTCCACTCATTGATTCCTACACCCATGTTGAGGACTGTATACCAGACCGACCGTTTTGTCTCGCCCTCATTGTGTTGTTTAACCACTACACGTCACAACAACACACTCAACCACCCACCACCCACTCGCCAAACTGTAAATCACAGTACCTATTTCTGCTTCTTCCTAAGCACTTGCTCCACTTTGGAATTCCCTCCCATAGTTAATCTTTCTCAAGCTCGTATTACCTTGCCCAATGCAAGAAACTTGTTAACTATTGATCTGTTGAAAGTTTGATTGTGTTGATTGTTGCTGACTGCTCGATGTTTTGGCCGTCTGGACCTTTGTTCGGCAACTCTGTTTTAAAGAAAATATAACGATTAAACTTGGGTGGTGCATCTTATGGAGGATCAGGTTTGCTTGGTGGGGTTAATAACATGGCCCACGCCCTTATTTCCGTGTTCCCTTCCCTCTACACAGAGAACATTTGTATCACAACTGAGCTAGGTGTCCCATTAGCTGGATGCTAAACATCTCTGCTTGTGGTAATAATAAGTGCGTTGCTTGCCAGCACCAAGTGTTCCGTGTGTTTTTTAATGTTCATGCTTCTCACCGCAATACTTTGGACACGTGGCCAAATTTTTTTAATTTGGAATGATCAGGTTGACAAATGCACGGGGGAAGGGGGGGGTTTCCCCTGACATCATGAGCACTCGAAACATAATTTTGGGAGGATTTAAATCGTGTCATTCATTGAGTGATTCTCATCAGCTGCAGCTTTAAAGACAGCTTTCCGTACCACCGTTTAGCACGGTTGGCTACATACGGTGCGAAACAACTTCAACATACGTACAGACATTTGTTTTTATGCCGAACATTTGTTGTGCTGTAATAACCTAATGCATGTGTAACGTTCGGCATAAGATATGACATTAGGATTAAGGTCTATATGGTGTAGAGTTACCGGGTGTTTTGCTAGTGGCAGTCACAGTATTCAGGACACCTTACTGAAAGAAATACATGTTTTTAAATGCCTTTATCTTTTAATTAAACAACTGATTTCTGGGGTTTCGTAATGGGACGTGTCGAAGAGGAGATCCACCGAGGAGATGGAGCGATAAACCCGTTCATGTGCAGGTACTAGGTGGATTATTACATCCCGGGATCGAGAGAGACTGCGCTGGCTTGGGGAGACATTCATCCAGCAGTGGATTTCCTATGGCTGATGATGATGATGATCATGATGATGATGTCTTGGGTGACTAAAATGTTTGTCGGCTGTGGTGGCACTAACCTGTAACTCGGCACTAATGGGTTCATGGACCTGTCGGTGCTGACCTTGAGAGTTTTCCCATCACAGGGTGCAGGGTGACCCATTTATCCATAACCCCACTGATTTTAACGACCATATGATTTCTCAGCAGCTGATTGAATATTATGAAATGTATGGCTCCTCCGTGCCTTACAGAGGAGAGCATTACAAGAATGAATTTGTGTATTACATGTATGTATGTGGAACTTCTGTCACACCGTACCTAGCCACATGCTAATCGGAGGTGTGTATTGAGACGTCTGAACGCTTTGAAATGAACGCCGGTGTAGTCTGGGCATTCCAGATCCCTCCCACATGCATAAGACGCCTTGAAAAGGAATTGGATAAAGATCCCAATGCAGGACTTTACTGACAATAAGTGTATTGAGAATGAGGCTTTCCAGACAGGCAAACTGCACAAATACCATTTTTAAACATTAACAGAAGGAGATAACAGTTGCATTTTAGGGTTGTTTCAGGAGTCTGGTCACTCACCACACCTATAGTCCGGCGTACCGCTGCGTTACGTGAGCGAGACGAGAGCTGATAACCGATCGCGCGAAGCGGTGGCGCGCTCGTAACCGTTGCTCGCGGCTCCATCCTGCGTGTACGCGGCGCTAGCAGCAGCAGCACCAGCCGGCCGGACCGAGGGGCCCCAGTGTGCCTGCCGGCGTGGGCAGTGCCGTGGTGGCGAGCGCCGTGTCCAGTCAGCCGACCTCGCAGACGCAGCTCATGTCGCAGCCCATGGTGTCGCTCACGCCGCTCAATATCCAAGCCTTGCCGCAGCCGGTGCTGTCTGTCGCCACACCGCCAGCGTCCAAGGTGAGGCGGCTTGCCCCCCCCCCCCCCCCCTCTTGGGCCCCTGCGATGCCGTGATTATGTTGTACTTGCCGACTGTAGCCCAGAGGTCGCAAGCGGGTACCCGATACCCGTACCCTACCCGATACCCGGCTACCCGTACCTGGCTGGGTACGGGTAGCCGTTTGCGACCCTGGTGCGGCCGGGTACAGGTAGGCCGTGAGTCACTGGTGAGTTACCGTTTGTCACTCATTTCGGGTAGGGTACGGAACGGGTACCCGTACCCGGCCGGGTACGGGTACCCATTTGCGACCCTGGTGCGGCCGGGTACGGGTAAGGAATCAAAACCCGTTTGCGACCTCTGCTGTGGCCCTCAGTTTGTCGGAGTTGCGACTCAATTAGAGAAGTGTTTCTTGGACTGTAATCTCACCCTCATCCAAACTCTTCCCTGGTGGGTGGTCGCTCATTCTTCTTGGCTGCTCCTAAGAGCCTGGAATAATTCCCTCCATATAGGTAGGTGATATGCAACATTCTAATTGTAACTGTGTAGTGCTTGGCTGTGCACAAATCAGAAGAAATGAGGAAATTCAGTCTTGGAAATCACTGTGAATTTGGAGTTCCCTCTAAATGTCTTTTACCAAGTTCTGATAACCTTGCTCAATTTACGACACGCTTTCATTCTTATGTTTTACATCTTTAGTCGTGCTGTTTGGTGCTGGGCGTTTGTAATTTTTTTGGGCCTGTAATCCGGAATCGTGATTATTGAAACCAAAAAAACTGCTTTATTCTCCCCCTGTTTTGTGTGTGTTTTGCTTGTCTCGCAGGTGCCCGTAACACTATACAGACTCCCGATATAAATGACATGCCATACAAAACAGAGATGACTTCACATTAATAACACTTGGGGCCAGATTAATATCTCAATGAAATAGGCAAACGATGACTCGCTGTTGGTATTGAGGAGACCCTGGCACATGTTATCATTACGTCTGACTTAGAGGAAGGTTGGTTCATCACATAAGTTGTGTCCAGAGTGCAGTCAGACAACTTTGCATATGAACGTGTTCACTGTCAAACATTGCATAACCTGTTAAACCTGTATCTCTCATTTCAAGCTCGCTTTTCACGCTTGTTTTTCACATGGCGCTCGGTGTTCCACGTCCTCTTTTAATTACTTGCTCACATCATTGCTGGAGGAAGGCTCCGAGCTCTCGAGAGCCCGATCAGAGGGCCTTCAGCCTACTCTTCCACGCCAGCCAGGCATCCTGGAAAACGTGGAGCACCCACACTTTACCTCACCACGTGCGACCTTCAGATCGGCTGATCTTGTTGAACCCATATATGCTGCTGCTGCTGGGTGGACAGGGGCAGAGGGATATTTAAGAGAGCTGCCCCATCGTTTCATCTGCCCCTCCGGAGAGATTAAATTGAACCGGCGATCTTTGGATTACAAGTCCAGCGTGTTAACCAATTTACAGCACCGCAGCTCCCACAGCATAAGAGCCCTGTTGTTAAGCGTGTCGCCTTTCCCTTAACGATCTCGCTTTCGCCCCGTGGTACCAATTGGGCAGGCGCAGCGCAAAGGCGTCAAGAGGAAAGCAGACACCACCACACCGGTGCCCTTGGCACTGGCAGACAGCGAAGAGCCCACGCCGCCCAGGGTGCTGGCTCGACGCGAGAGCGCGCGCCCCGCCAAGACGCTGCCCAAAGACCTCCCCGACTCGCAACAGGTGCAGCAGCAGCAGCAGCCACAGCCGCAGCCGCCTCCTCCCCAGCAGGTGGTTGCGGTGCAGCAGCAGCAGCAGCAGCAGCAGGCTGCTTCCACGAAAACCATGACAATGACCACCACCACGCCAACAGCGACGGTGGCCTCCCCCGCCAACGCGACGCCGCAGCAGACGCCGCAGCAGCCGGGGCCCGGCAGACGCGTGCGGCAGATGTCGGAACAGCTCAAGCACTGCAGCTCCATCGTCAAGGTGGGAGAAGGGGGGTGCGTGTAGGGCAGTAAGGGCTGGGCCGACGTTGACCACGCTTGCTGTCAACGACGTTGATGCCACCTTTGCGCGACCTCGATGTTCAAATGACCCCCCATGTCGGACACCCGCTTGGTTGACGCCAGGACCGCACTGCGTCGCTGAGCAGTGGCTGGTGTAGGCCAAGAGATATCAGCCTCTTGAAGGCGTACCGGCTGAGCATCTCTAACGTGCACGGTTGGTTCCCTTGAGGCATTGGGCCAAAAATGATTTAACGGTACCACATGGGGCTGCTTATGCTAACAATTATTTCCTTGAATTTTGTTTTATGTTTGGATCATAAACATGTCTGATAACAAGGTCAGCATGGTATCATCTTTTTAGCAGAAAAATTTCGTTTAAAGAAGGGTGCCTCTTTTTCGTTTGATGGAAATTATCGTTTTTTGAGAGGAAAAAAAATCACATTAATATGAAACACACAACGGAGTATGGCATATGAAGTGTGTATGGGAAACATATGGTGTTTCTGTCTGCCTGTGGTGGACAATTCTCTCGTTTGGACATTAGGAGTATATTTCAGCCCAGGTGGTACCAAGCAAGCCACATTCCTCATGGGCCTAGGGGCTGGGTGGGTTAGGAGTAAAATTTGCTTTACTTTCATGCCTCATTGAGTGTCACAGGCACTTAGTTTTGAGAGAGTAATGTGGCAGTGTCTCTGTTAGTACTATAACACAAATCGGGATCAATTAACACGCAACACATTTTAAACAAGCACGAGTGTGAATTACACGACGGTCATCATTGTTCCCAGTTAATCCATCGACGACGCATGTTTTTAACGACAAAAAAGTCGTCTCTTTCGCAGTCTTTATTATTCCAATTAGATTTTTCTCCACAGTAGGCCATTGTTGTTGAGCTTCACGCCTACATGCAAAAGGTTTAGCCTAAGTCGCTAAATTGCCAGGGGTTGGCTTTTCGTGGACGATTGCCGAGCTTTAAACATTCCTTGGCTGAAATGCAGAGTGGTCCGTTTATAAATACCCCGCTCAAATAATGGGGGAAAACAATGGGGAAGTAACATTTTGTCTTTAAAAGCATCTGCATGTTTGCCACCAATCTCAATGCACTCGCTAAATCTTTGAACACTTGACCGATATGCTTTATCGAACATAGCTCGTCTGATTCGCGAACAACATTCTAATCATTAAGAGGGATCATTCGAAGTCGGTAGGATATCTGTAACCGGATCCGCTTGGATACAGAATCTCATTGACCCAACGTTACCACAGTGGAATGCATGGCACGAGGTTCGTGACGGTCGATATTCCCTGTGGACCGTGTTTTGCTCTGCAGGAAATGCTTGCGAAAAAGCATGCGGCATACGCGTGGCCCTTTTACAAGCCGGTCGACGCTGAGTCCCTCGGTCTTCACGACTACCACGACATTATCAAGCACCCCATGGACCTGAGCACCGTTAAGGTAAGCGCAGTTGGGACCCTGTCGCTGGCACGTAGCTAGAATAACGGCCAGCGCGCACCTTTTTCACAGGGATGCTGATGGTCATCACGCTGGACTTGCCTTCCAGAGGTCGCCGGTTTGATTCCGTCTTCCGGCGAGGCGGTTAAAATCTGGGCACGTTTCTTAAATCCTCACCGCTTCTGTCTGCCCAGTATTACGAATGGGTACAACATGGTGAATTGGCAGGTTGCGTGTGGTGGGGTATAATGTGGGTATTTTTACCACCTGTGCCTAGATGTCTGGCCAGTGTGGAAGAGTAGGCCAAAACCACCTTTTTGGGGGAGGCGCTTTCTTGAGCACCCTCTAATGGCGACAAGCTTGAGATGTTGTTTATTTGTAGCTCAAACAAAAATCCAATGTTGTCACAAGTTGTAAATCTGTTATTGAATGGGCGTAAGGAAAGTGTGCACGCGCACTTTGTAAATCTAAAGCTCGTCCAAATGCCATCAGTATTTTGTCATGAATCGACCCTTCATCCGTGGGCGATGCCAAACAAAGCCATTCCTTTTGCTCCTCGCCAAGGTTACACATCCTCTGTGCAATTTTAACAAGAGCCGGCTATTGTGCGGCTGTGTCACCGCCAAATCCGCGTCGCCCATAATCGGCGATTAGGAGGGGGGGGATCCAGGATTTACGTGAGGGCACGAGGCTGCGGATGTGATTGGGCGGCGAGGAACTCTCTCCAAAGCCGATGCGGTTGACACATTTGGTAATTTATTGAGATAGGCTTAGCTAAAGTTACTGCTTTTTAACAATGGGGATTTTTTTTGTGTGTGTGGGCATTGATGGGGGCTCTGGATGGGTGCGAGGGGCTGGTAACCCCTCCAGCTTCAATTAATTACCAGAAAGCCACGGGAAAAATATCCAGCTAAACTTGTGGGGCACAGGTGGTGCATCGGCCAGTCCTCTTAGTCAGTCGACCCACGGCACCTGGGTCTGTCCCGTGACCTACCAGCGGGAGTTCGACACTTCACGTGGCCTTAACGTGCACACAGCCTGGCACAAGCGTCGGGGTTGACGTCACCGGCACTTTGTGGCGAATGGTGGTTGTTGTTGTTGGGCAGTGATGGCAATAAATCTGGTAGCAAGTGAGAGACTCTTTCTGCTGAGGCTCAAATGCAGAGTTTTGATAGCTGGCTCCAATACATTGCCCTCCTACAAATACAGGTAGTCCCCGAGTTACGATGGTCCGACTTACGATATTTCGATTTTACGATGGCGATAGCGATACGACAAAATTGCCATAAACAACCTAACATCGTTCAAGTATGCCGACGACGGACAGCATCTTGGTGAGTACAGTACAATATGAAACGTTACAATACGTTCAAAATTCATGTAGCGATTTCATTTTAAGGTTACCACGATACGATAGGTGCAATGCATGTTAAAAGTTTTTATAGCAGATAGGATTGTTTCCTGAAAAACTTTCTATTAAATTGCAGTTCATATAGGTAGGCTAAGAATTTACCTTGTTTTTTTTACTTTACATTTTACTGTGCAATACAGTATTGTAATAAATAAGTGCATACAGTATCTAGTTTATACAGTACGGTACTGTAAATTGCTCTGTTTTGCTGAATTATCACCATTCTTTAAGATTCCTGGGTAGGCTAGGCCATCTTCGACTTACGATATTTTCGACTTACGATGGGGTCGTCGTAACGCATCTCCATCGTAAGTAGGGGACTGCCTGTACGTGCATTTGGGACACCCCCCTCCACAGGCCAACCAGCCACTGGCTGCAAATTGTTTAAAATGTCACGTGGTGAGTCCCATCTTAAAATGCAACAAAACGATCGAGCCACTCCTCTGCTCTGCAAGCTGCACTTTTTGCTGGAAATTATCTAGAAGATACGCATTTCAAATGTTGGTCATGTAGCTGTGATGCTCCTGCACAAATTCAGGGCCCCCCTATATTTGGCAGAAATTGTGCAAAATTGTGTTCCAAGCTGTAAATGATGCTCCACTGATGAGAGCTATTTTATTACAAGAATGGTTGGTGAGATTAGGAATTCCTGAACGGACAGATGTACCGGAAATATTATGAATGCTGTCACAACTCATTAGTTTAAGACTACATTACAGACATTATATTCAGATAGCGTATTAATGACTCGGGAAGTGAACACAAAACAAGCTTTAGCCTCAAGTTTACATTTTCGGTTTAGTGCATTCTCATTTGTTCTGTGTATTGTATACAGTGTTTGTTTTTCAACATTGTATTCTGCTCTGCAATCACTTACTGAGTAATACTGGTTGGAACTCCTGGTTACACCAGCCCACAGGATTATTCTGTCCGTCCGTCGTGCATCCAAAAATGGGAGGGGTGGGGCTGGGTGGAGAGGGGAGGGTGGGGAGGGGCTGTGTGGGGAGGGTGGGGAGGAGCTGGGAGGGGAGGGTTGGGACGGGCTGGGTGGGGAGGGTGGGGGGTGGAGAGGGGTGGGGCTGGGTGGGGAGGGGCTGGTCACCCCGTGGTTCCCTTATAAAACTCAACGTTCAACCTACTCACGCCGGCTTGTGCCCGCCCTCAGTCGGCCATATTTGCGGAATACACCACGCCGCCGTTGACCCTGGCCATTGAGCAACCCAACGTTCCTACCAGCTCCCTCCGCAGGAATGTATTTAAATACCCGCACGTGTTCCGGCACCCGCGAGATGTACCGCTTCACGGGGAGGTTTAGCGGTGTCGACGATGACGCGTTGCGTTTTGTTCCCGCAAATGCCCCTGTGCTCAGGTGAAGCTGGACAATCGGGAATACGCCGCGGCCCACGAGTTTGCAGACGACATGAGGCTCATGTTCTCCAACTGCTACAAGTACAACCCACCTGACCACGAGGTGGTGGCTATGGCGCGCAAGCTGCAGGTAACGGCCCACCTCCCACGCTCGGCCCGGCACGCCGTGTCTTGTGTAGTCGCGGATCATGTGTTGCGGTTGTTCCTGGCGAGTTAACAGAGGCTGGCTTTCCCATCTAGCGAGATGCGTTCTTAAACAGGACCATGGTGCCATTGAAGCTATGTTTTGACAAGGGCGTCTTGAATTTCGATTTAAAGTTTTCGTGACTGCAGGGATTAATTTTCTTGGTTCTTTCGGTAAAGTCACGTAGAAGGGAAATAATAAAATAATAAAAATAAAACATAATAAAATAATTCTCACGATGTTTCGGCTACAACGCAAGCAGCCGTCCTCAGGTGAAGAATGAAACGCCACCAAGCTTGGGCGTCCTGATTTAGAGCTCTCTGTGTGACTGAGTGGACTTCATCACGTGCGGATTACTTATCCTTCTTCACTCCGTCCTACATGCTCCTCATTGAATAACCTAAATATATAGGACCAATACATTTATTTTGCTGGCTGTGATGTTTTTTAGCCTATTGGTTTTTAAAATAATGTTTAATTGAATCAGCAGTGCTTATCCAAACAAACAACATTGCAAAGATAGTGATTTTATGTTTATATATTTGCAATGATAAATAGCATTCCCCTCTCTTTGTTTTATGTGAATATATGTGTTCAATCAACATCAAGCGTACAAGAGTTCTAATAATAATGGTCATTCATGAAAATTAAATGCCTGTGACAAATGTTAACTTATCATTTACCTTTCAATTTAAAGCTTTCGTGACTGCAGGGATTCATCTTCTTGGTTCTTTCGGTAAAGTCACGTCGGGGAGACAGACAGCTGCCTCCCCGACAGACCTGGTCTTCGCCTGAGGACGGCTGCTTGCGTTGTGGCAGAAACGTCGTGAGAATTATTTTATTATGTTTTATTTTTATTACTTTATTATTTCCCTTCTACGTGACTTTACCGAAAGAACCAAGAAGATGAATCCCCTCTCTTCGTTATATATAAATATATGTGTACAATCAACATCAAGCGTACAAGAGTTCTAATAATAATGGTCATTCATGAAAATGAAATGCCTGTGACAAATGTTAACTTATCATTTTCCTTTCAATATAAAGATTTCGTGACTGCAGGGATTCATGTTCTTGGTTCTTTCGGTAAAGTCACGTCGGGGAGACAGACAGCTGCCTCCCCGACAGACCTGGTCTTCGCCTGAGGACGGCTGCTTGCGTTGTGGCAGAAACGTCGTGAGAATTATTTTATTATGTTTTATTTTTATTACTTTATTATTTCCCTTCTACGTGACTTTACCGAAAGAACCAAGAAGATGAATCCCCTCTCTTCGTTATATATAAATATATGTGTACAATCAACATCAAGCGTACAAGAGTTCTAATAATAATGGTCATTCATGAAAATGAAATGCCTGTGACAAATGTTAACTTATCATTTTCCTTTCAATATAAAGATTTCGTGACTGCAGGGATTCATGTTCTTGGTTCTTTCGGTAAAGTCACGTAGAAGGGAAGTAATAAAATATAATGATTGACTATTTAAGCTCACATTGGACCATCTTTAACGTGAGGATGCAAGCGCACAACACTCTACAAGCAATAATATATATTACCTCACAAAATGACTCATCCCTTTATGCAATAAGACGTGCAATGTTGAGTATAGCGTCTTGCAGGAGCTTATAGTGTGTGTATGATACCAAAGACATCGTTCTGGCTGGGTCTCTGGGACCCAGCGCTGGTTCCTCGCGTTAATCTCAAATGTTTGCTCGCAGGACGTGTTTGAGATGCGCTTCGCTAAGATGCCCGATGAGCCGGTGGTGGTCGCCCAGCCTCCTCCTCCTGCTGCTCCTGCTCCTGCTACTGCTGCTGCTCCTCCTGCTGCCCCTGCTGCTGCTCCTGCTGCTCCTGCTGCTCCTGCACCTGTGGCACCCGCCGCCACCGCGGCCGCCGCGACTGCCGCCCCCACGGCCGCCCCTCCGCCGCCTCCTGCCCCCGAGGTCGTGGTGCCCTCGTCCAGTGAGAGCAGCAGTCCCAGCACCTCGGAGAGCGACAGCTCGGACGAGTCCGAGAAGGAGAGAGCCAATCGGCTCGCCGAGCTGCAGGAGCAGGTGCTGTAACAATGTTATCTCTTTATTGCTTTTTCCATTGCACGGCCGAGTCTCGCCGGGCGCTTCCCCATGCCAGCCCGGCGAGGCTCAAGGAGGCGGCAGGTTTTTTTTTTTTTGACTGCGCGAGTCGACGTCGCGTCGCCGTACTGACTGACGTCGCACACAATGAACGTGTGATTAGCCCCAACTCTGGACCTGCTTGGCCCCCAGTTCGGATTCAGGTGTCTTTTTTTTGTTCCGAATTTAACCGATGGAAAAGCAAACCGTACTGCGGTTGTGGCAGTGGAAATGGGGTGTTTGTGTCGGTGTGTTGTGATCACTTGGGGAGCTGTGGCCTAGTGGATATTTCTTAAATTTGATCCTGATCCATCTACAATTATTGCCCTCTTCATACAGAAACCATCATGTCGTGTCCCCCCAAGAACGCGTACTCAACTTTTGTTTGCCCGATGACATCTTGCTTTAGCCTGACTTTGCAGCCTCCTGTCCCAAGCTGTTGTGAACAAAGATAAGAACTCGACAAACGCCACGCGCCGTGTTGCGTCATCTCGCCCGCGTGGCTGAGAGTGTAGTATTTTCAACCCGTCGTCCCGAGTCGCGGCCTTGAGTGTAGCATTCTGGGTAAATTAATTATTCCGAGGACAATCGCGCGTCGCTGGAAAGCGCACGACTCGCTTGATTTCCCCTGCCGGTTGTGCGATCGTCACAAAGTGTTTTGTACCCACGATGCAGCATTCACCGTCATCTTTAAATGTTAAATCACCTCTGTCTTGTGACAGCTGAAGGCACTGCACGAGCAGCTGGCCTCGCTGTCCCAGGCGCCCATCTCCAAGCCCAAGAAGAAGAAAGAGAAGAAGAAGAAAGAGAAGGATCGCGAGCGCACGGAGAAACCCCGCAGGAAGGAGGAGGGCGCTGAAGAGGACGACAAGAAGCTTAAGCTGCAGAAGAACAAACCCCTGGGTCAGCCCAAGAAGCCAGTGGCAAAGCCCAACAGCAACAGTGGCAAGTAAGGCCCTCGATTTGGTGCACTGCCGTGCTTCCTGCGCAGGTGCCTCTGTGTGTGCGTGTGCGCATTGTGATCGCCGTCGGGGTCTGTCGCGGTGCCCTGCCAGCGAGCCCTTCCGCGCTTTGGGTGATGGCCTCGAAAGCTCACCGAGCTTGGCACAAGTGCTGTGGTGAAGTCATCGGCACTCGGTGGCGAATGACGACCGTGGTTGTTGTTTTAGGGGATGGAGAAGCGGCAGTCCAGTGGTTAGTGCGCCGCCCTACAAACCTGTCGACCCGAGGTTGATTCCCGCCCACTCGTGACTGACATCACTGATGAATATCTCTACTGGGCTTGAGCCTCCTGTAGGTCGACGCAACCTTAAATGAGTACCTGCTGGGGTATGTAAACGTTTGCACTATGGCGATGAAGTTGACCAGGTGTAGTGCTGGCCAGGGCAGAGGAGTGTAATTTATTGGGCATGTTGTGTATAAATAGTGTTTTTGAATGTATTATTATTATTAATGCTAGGTGCGTGCTCGAAATTCTACTGAGGAAGATTTAAACATGGATTGGAGACCTTAAACAAATTATTCGGGTCTTTCGGTAAAGTCACGTAGATAGGTATAAATTAATAAAAATTATAAATTTAAAAAGTACGACATTTCAATCACAACACAAGCGATCATCATCAGGAGGAAAGCTGCTGAATCCATACTGTTTTATAGGTTGTAGTCCTAGGGTCATTAACGAAGTGGGCGGGGCTAGTGATGTTAATGTGAGAAATTGGTTTAACACGTCGGCTTTCGCGACCAATATTTTTCATAATAAACGTTTTTGGGTTAGATCGCGTTATTTATAAATGTGTCGTAACCCTCCACCACCCGACACGGCCAATCAGCAAAAGTGTCACGGTGACAAGAGACAAATAGTTCACTACTTTAGTCCACCCGTGTGTTGAAGAGTGAATCCACAACATTTACAGTTTTTGACTACGACGTTTCGCTGGTAATTACATCCAACATCATCGGGCAATTCGCCAGAATGGTGAAGAGAAATCAATTTCGTGTGAGCCCACTGCATTAAAACAAAGATCAGCCAGGGCCGAGGTATTGGTCCTACCGTATTTCAGATCTGCCTTATGTTCACGAACACGGTCCGAGACATGTCGCTTAGTTTCCCCAATGTAACTATTGCCGCAGACACAGCTTAGTTTGTACACACGCCAGGGTATTGCCTATCAGGGATCCTATGCTTCACAGATGGGATCAGATCACGAAAATTATGTACTGTGTTAAATCGAGCCTGGATCTTGTGTTTGCTCAAGATTTTGGAAGTATTTTTTGTGACCCCTGCTATGTATGGCAAGGTGATGGTTTTTGATTGGGTCCTCAGATGGTTCTTTCCCAACGGTTGGGGTGATAGCTTTACGGATTGTATGGTCCGAATATCCATTCATCTTGAGAGCTTGGTGCACGTGTTTCAGTTCACTGGCTAGGTGATGATGGTCGGAGATGCATCGAGCTCTATGGTGTAGAGGTTTGATGAGAGAATTCTTCTGGGATGGATGGTGGGGTGGGAGTCGGGTTTTAGGTTGGCATCCGTATGAGTTGCATTCCTGTAGACAGTGTCCCATTGAGCCATCTGGTCTCTTCGAATAGAACATCCAAAAATGGTAGCTTGCCATCCTTTTCCACCTCCATGGTGAATTTGATGGCTGGGTGTATGGAATTAATGTGGTTGAGGAATTGGTTCAGAGCTGGTCGGCCATGTGGCCAGATGACGAACGTGTCATCTACATACCTCTTCCACAAGGACGGACGTAGAGTGATAGACGTCATATTGGTCGTTCAAAAATGTAAGTGATCTTGGGTAGAACACGTCAAGAGAAGGAATTATGGTCTGTGGGCGAGAATAACGTCGTGCGTAGGTGCCTGCATAATTGCTGCATCGCAGGAGCGTGAGGGATGACAACAGCTTTGGGTGGCTTTCATCCGGCAGTGGATTAATGATGATGGTGATGAGACGAATTACAATGAAACTGCTGCCCCCTCCTCCGCCCGCACTGTCACAGGCCTCCAAAGAAGCTCAAGTCTGGCGCTCTGCAGTTTGAATCCGAGGAGGAGGCGCCCCTGAGTGAAGATGCCGCCGGCGGCGTTGGCGGCGTCGGCAGCGGCGTCATCAGCGGCGGCGTCATCGGCGCCGTCGCCGCCATTGGCGTCGGCGGCGTGGAGGACTCGCGGCCCATGACCTACGACGAGAAGCGTCAGCTGAGCCTGGACATCAACAAGCTGCCGGGCGACAAGCTGGGCCGCGTGGTGCACATCATCCAGGCGCGCGAGCCCTCGCTGCGCGAGTCCAACCCCGACGAGATCGAGATCGACTTCGAGACGCTGAAGCCGTCGACGCTGCGCGAGCTCGAGCGATACGTCGTGTCGTGCCTGCGCAAGAAGCAGCCCAAGCCCTTCTGTGCGTTTCTCATTTAATCGCGTGGAACACGGATCCCCGCGTGGTTGGGTTTGGAAGCGGCAGTGGGGAACTTGCAGGCCCCTTTGGCCGGATTTGGCTCGCACGGCCTGCGGTCGGTCACACGGGGGCCCACCGCTTGGAAACAGACGTGCTTACGCATCTGTCACCGAGAGCGTCGTTAATGAAGCTTCGTGCGCACGGCAGGGTGGAGCGGTGGCTGCGCAGTGGTTAAGCGCACTGCTCTGTAGACCCAGGCACCGGTCTACAGCCCAGGACAAACAGCATATGTACCTGTCTGTGTTTAGTTTGTTATCCTTCTCCCGCACCTCCGATTAGCGTGGTTGGCTACGTGAAATACGTTCAACATATATACTCAACAGCTTTTTATATCTTTGTGTGGCGTTCTGTCTTTAAGCCAATGGCATGGGGCTTTGTAAGATTTGAAAAGTGTGGCTATGCAAAAAAAAAGTACATTTTTTTTTTACCTGGTGTACTAGTGATTTTTACACATATATTTCAAGTTTTGCCTGATTTCTTGTCATTTGCAGCAAAAAAACGTAAGCGGAGAGATTCCGATGACAAGAAGGATGCAGACAAGAGGTTACTGGACCCCAGTGGGCACTTCATGAAAAAACCCAAAAAAGGTATCTGGCCAAGCATCACTTTTTGAAGTGAAAAATGCCTTCGAGAAATTGTACATTTAACCATTTGCATATTTAGCTACTGGATAATTCTACACGGTGGGTACGGAATCGATTAGTATCGTTTTCTTCCAGAAAATAACACTATAAAGGGTTGCCATACAATATCAGTTTGCGGGGTATGACGGTAATCACGATACCAACTGTGGTCTGTCGCGACAGTCCTCGTTTGAGTCGTTAACAATTCCACGCGGTCCACCAACCCTTAGCCTCTCCAGCGCTGGATGGCAGGCGCGGTGTGCGTGCGTGCGTACGAGCCGAGCTCACATGCGCTGGCATGCGTGTGTGCTTGCTTGCGTTCGAGCCGAGCTCACGCGCGCTGGCGTGCGTGTGTACGAGCCGAGCTCGTGTGTGCGTGCGAGTCTATCTCACGCGTGCTGCCGTACCCGTTGCGCTTTCTCCACCGGCAGAGCGGAGGGACCCCAGCTTGGAGGGAGTCGGCGCCCCTCGGCTCAGCGGCAGTTCGAGCAGTTCGTCGGGCTCGGAGAGCAGCAGCGAGAGCACCAGCTCGTCGGAGAGCGACTCCGAGACAGGTCACTGCGACGGCCTCACTCGCAGCGGAATGACGTTTCTCCTCCGAGGGGCGTGACGATTCAATCGGTTCAATCACCTCGGTGGTACACGTGGTGTTCGCGCACCGCTCTCTTGTTCTCCTTCCCCCTGCACCAACGATTTAGCACGGTTGGCTACGTACGGTGCGAAAGAAGTTCAACATAAGTAGGGCAAGGCTATCGCCTAGGCGTGCTGTGTTTGGCAGATGAGTCTAGTCTGCCAGTAGCGGGGAGGGGATGATGTTGCTTTGTGGTTTCACCAATTAACCTTTGCACAGCGGGTTCCTTCTATTCTTTGGCAAATTTGCACCTTGACGCAAACTCTTGATTGCCAGGTTCATAGTGCAGTGTGTGCGAGCTGGTAGGCTGCAAGTTTAGAATCTTGAAGATTTACCGCGTCATAGTGTAGAATGTGAATTGTATCTAATCAGAGTTTCTCCGTTTTTTTTTTTTTACCCTGTGAAAGATTGACGGTAGGGGAGGAGGGTGGAATTGTTGCCCTAAATTGTGAGGCTTAGGACTTTTTTTTTTGCTGTATCTTAATTTGACACCCTGTGTTATTAAAAGTTAATTTGATATAAACAGTCCTGGAACCCAAAAAAATCGTCATTGAATCTGTGTACTCTTGGGTTCTTTCGGTAAAGTCACGTAGGAAGAAAATAAATTAAATAATAGAATACGACGTTTCGATTGCAACACAAGCAATCGTCATCAGGTAGAACTACATTTGAGAGAGAGACAAAACACAGACACACAGACAGACACACAAGCAGAGAGAGACAACAGAGACACACAGAGACCCAATGCCTCTGTGTCGTGGCCTTAAATAGAGAGAGAGGGGGTGGGGGCAGAGAGAGAGGTGGGTCTGCTGGAGCAAAGAAATTAGCATGTCAATGAGAGAGCTGTGTGGAAATCCACCCCACGGCGGCAGGGGGAGAGAAAGACCCAGCAAGTCTGGTAAATTTGAGAGAGAGTTGTGTGGAAATCCACCCCGAAGCGGCCGGGGGAGAGAGAGTGAATGGACCTTTGAGAGCCTGGTAATTTTTTATAGAGATAAATAGGCAGTTTGAGAAAACAAACCTAGCAATTTTTTGGAAATGTAATGCAATGCAACGCAGAGAGTCGGCTAACAGACAGTTAACGCATAGCCTGGTTGATTACGTTCTCCAGAGATTGCTAAATTAGAAGTTAAGTGTGAAATTTGACAAACAGAGACACACAGAGAGAGAAAACTAACTTTTATCCTTCCCGTAGAGTATTGAAAGAAAATCTTCACGTAAAATAAAGCAAAGTGAAAAAAATCTTAACAACCTGTAGATTCTAATAATCGGGTTTTTCCCCTTTTTTCTGGCAACAAATCTGAAACCTTTTTACAAGGATTCATGTCTGCATTAACCACAATACTTGCAGTCAAAATGCAAAAAAAACACACTATGATAATATATGCATTGTCCTTGAAACTGATTGGTCCACACCAAGGGACGGCTTTCTTTTGAGCCTCGACCCAATTGGTGCTCGACTAGAGGACGCCAAAAGGCGTACAGCTCAAAGGCAATGCACTATCAAAGTAATGAGGGCTCGGGAAAACCGTTTTGGAAATTAAGAAAACAGTTTTTGGATATCGTGCAGCTGAGATGTTTGATTTGAAGCTTTGAATCAAGGAGGATTTTAAATTTCGATTTAAAGCTTTCGTGACTGCAGGGATTTATCTTCTTAGTTCTTTCGGTAAAGTCACGTAGAAGGAAAATAATAAAATAATAAAAATAAAACAATAAAATAATTCTCACGACGTTTCGGCCACAACGCAAGCAGCCGTCTTCAGGTGGAGAACAGGTCTGTCAAGTAGACAGAGTCTGATTAAGTGCGCAGACCTGTTCTCCACCTGAAGACGGCTGCTTGCGTTGTGGCCGAAACGTCGTGAGAATTATTTTATTATGTTTTATTTTTATTATTTTATTATTTTCCTTCTACGTGACTTTACCGAAAGAACCAAGAAGAAGGAGGATTTCGTTGTGGAGAACAGCTTGTTATATAAACGTTTTACTTATTTTAACTATGATGCCCTGTCCCTCTCTGCTTCAACAGAAATGACTGCCAAGGTAATGCCGGCCATCCAGGCAGGTGGCGTCGACCTGGATATGTTGCAGGTGAACCACATGGCCGTGAGTAGACGTTGAAGCAACACAAAGCGACATTATCACTCACAAAGGGGAATCCCGGTCGGAGGGCTCGCAGGCAACAGCGCTGATCTCTCACTCTTCAGATCCTGGATTCGAATCCAGATTTCAGCCACTGCCCGTTATTAAACCGTGTTGTCGAGTGCATGCGAGTTTACGGTCTTGGCACGGCCACCAATGACTGCGCTCAAAACGCATCTGTCACGTGAAATTTGGTTCTGCGCACTTAATTGTTTGCAAAATTTGAAGCTCTGGGACTTTAAATGCGTTTCACTGTCACGCGAAAAGCATTGCGCTGTGTGGCAGGGTACGTGATGGGAAAGTTGCTGCACTCTGTACTGAAGGAATCTTAGAGGTTGTTGAGAATATTTTTAGGTTTTTTCGGTAAAGTCACGTAGGTAAAAAAAAAAATAGATTAAAATTAATAAAAGTAACATAAAATAAAAATCACGACGTTTCGGAGGCAACACAAGCCTCCGTCTTCAGGTGGAACCGTCACAGCACGATTGCTGTATCAAGTAAGAGAAATTCCAAGAGAACCGTCCTTGTATATATACTGGTTGAGGGTGGGAGGAGCCAAGGCAGGCCCCTGGATATTATTATTAGTGTGAAGTTGTTGAGAATATAAATAACAAGATAAATCAACGAGACAATGTGCCTCCCTCCCAATCTCATTCGGTGATGGGGTTACCATGGCGGTGGAGCAGTGCACACACGGAGTTAACCGTCGCGTCCTTGCGTTCGTGCGTGCATTCCAGGATTTGAAGGCGTGCGATCCATCACCCGAGGCGGCTCCCCAGATGCAGTCGCTGCTGCCCAACGTGTGCTGCCTGGAGGGGCTGTCCAGCTTCAGCAAGTCGGTCATCCAGCAGCCGCTGCCATCGCCGCTCGCTGATGCCATGCCCTCGGGTACTGTGCGCGGATGAGCCCAGCGGTGTGGAAAGCCTGCGTGCTGGGACGGGAGGCATCAATCCCCTCTGTTTCGATTTAAAGCTTTCGTGACTGCAGGGATTCATCTTCTTGGTTCTTTCGGTAAAGTCACATAGAAGGGAAGTAATAAAATAATAAAAATAATTCTCACGACGTTTCGGCCACAACGCAAGCAGCTGTCCTCAGGTGAACGGCTGCTTGCGTTGTGGCCAAAACGTCGTGAGAATGATTTTATTGTTTTATTTTTATTATTTTATTACTTCCCTTCTACGTGACTTTACCGAAAGAACCAAGAAGATGAATCCCCTCTGTGTCAAATGCTACAGCAGAGTAACAACAATAGTTGACTCTCTTCATCACTTGTATGCGGCTTATCCGGCCTGCGGATTAACCGTGCTTCATTGGTCTGTGGCAGTGCAATGGAAACTCTTTTTATCTGGTAAATAATGCTCGCACCTGGATTCATTGGGGCTAGAGCCTATCCAGTTGTATGTAATGTCGGGCATAGGGCACGTAATAAATCAATTGTCATTTACTGAACGCTAAAAAAAATTATTGCTAAGATCAATAAGTTCATTAGTTTGTGTATGAACCGTGACAAACATTTGTAATGATTAATATGTAGAACGTGTGGTGTAGGGGCTGCAGTGCCCTCCCGCTGTCGTCATTTTGCGCAGCGTGTGTGGTAACTTTTTTGTGTGGCACTACCACGCAGGTTTTCCTGGGGTGCTGTCACACCAGCCGGAGGCCGATGCTCCGATGACCATGAAGCAACATCTGCAGCAGCAACAGCAGCAGCAGCAGCAGCAACAACAGCAGCAACAACAGCAGCAGCAACAACAACAGCAGCAGCAGAAAGTATATGGGCAGTCGCTGTCACAACCTTCAGAACAGCAGCTCCTTTCGCCGGGCAACATCATCCAGCCCACACAGCTTTTCCCGCACTCACTGTTGCAGCAGCAGCAGATGCAGCAGCAGCAGCAGCAGCCTCCGCAAATGCAGCCGCAGCAGCAGTTCATGTTCCCCACCTTTGCTTCGTTGCCACATCACCACATGCAGAACTCTTCTCAGCAGCAGCAACAGCAGCAGCAGGCGAGAGTGCAAGCGATGATGCAGGAGATGTCGTTCCACGCTCAGAGCCACGCTCACCACGGCTTCCACCAGTCCATGCCGTCACCGCACCCGACCCCTCTGCAGTCGCCACCGCAGCAGAGAGGCCTGCCGCACCTGTCGCCGCAACAGCAGCAGCAGCAGCACGGAGTGGGTAGACCATCGGCCCCGCACAGCACGCAGGTGCCAGGGCACCATCACATGGGGCGGCCGCCTTCACCGCAGCATCACATGCTGCACTCTCTGCCTCCTCCTCCTTCGCAGCAGCAGCACCATCACCAGCAGCAGCAGCAACAGCACCACCACCAGCAGCAGCAGCAGCACCACCACGTGATGCATCGACCTCACCTGTCCCCGCAGCACGGCTCGCCGCCGGAACTCTCGCCGCAGTACCCTTCCCCGCAGGCACAGCCACGCATGCAGCAGTCGCCGATTTCACAGCAGCAGCAGCAGCAGTCGCGCGTCACCCCCTCGCCACAGCAGCAGCAGCAGCTTCAGCATCAAACCGCCGTTGTGCAGCAACAGCGAGGGCAGCTGCAGCAGCAGCAGCAGCCACAGAACGTTTACTCGCGCATGCAGCAGCAGTCGCCTCAGCAGCAGCAGCAGCAACAGCAGCAGGGGCGGCCAATGCAGCAGCAGCAGCAGCAGAGCGGTCGAACTCCTGCACAGTACCAGCTGCCGCCACAAGCAGCTGCTCAGCACCTGCATGGGATGGATGGGCGAGGGGTCGGTGTCAAACCGCCGCCTCAACAGCAGCAGCCTCAGCAGCAGCAGCAGCATCAGCAGCACCCTTCACCGATGTCACCTCCTCAGCCTTCGCCACCAGCCTGGGCTCAGCGCTCTCCACAGCAGAGGTCGCAGCAGCAGCAACAGCAGCAGCAGCACCAGCAAATGCCACCTTCCCCGCAGCAGCAACAGCAGCAGCATTTCCAGCAGCCGCCTGTGTCGTCAGCGCTGCGTTCGGTGCAGTCGCCGCCTCCGCCGCAGCCGGTGCCGGCGGCCGCGCAGTTTGCTGCTCCTGGTCAGAGGCAGCTCCTCCACCAGCCCAGGGCGCAGCAGGTCATCCAGCACCACCAGACGGGGCCGCACCAGCCGCAGGCCGCCAGCAAGCCGGCCCACCCGGTGTCCGTGGCCGGTGCGTGTGTCGGATGACGGCGTGTGACGCACGTGGAGGCACCCGTGGCGAGATTTCGATTAGCGCGTGAATGCGTTGGCTCTGTCCGTCTGGCTGTTGGTAGAGGTGGGGGGGCGGCACGGGTGACGAGATCTCGATAACTCTCGTAACGGTCATCCATTACAAACCGAAATTCTGTGTAAAGTTGCGTTCCTGTTTGTTAGAGATTCACCCACCCAGCAAACAAACTGTTTGGGCAAAACCTGGCGCTTGAAACTTGGTGCTAATAAACCAGCGCTTTCTGCCAAGGCGATGGTGTCAATGAAGTGTGTAAATTTCTGCCACAGTTAGCGTCGGTGATCATAAGACCAAAGCACGGTCGTGAGATGTTAACTACATCGCCTGGTATACAGGAGGTCGTGGGTTCAATCCCAACCATTGATGCCTGCTGTATATTTGGGGTTTGCATGTTCTCCCCGTGGTCATGTGGATTTATTTCCGGTTCTCCGGTTTTTTCCCTCCACATTTAGAAATATGCGTTCATATAATGTTGAATGTACTGTAGTCGTACAACGAAGCGCACCTACAAAATAATTATGATACCTGCATCTTGTCTTCATGATGCTTGACATAGTTGCAAATCATAACGTCGCATATCCAAATGCTAAATTTAGTTGGAAGGGTTGTGCTTAAACTTACTGTTGAGCGGAAACAGTAACAATTGGCATGTTAAAACGCTTGTCCACATCACAATTTAATTTGTTGGGCTGTGTCGGATGGCGGACGGTTTTAACGACACACATCTGGTTGGATCGTCACGTGGCCTCGCCAAAAAACGTAATTATGAATCGCGTAATCATGAAGCTTGGGAAACTGTTATCGAGATAATCGTCATCGTAAAATTCAATGTCGTGTCCGTGGAAATTTACACCGTGGCAAATCCAGCCACCGGGTTTGACGGCCACGTCACGCTCCCGAGTGTGACGCCCCCCACCCCTTCCGTGTGTCCCGTGCCCCGACCCCCGCAGGCCACCCCTCGCCACAGGCGCAGTCCCCGCTGTCTCAGCCGCACCAGGTGCGCGCCAGCCCCGGCGGGCAACGCATGATGCCCCCGGGGGGACTCCGCGCCGGCGGGCCAGAGCCGCTGGGCGCCCCGCGCGCCGCCTACCTGGGCGAGGAGGGGCGGCGCTCGCCGGCGCTCCGCTCCGACGCGCCCGCCGCTCACCTGCCACAGATGCACCCCGGCGGCACGGACAGGGGCGAAGGACACAAGCTGCCCGGCATGCACAGTAGGGAGCACGCGCACGCAAACGATCCCACCCACCCCCTCGTGTGCCGTGCCTTGCCTTCGCAGGTGCTCGTCAGCGGCACTTGCCCTCGGTTGAGGCTACACGGGGGATGTTTGTGATGAGCGCGCGTGTGGTGGGCGCCCGTGTCCGCGTTGCAGAGCCCGAGCGGGAGCTGCAGGAGCGGGGGGGGGGGACCCGTTGCCAGCATGCCCCCTGGACAGCCGCCCCCTCAGGCACTCAACTTGAACCGGCCCAAGCAGCAGGACCCCAAAATCTCCGTTGCTCCAAAAAAGGTGGCTTGGCGGTTGACAAGCCGCCTGCACGATCAAAATGTTTTGTGTGTGTGCTTGCTCAAGAAAATACATTTTTTTATCGTTATCATCAAATACTTTTTTTTTCTGCGTAGCGCTCCCATGTGTTTTTAGCTTGTGCTGCAACGTGTTGTTTGGCACATTGTCCGACGTTTCGCTCCACGTCCTGAGAGCCTGGTTTTCCTGAAGAAGCTCCCAGCACGCGGAACGAATGTCGGACGTCACGCAGAAAAAGACGCGATACGACCCAAACACACTTACCTAGGAGAGCTTTACATGCACGACGCTCTCTTACTTTGACAAAAGGTTGTTGAGCGAGGAATTGTTGCTAACAGTAATTTTTTTATGATGATTTTGCATGTGTTTATCGTGATCATTGTGCTCATGGTGGTCATACTGGGGCAGTTGATGAACAAGATGATGATGAGGATGGAAGTTGTATGATGATGGTCAGAAACAAAATAAAAATGGTGGTTTTGGTGGTCGTATAAAGATGGTGGTGATGGTCATATGAAGATGGTGGTGATGGTCTTATGAAGATGGTGGTGATGGTGATCGTATGCTGATGGCGGGGAGATGACTATAATGGTCTTGATGGTAGTCGTATGACGTTGAGGGTATCCACAATATCGTGACGGTCTGTTGTGCGTCAACAAAGAGGGAGTCCCTGACCATTAACCCCCCCCCCCACCGCCCCCTCCACATTTCTCCTTTCAATCCTACAAAAGCGAGGAGCGCCGTCCTGCCCACAACAGGACCTGCGGATCAAGAACATGGGCTCCTGGGCCAGCCTGGGCAAGGCTCCGGCCTCGTCGGGCAGCGGCGGCGCCAAGACCAGCAGCGACAGCTTCGAGCAGTTCCGGCGTGCGGCGCGGGAGAAGGAGGAGCGCGAGCGTGCTCTCAAGCTGCTGGAGGAGCAACGGCGCATGCAGATGGTGCAGGCGGAGCGCGAGCGGATGCGCCTCGAGCAGGAGCGGCAGAGGTGAGCGGTGGAACCGGTGGTGACTGAACACCGGCCTGTCGCATCGTTCGTACGTCGTTTTGAATTTTCCATTTGAAACGCGCCCATATCGATGGGTTGTGTTACTTGCGTGCGGGTTTACGCAGTTGGTACCACCTATTAACCACAGTGGCGAGATGTTAACTACCTCGCCTGGTATGCAGGAAGGTCGTGGGTTTGATCCCGACCCTGGCACCTGTTTTTTTCGAGTTTGCGTGTTCTCCCCGTGGTCACGTGGATTTTTCTCCGGGTCCTCCAACAGTTTTACCCTCCACATTTAGAAGGAACCTGTGTTTCGAGTGTTGGGCTGCTCCTATACATTTCCACGTGATATCAGTTGAGCTATCGTTTGTGGTCAGATTGCTTCTGAAAAAGATGTTATGTAGCTCAGTGGGCCTTACTTGGTAAAATAAAAATAGTTTTGCTTATACCGGCGGCTACGTTGTACATGTGTTTGTTTAGCTATGGGAGCAAATGTAACCCGGATGAAACCCGTGCAGAACCGGGGGGTAGAGAATATACAAACGCCTCTAATTCGTACGTCAAAATATTTAGGTATGCTTACACTGAGAGAGGTTATCCTGCGCTTCTTGGCATGAAACTCATACCAAGAGCTGTACAATTCACAGGCATGCGAGACCCAGAAAGAAACGAACGCCGACTGCCCTTGTCGTTACACTCACTTTGTTTCCAATGGAGCTGGCATTTCCAGCTAAGTTGTCGATCGGTATGCCAATGAAAAAATAAATTGTGAAACGGTCACCAAAGGTAAGACGCTTGACCCACCTTGGTTACGAGCAAACCGGCGCTGGCATCTTAAGAGACAAGACGGCGCCCCCCCCCCCCCGTGTCCACCCCCGCCCCCCCCCCCTGTTGCGGCCAATGAGATTAACGCTGAAGGAAAACCTCTTGCGTCTGCTCCCTCTCGACGCAGGGAGCGCGACGAGGAGGAGGCGCTTGAGCGAGCGCAGCGTGCGCAGGAGGAGGCGCTGCTTCGGAGGCAGCACGAGGAGCAGGTGGCGGCACAGGCGGCGCAGGCGGCGCAGGAGATGGTGGCCCGCGAGCAGGCGGCGCAGCAGTCGGCGCAGGCGGCGCGCGACCGCGAGCTGGCGCGCAAGCGGGAGCAGGAGCGCCGGCGAAGAGAAGCGGTGAGCCCCCCCCCCCCGCCGCCGCCCTTCCCTGCACTGGCGCTGTTCATCCCCTCACCTCTGTTCTGTCTGTCTTGTTCGCTGTGTAAGCCCCAGCTGTGGCTCTTACTTGACGCGCGTAGTTGGCATGAGGTGTGTGCTGCAGGTGTTCCATTAGTGCAGCGGGTCGGCCACCAAAATAATAGAGGAGGCATTTTTTTTCGAATTCGGTAAACCCCCCCGATATTTATAGAGTGAGAAATGTTCGTGGTGAAAACGAGACAGACGGTCCTTAAATAACGTCACGAAGCACTTGAAGTGCCGCACGCGGCTCCGCCCCCACCCATGCCACCCATGCCACCCATGCATTCGTGCCACCTAGAAATGTATCCTTCACAGCCAGACGCCGCCACCTGCTGCTTGTCCTTAACAACACGTTTAGTCAGACGGTACAGTAACACAATGCCCGGTCTTCCAGGTAAAGGCTTTCATAGGCGACAGTCCAATATGTTGGACAGCGGTCGTAAATAGCAGTTGATTTCTCTGCAGTGAAGAAGGGCCATTAACTGAAATGTCGAGTATTAGATATTCTCTTTTCCGGTAGTGTTATTGACTTAAGTTCATACTTTATATAACTCGCTTATCCCCCTCCCCCAGAGCTTTTGCGCATGTTCACACATTTGTTATTTTGCACTTTGTGATCATGAAGCCTCTGCCTCGACTAACGTGAGCTCTTGTGTGTGTGTGTGTTCCCTCCATCAGCTCACCGGGACCATTGATATGAACCTTCAGAGCGACATCATGGCCAGCTTTGAAGAGAACCTCTTTTGAAGGAGCCCTTGCTGAACTGCTACAGAGTTATACGACAGACTACAATTATTTTTTACTATTCGGTGCGCCGTGTCGACCTCGTGTAAACAGGAAAGGGGGGTCCCTTTAACGGTCTGCAATTTCCTAAACGCAACAAAACAAACTTGAGTGCTCGCGAGGACTCTGTTTGACCGTGTCAGGACGACAAGGTGATTTTAACGTCCCCGATCCCCTCCCCTCTCACCCGCTGTCCGGTGTCCAGTCATCATTTAGCTTCGTCACTTAGGTTTATGCTTCCACATCGTAGAGGAGTTCACGTTCGTTGGGGGTTTTTGTTTGGGACGTGCGAGCACGTTGCGCGAATGACACTTGTAAATATTTACGAAACGGTCACGCTAACCACACGGAGGGTCAGTCATGGCCCCCCCCCCCCTGCCAGCTGGAAATCGTCGGCGTTGTTCGGCCAGTGGAATCGTCGCCGCGATGGTGGAAATGAAGCGTTCTTCGCGTGTACATTTGTGAACTTGCCTCGGGAGGGGTCGGATGGCGTGGAATGTTTTACAGTACAAGTGCTATTTTACACGATAGCTGTAGGGTAGATGATTTGTGTATCCGTAATTTCATTTGATGACAGTTTATTTATACATTTCCTTTCAGACCAGGTTAACAAATCTGTAAGATTTCGTGACGGATGCGTACTTCACGATTTGAACTTTACCTATCCGAGCTGCATTTTGATTTAAAAAAAAAACCGGGATGACCTGCATTAATGTAAATCTCACTTGTTGGGCCACTGACAGTTAAGGAATACACAACACCGTTGCTGTATTGTGAACACGAACAGGTATTTATGGTGAGAGGACTATTGCATCCACCTGTTGATAATGGATAGACTATATTAGTCGCGGAGGGAAAAAGCTATTCACTCATCCCCGTCCACCTTTTACACGGTATGGAAGAAAGAAAGCGCGAAAGGTTCACAGTTTTTTTTGTTCGCCGAAGAAGGAAAGAGACTGACGGGGGACGGCTTGATATTTTTGCGTTATTTGAAAGCATCGGAGCGGTTGCTGTCCACTGCAGCAGGGTGCTGAATCCTGCACATGTGAATTTGTGGCAAACACTATTGTAGAGCGGTTGTGCCTGCCAGTGGGGTGGGTGAGCGGCAGAAGAAGACTAAGAAGAAACGGCGGTGGTGGCGGCGGCGGCAGCGGTAGCGCTAACACAACACAAGGCGTAGAAAATCCGTCAGCATTGCATCACTGTGTGTATATCATGTAGTGCAAAACGTTGCCTTAGGCTTAGCTTGTAATTTTATCCGTGTAGGTTGGGTCACCGAGGGCTGGGATTGTGTGTGTGTGCGTGCGCGCGTGCCCACGCGCGCGTGCCCTGTTGTGAAAGCGCGCACGCGGTAGCTTATGCACAAGGGTCGTGTGTGCATTCACGCATTTGTACATGTAAATATACGCTTAGTTTCTGAGATTAATGTTGCGTTGTATTGAGATTATAGGGAAAACAAATATCTACGAAAAACTAAATGACGGGGGGGGGGGGGGTGTGCGCCGTGATGGCTCTACTCAAGGACACGGAGTTTTTATTTTCCCCGCACTCGCCGAGTTTCAGCGTCATTCAAGTCGTGCTGTACCCCGCAGCGCTCTCTGTTAACCCTCCTTCCTGATGTGCCATTGGCTGTCGACGCTGCGTTGCGGGCAAGCTTATGCCGTCGCAATCCCAGCCCGGTTCAAAGCAAGACGAGAACACAAGTGACATTATGCTAGAGAAATGGGATTAAAAAAAAACATACAAGAAAAGTATTTTGTTGGTTTCCGGGGGGGGGGGGGGGTGAAATTATTTCCATCGTACTCGACTAAACTGCCATTTTGTGTATATTTTGTGTGTTCAACCTTGGAATTACCCAGGCATGTAATGCATTTAAAAAAAACTTGCTAGTGGCTTATATTGTTTTTTAAAAAATTCCTTTTTTTTTCCCTTTCCATTTTTGTTTTTTTTATATAGAATTACAGAAGACGACTGGCTTTCCAGTAAATTGTACGTGCAAGTGTATATATGTGTATGTATTTACAAAGGGAATGTTTTACAATTTGGCTGTGTTTTACTTGTGCCAGGGGGAAGCAGTCCAGGCCTCCGAGAACAGGAGGCAGGCGGCTGCCCTGCTTGTCGGTTCGTATTTAATGTCGGTGCGTTAAGGTGTTGGCTACGTGGCACAGCGATTGTGGTGTTAAATCTCAGTTACTGTTCATGACTGGTTTCCCTGCCGGAAGTCCGAGAAGGAAAATTGATTTCGTGTATTTTTTTGTTTCTCTCTCGCTCACAGTTTTAAGATTTTAAATGATATAATTTTCTTTGCTGTACGTTTTTGTGTTTTTATTCCCTGACACGTTTTTTTGTTTCTATAATGTTATCATTCATTTACCACTGGGTCTTAACCAAAGACGTTTTTTCGATTTTTTTTTTTATAATTCCCATTAACGGCTTCGTGAGAGTGTCCGTCGGGGAGGCGTCGAGTGTTAAGCGACGTAGTTAGTGTCCTCTGCATGTCGCGACGGGCCGAGCAGCAGCGTCGTCGAAGGGGTTTGCTCCACGGCACTCGATTCACGGCCTTCCGAGCACCACGCCCACAGCGGCCAGAAGAAATACGTGAACGCTCCCCCCTCTGTTCCAGTGTTTGGAAGCTCGTCTCCCCCCACAAAATGGTATTTATTTAATCGGGGGCTTAATTTTTAGCCGGGTCGCTCCCGCGTCGGCAACCCGGAATATGTTATATTCCCGCACGCCAGCCGGTGCACCACATCCAGTATACCTCGTCGCTACGGCTTTGGCTACTGTAGTCGCGTGCCACCGCTCCAGTCTATGTTGCGAGCGAGCCGTGTGGGGGGGGGGGTGATGTCCGTGAGAAGTTGAGCCCTCCGTGTCTCGCAAAGCAGCGGCGGCTCTAGCCAAGCCACAGTCCTCTTATTCCGCGTCTCGCCACGACCACTGCGCGTCCGCCCCCCTACTTGATCTAACGGAATCCAGCCTCTCGAGACGCGCACCTCGCATTGTAGTAGTTTGCCTGTGTGACTGGCTTTTGCGCAATTCGCGTGGCGGCAATCAGTTTGACGGAGCGACTGGGTCTGTCTTTGCACGTGACGACGGGGGATGTGCGAGGCTGCTGCTGCTGCTGCTGCGTGTGTTTCGTCTCTACATGAGAGGGAAGACATGCCCGCGCGAAAAGACAAACGATTAAACTGATCCCCCCCCCTCCTCCCGGACCGCCACTACCAAATAGTCGGAAGTCGCCAGCAGTGTTTGAATTCGCAGAGTATATTTTCTACGTTTAAAAACAAAACTTGCATGCGACGGCGCACAGAAATCTACGCCAATGGGGGGGGGTGGGCGGAAGGGGGGTGTGTGTGTGCATGTCTCCATTAAACAAGTCTGTTGTCTGCTCCCATGCGATTGCAAGAGGAGGCAGTGACGTGCAATGGCGAAGTGGGCGAATCGATTGGAATGTGTGGCCAGCAACGAACGCGTCGACAACTCTTGTGGCTTTTAAGATTCCCACGCCTGTGATTTCCCGACAGGTGATGTGACCAGGTCCGTTGCGCGCACCCCCCATCTGAACTCCGTCGGGGTGCAGAACTCGGTTAGGGTTCTTATCTTGTGGATATGATCCCAACCGCAGGCTGAATTGCTCCAAAAAAAAATCAAACACGGAGTCCCTCGGAACTGGCTGTGCACAACGATTCAGCCTGTCCACAAGACGGCGTCGTCTGTACGAGATGTGTAGCGATGGGACTATTACATCCCCCCCCCACCCGTTAGCGCTGTGCAGGAGACCCAAATGTCTGCGTTTGGAAGCGCTCATTTCAAGAGAATGCCCTTAAGGCATCTTGCCCCTTCCTGATAAAAAAAATTGTCCCTATAAACCAAAACTAACATTTGACCCGCATGCACGTTGGTATACAAGAAAATACTGTTATACATCTGAGCTCAGTATATATATGCCGGGTATGTTGCAGCAACAAATGCTTAATTCAAAATGCAGTAGAAGATGCGTTACTATTTCTGTGTTTAACCGCTAAACCTTTTTACGTTAAGTATTTAATATGAGTGTAACGTTAATATAAAACAAACAAAAAAAAGCCATAATTTTACGATTCCTTCAACGTTCAGGCGCGATTTGTAGTTCTAAGGTTGGCATTGCCCGTCACTGGATTCGGCGGTGTTGTATCCAGTTAAGGGGGAGGGGGAGGTGGGGGAAGCATCATTGTCAATAGGCTCTTGTGGAATCTTGCTGCAAGGGGAGAAATGCGTATAAAGTATATTCAACAAATCACACAGACACACACTCACCAGCAACACGTGCGTAGGTTAATTCTCGTAAACCTGCTGAGTGTACGGAGAAAGTATGCCTTTTCATGGCTTGGTGCCGGCTATTTAAGACTATAAGTATATGTACGTACAGTATATATATAATTATGGGTATTGCGGAGGGATTGGGGCGGGCCGCGTGTTCGTCACGTGTGTAGAAAAAAAATCAGCTGCTGCTTTGTAAATTGGCGTCACTTTTATAATACGTCATTATCATCATCCGTCATGATCGATCCACTGCTGGATGAAGGCGCCCCCAAGTCGTTTTCTAAGTCGCAAACACAGGTACACCCACGTTTTCGCAGCTGCATTGCGTTTATGAAGCACACGGCAGAGGACTTTTAAGAACTGTTCCCAAATAAAAGCAAGAGAAACCATTTCGCCCATCACTGAATTAATGGTCATGGTCGAACAAAAAACAATACGGCCACATGTACAGCTTTCTGTGTGTGTGTGGGTGCAGACGTGCGGGCAGGGGGGGGGGTTGCTGGTCTGGACAAGGCTGAAATCATTGTACGAGCAATGTGGCGGGTCACATGGCAACGCAAGGTGTGATGGGAGTTGTGCCTTGCTGCTGTTCGCACAGCTCTGCGTGTGTTCAGTCTCGTCGTGCACAGCCGGGGCACACAGCCGGGCATGCATCCCCCCCCCCCCGGTTCTGATGGTGGGATGGGCTTATCATTTACACAAAGTGTCGTCGGATTTGCAGCGCCACAAATAAGTTGACTAATCCGGCCATTCTACCGTCCATCCATCCGTGGCGAGCATTTACAAAGACAGCAGTCCTTGATATATTATGTACTGTGTATGTAAGTGCTGGCTGTGCGCGGCCTGCCAAAGTGATTTAATGATTATTATTTTAACTAAACAAAAATTATTGTTGTTGGTGTTGCTGTATTGGCAGATAAACGAGGCTGTTTCGTTCACCTTGTTTCACGTTATTAATCGCCCAAGCGAGTGCTGCCAACGTGGCAGCAGGTGTAATGAGTACTCGCACACACGCGCACACACGCGCACACACTCGCACACACACAGACGGTATGTTAAAAACTTTAGCTGCCCGACTGGCACTAACTCATCAATGACGCACGCTCACGAAGCCCAATTATCTCACCGATTAATTTATTATTCCTCCTTTCATCGGACACACTTGTTTTAAATTATAGGGTAACAATCTATATATGCTAACGTGAACATAGACGGGACTTTGTGATTCATACTCCTTTTGGAGAGGTCCTGGTTACTGCTTAATAAGAAGGCGGGCGGCTCCGCTCAGTTTCACGGGATGGTTAAGGGGTGCACGTGATGCTAATACCGTGTGCGGAACGCTCCCAAGCCACTGCCTTCATTGTCCACAATGTTACCGATGGCCGTGGCTTTTCATCATCATCACCACCACCATTATAACCATCATCACCACCGCCGCCACCATCACCACCGCCACCATCAGCAGCCATGATAATCTCACTGCGTCGCTGGATCGTGACAAAAACAGAGATGGATTATTTTTTAATGGTTTGGAAAACCGTTTTCCCCTGTTTTTAAGATTTGATTCAAGCCACTTGCCCGCTAATTATTTTTTGACTATAGGATGTGTCAGTATATTATTGTATAGTCATCATCGTCGTCATCATCATCTTTGCGTTGACGTGCAGTACGTTGTAGTTGGTATTTTAGGTGATTTTAATTCCCCTAACTCTTTCCCTCCCGTTTTCTTTTTGACTTGGCATATTCACAGTTGTGCTGGGGCCTGTGTTTTTCTTTTCTTTTTGTTTGACAAATTCATACGACACGGTTTCGTTATTTTGTTTCGCATCGGGTTTACGCAATCGCTCCCCTCCCTCTCCGCCTCCCCCTTTCTGTAAATCGTACATACAATGGAGTTGGTAAAACGAAAATATACGTATTCATCCACTGAGCGAGATTGTCCCTGTGATCATTTTTGCCAAGTCATGTGCTGCAATTGTAATGGGAACGCGACACACTGGAAAAGTGAAACAATTAAACTGCCCCTTCTTGGGTCTTTCGGTAAAGTCACGTAGAAGGGAAATAAAATAATAAAAATGAAACAATAAAATAATTCTCACGAC
Source organism: Lampetra fluviatilis (assembly GCF_964198595.1). Classification (NCBI taxonomy): domain Eukaryota; kingdom Metazoa; phylum Chordata; class Hyperoartia; order Petromyzontiformes; family Petromyzontidae; genus Lampetra; species Lampetra fluviatilis. The sequence goes on along the minus strand of NC_136323.1, from coordinate 2,849,752 downwards.
GTTTTATTTTTATTATTTTATTATTTCCCTTCTACGTGACTTTACCGAAAGAACCAAGAAGATAAATCCCTGCAGTCACGAAAGCTTGAAATCTAAATTTATTTAAACTGCCCTTTGGTTTTTAATTAATAATTCTTCACATTTCTGTAAGGCGCCTTCCACTAATGTCCCAATGCACCTAATTGTAGTTGGGGGGTGGGGGGGAATTACAATGTTTTTTTGCTTAACGTTGCACATGCACAGCGGAGAGATGCGTGCACGTGGGGGTGGGGGGGGGTTACAATCGGATCCAGAACGAGGGTCGCGTTGGATTCGAGGTTTGCCCGACATCACCCCAACCCCCCTGCAGCAAAGAGCCCCGGCTCGACGGGAGCGCGAGCAGCCAAGGTCACGGAACGCGTCCGCCGGGGGTTGCCGACAAGGAAGGAGATGGAGCGATGAAATGCTGGGTGGGTTATTGACGTCGTAAGATCGCGAGAGATGCCGACGACGGTTTGAGGAAGCGCTTCAAAAGTGGGTTGACCAGCTCGATGCTCACGATGATGGTGATGGCTTTTCTTTTTGCCGAGTAATCTCCCCCCCCACCAACTTCCTCCTGAACTTAAAACACCACAGCCGTGCCGATGACATCACCCACCGATGGCAACGAAAGAAGTAGCGGCTCGAGGAGGAGTTGGGGGGGGGATAATCGACGTTGCCACTCCTCCCAGCCAAGAGCGCCTCGACAAGTCAACGTGATCGCTCTCTTGCGAATTTCGCCAGAGTGTTTCTGCGAAGCTCATGAACTTTACCAGTTCGCGCAAAAAAAGAAAGCCGATGCGTTTTTGGAAGGAGTTCTAAACTGCTGTGGAAGAAACGCATGGGTTTTTGAAAAAATATATTATTTTTGTTGTTGCAATATACATAACTTTTCCACGTTGCGAGATAGGTATGACATTTTGGGTCGGCTGTAAACCATATGGTGGTAATTACGGTTTAAATGTTTGTTTTATTCGGTTCAAGGCCTGGAACGTTGGCGCAGCAGTTAGCACACTGCCCTACAAACTCCGCAACCCGAGTTCAATCCTTGACCATGGCTAACAGTCGATTGATATCCGAACCCTTCCTGGGCCCACCGCTAACCAACCGGCACTGACGAAGCGTGGTGAAGAATGGTAAATCAGGGCCCCGATGACCCACACCAACTTGGCGAGACTCTCACCCAATGTAGAGTTCCCGCTGTGTGTGGGTGCCAAGTAGCTGGGACTACATGTGCAGTGCGTCTCCGTGTGTGTCAGTGTGTTCACTCGCGAAATCGGTGGTGCAGCGAGTAGCGCGCCACGCTACGAACCTGGCAGACTCCTGGGTTCGATTCCCATTCCTCGCGACCACCAACAGCGCTGGCGATTAATCTGAACCGGCCCTGGGCCTCCGCTAGGTCCACTCAACCTCAAGTGACTTTGGCTGTACCAGGTGCGGTGTGAAAAAACGCGACCGAAGGCGGTTTTGCTCGCCACCCATCCCCCTCGTGTGCCGTGCCGGCCTTCACAGGGTGCCTGCCACTCGCTCACAGCACTTGCCCCAGTGGTCTGTGAAGGATACACGGCGAGCACGGGTGGACAGACTGAATACTTTGAGGCACAAACGGTATCCGGGATGAGCGCTGCAGAGGCAATGTATGCGGTGCGTCGAAAACGTTAATACTAATCCACTGCTGGATGAAGCCCGTGTCTTGCCATGGGGTCTGTTTGGATATCTTTCAGCCAGAGGTCGCAAACGGGTTTTGATTCCTTACCCGTACCCGGCCGCACCAGGGTCGCAAATGGGTACCCGTTCCCTACCCATACCCTACCCGAAATGAGTGACAAACGGTGACTCACCAGTGACTCACGGCCTACCCGTACCCGTACCCGGCCGCAACAGGGTCGCAAACGGCTACCCGTACCCGTACCTGGCCGGGTATCGGGTAGGGTACGGGTATCGGGTACCCGGTTGCGACCTCTGCTTTCAGCACGCTGGTCGGTGCGGGCTGGTGAAGGCAGAGGAAGCGGAACCGGTTCTACCGTATCACTCGCCACCGATGCGATCCGTGAACGGGAATCGAACTCGGGCATCCAGAGGTACAGCGGCGTTCTCTTCTGCTCATCGTGTGTAGCCGAACCGCCGTGCTTATTTACAGCCCGACTCGGATCACTTTCGATCTCCTTCCCCTATTCCATCTAAGACCGCCCTTGCGCTCGGTGTACTCCTCGGGGAAATCCTCACGGCCGATGTTTCGCTGTAGGGGGAGATGCTGCTGTTGCTGCTGCTGTGTATTGCAATATTGCGGTTAGCGCGCTGCGCTACGAACCTGGCGTGCCGAGTTCGATTCCCGCTCGTGGCCAACACCGGTGACGATTATCTGAACCGGTCTTGGGCGACTCAGCACTCAAATGAGTACCTGGCGCGAAGTGTGGATTTCAGAAACTAACGCCGCGTCATTGACAATAATGTATATTTTGCAATGAACCAGGAGAGCGCCAAGCGTGAGTTGGACACACGCTCCGACGGCAGGAGCATGGCTCGCTCCCGCGTCATGTTGAGAGTCCAAAGTCAACATCGGTGTGAAACCCTCGCCTCGCTACTTCCATTGAATTCCATTCTCCCCCCGTGCCAGACAAAGCACACACACACACTCCGCCCCGCAAGCGTCGCCTGTGCCAGGCTAGGTGCACAAGCGTAACCCCCGGCATCTAAAAACTCCGCAGTCGCTCAAAGTCGCGCGCGCGCAGCGAGACGATGACGGATCCAGGGACCAAATGCCACCACCGCCAGCCAGCATGAGGCCCTTTGAGCCATTTGCCAAACACGGAATATCGGTACCAGCCAAGGTGGCAACTGCTATCTATTATTTTTGTAAAGCTGTCTATCTCCAGGTCACGATGTTGTATGATAGCAACAAAGCGGCGGTAGCTGTTTGTTTACAAATCTGTTTTGTTTAAGGAGTGTCTTGCGGTTGTGTGTGTGTGTGGTACAGTCTCACTTAGGGGGAAACGAATTACTGAAAGCATCGAGGCGATTTACAATCGCCTCGATCGCGCGTTCATATGAGGCACGCCATGGTGGACCCTCTCCCAAAGGTGGACGCTGCTCGTGGTGGAGACTGCCCGTGGTGGAGTAGCAATTGTCACCCCAGGTGGTACCGGTAGAAACAAAAAAACGCCTTGGCTCACGGCCTACATTCAACAGCCGCCCCCATTCACCTGCAAAAACAATCAGCACGCACGCGCACACAAAGACAAAGATCGCCCGTATAGCATTCATCAGCTTTTGGGGGCAAGTGCCGTTAGCAAGCCCCTATGAAGGCCGGCGCGGCACTCGAGGGGGTGGTGGGTGGATAGCACCACGCCCCGCCGCCTTTGTATCACTCGTGGCGATGTTCGCACACCGTACCAGGTACTCATTTGAGGCTGAGTCGACATAGGAGAGGCCGCGGGACCGGTTCAGATATCCGTCATTGGTGTCAGTGGTCGTGGTGAGCGGGAATCGAACTCGGGTTTCTGCCGGGTTCGGAGCGCAGAGCGCTACCCACTATACACTTCCGTTCCACACATACGTAGACACACACGCAGACACACGCGCACACACATACGTAGACACACACACGCACAAAAAGATCACTCGTATAGCCTTAACAGACTGTAGGGGCAAGTGCTGTTAGCGAGAACCTATGAAGGCCGGAACGGTACACGGGGGGGTGGGTGGCCAGCACCACGCCCGGCCGCCTTTGTCTCCCTAGTGGCAATGTTTACACACCGCACCAGGTACTCATTTGAGGCTGAGTCGACCTAGGGGAGGCCCAGGACCGGTTCAGATAATCGTCACTGGTGTTAGCCGTGAGCGGGAATCGAACCCGTGTCGCCGGGTTCATAGCGCAGCGCGCTAACCACTACACTTTCGCTCCCCACACACACACACATCCGTAGACACACACGCGCACACACACGTAGACACACACACGCACACATCCGTAGACACACACGCGCACACACACGTAGACACACACGCGCACACACACGTAGACACACACACATCCGTAGACACACACGCGCACACACACGTAGACACACACACGCACGCATCCTTAGACACACACGTAGACACACACGCGCACACACACGTAGACACACACGGGCACGCGCACTCGCCAACGAATTACAGACACAACAATGACCGCGTTTATTTTATCCTGAATTTCGCTTTATGGGGAAGTAAAGTTAAGCGGGACAATTTACTGCGCGTATATTTTCCGCATAAAAATCTATTCCTTCTTTAAATAGCGCTGTGAAATTCCGCGTGCAATTTTGGCGAAATCTCTTGACCCTTCAAGTTCGCGATTTCGTGCAAAAGGCCCCACTGGGCTCATATTGACCACGGGACGAGGAGCAGGAGGTGGAGAGAAACAGTTCTGGCTCTGTGGGTGTCCCTGGAGCGTGGAGTGGGGAGTGTGGTGCGGGGAGTGTGGAGCGTGGAATAGAAAGTGTGGAGCGTGGAGTGTGGAGCGTGGAGTGGGGAGTGGGGAGTGTGGAGTGTGGTGCGTGGAATAGAAAGTGTGGAGCGTGGAGTGTGGAGCGTGGAGTGGGGAGCGTGGAGTGGGGAGTGTGGAGTGTGGGGAGTGTGGAGTGTGGTGCGTGGAATAGAAAGTATGGAGCGTGGAGTGGGGAGTGTGGTGCGGGGAGTGTGGTGCGTGGAGCATGGAGTAGGGAGCGTGGAGTGTGGTGCGTGGAATAGAAAGTGTGGAGCGTGGAGTGTGGAGCGTGGAGTGGGGAGTGTGGATCGTGGAGTGCGGAGTGGGAAATGTGGAGTGTGGAGTGGGGAGTGTGGAGTGGGGAGTGTGAAGTATGGAGAAGGGAGTGTGGAGCGTGGAGTGTAGAATCGAGAGGGTCACCAGATGCGACAATCACGCCCTCTGGTAAAGGCCTCCACTTACACACCGAGTACTCATTTGAGGCTGAGGTGACCTAGGGGAGGCCCATACGACCGGTTCAGATATATTCGTCACTGGTGTTAGCCGTGAGCGGCAATTGAACGCGGGTCACGGGGTTTGTAGCGCAGCGCGCTAACCACTGCCCCACCACTCTCCACAAGAATATTCTACAAAAATGAAAACATATGTACGTCTTCATATGCCATATACATATTCTCAGGTTTGTTCGGTAAAGTCACGTAGGTAAAACATTAAAAGTAATGAAAGTAAAATAAAACAAAACAAAAATAAAAATAAAATTCACGACGTTTCGGAGGCAACACAAGTCTCCGTCATCAGGTGGGACCGTCACAGCCAGATTAGCTGCATCAAGTGAAGCAATGATTCAAAATGTAATCCCTTATAAGCAAGTTGAAGGGGGGGAGGAGAGGGGGGGGGAGTTCATCAGAATGTGGTAGCCAATGAATGGAACGTATCGGGAGGGAGGGGGGGTGGGGAGGGGGAGGGAGCCAACAAAACATTTGGCGACGGCTTGGACGCGGCTGCTGCGCACGCCAACACAATGGGCAGAAAGGGGGGAGGGGAGGTCTGATACACATGATAGAACAAAGGAACGAAAATGCCCATGTTTATACCAATGCAGGCTGAAAAATGAAGAGAGTACTGTTAAAAATAACTGGGGATGTTAACACTCGGTGAAGTAAATTAAAATAGTGCCTGTCAGATAAGATGGTCCAAAAAGTGTAATTAAGTCTTTTTTGCGTGGTTAATAACATCTTTCCAGTGATTACTGAGTTTGTACCCATCATCACGGTTGAAATTATGTCTGTGTTTGTATATTTGTATGGCTTCGTGTACAAACCTTTGATGGTAGCCAGGAGGCTTGCAGAGAACCTTGGTCTCGGAAAAGACAATATCATGAGAGCCCGCCGAGTTGTAGCAATGATCGGCAACGGCCGAAGAATCAGTTCTGCCGTGTTTCAGATCTGACTTGTGCTCGCGGACACGATCAGCAACATGACGTTTTGTTTCTCCAATGTAGCAATCACCACAAATGCAACTCAATTTGTAGACTCCAGGATACTGTAAGTCAGGAACGACATCCTTCACAGATGGAATCAGATCACGGATTTTATGCACTGTGCTGAATCGGATATATACATGTCTTCATATATACCTCGGATTAGCACAGGTGGCTACGTACGGCGCGAAAGAAGTTCAACATACAAAGACATGAACACACCAAGACATACAAAGACATGAACACACCAATACCTGGTTGGCCGGGAACCTGATGGCAGGGACTCATTTGAAACGGGGCTTGGAAATTATTTGGGCAAGACTGCGAGCCATGTCATCCACATTTGAAAAGTTATTCTGTTATTCCTCTTCCGGGGTCTTACTTTGTTATTGGACGTATTTGATATTTTCATTCAATTTTTTGTTCTTTCTTTCTACAATCGAGGAATACCAATTTCTTTTTGCATGGAATAAAAAAAACGATTTGAACTCGCTCCTAGAAACCGTAAGAATGTGCACGCAAATATTGCCCCTGGATGGGCTTAATGTAGGGGGGGGGGGCAGCTTCCCCGTCTCTCGGTGAACATTTCTGAGGGCTCCTCGCAGAGTAACAATGAACACACGCACATATATGTCTGGTTTATCTGGTAAACATCAATACAATATAATTTTTGGGGGTGTCAATGGTAAGGTGTGTGTGTGTACAGCCCGGCCTTCATCAGTACTACTCACCAACAGCACTTTTGCCCCAACAGTCTATTTGGGCTATTCGGGGAGGTATTTGTCTTTGCACAGCCCTCTACTGCGTTGCCATCTCTGCCAACTGTGGGAGTCGTTTGACAATACTGAACCACGCTTCCGTGGCCCCCTGGACTGTTTGAACCCTCTGCCCAAGGCTGTGGGAGGCAGTCCAACTCTGTCGGCATCTTCAAATGCTTCCGCCCAAAGACGTTCTCACCTTTTCCAGAAGGCATCTCCTATTGTAACTCAGAGCCATTTCTTACCCAACCCTCTCCACCCCCCCCCACCCCTTTTCCAAATCGCCATTCATGTAAAGCGCCTTGAGAGTTTATGGGAGTACTTTTTGGTTCTTTCGGTAAAGTCATGTAGAAAGGAAATAAATTAAATAATAGAATACGACGTTTCGATTGCAACACAAGCAACCGTCATCAGCTAGAACTAAAGTTGGGAGACAAAACAGAGACACGGAGACACACAGACACACACTCAAGCAGAGAGAGAGACAACACAGAGACACACACAGAGAGAGACACACAACATAGACACAGAGAGAGAGACACACCACATAGACACACAGAGACCCAATGCCTCTGTGTCGAAGCCTTAAATAGAGAGAGAGGGGGGTGAGCAGAGAGAGAGAGGGGGGTGAGCAGAGAGAGAGAGGTGGGTTTGCTGGGGCAGCTGTTGGGGCAGAGAAATTAGCATGTCAATGAAAGACCCAACAAGACGGGTACATTTTAGAGACAATTGTGTGGGTTTATGGGAGGCGCTGTGTACGCGCTGTAGTTTTTATTCGTGTTATTGATGTCCCTGGAAGATGTCCCGATTTCCCAGCAGAGGAGCTACCGCCTTGCTGACGGCAAAACAAATTCCGTGGCTCCCCCCCCCTCGCCCCGTTTGTGGGTGCTCCGACTCACAACACGAGCCCCGTGGGACAACGCCAAACGTAGCCGGGCACCTCCTGGGAAAAAAAATATGTAAAAAAAATATGTAAAAAAATATATATATAAATATATATATTTTAATAATCTTCTTGGGGCTTGCTGAGGCTTTCCTTGTGCAGGGCAGGTGCTTCCATAAGAAGAAGGATAATAATAATTATAATAATAATCGATGAGACGTGTGATCGGCCAGAAGTGACTTGTGTATTTATTTGTTCAAAGGCCAGCGGCGAAAGCCCTCTTTCCCCGCCGCCCCCCCCCGCCCATTTTAAAAATCCAATGCTTATTTAAACAAAAACAAAAATATTTTTAAAACCAAAATCTCAGAAGGGGCAAATAATTATCTGTAATTAAGCGCTGAGTTTAACCATGGTTTTCCCCGACAAGTGCCGAGGAAAGGAATGCCAGGAAAGTTTTTCATGTTGATAATCTAAATATGAAAAATGTGTTCTTTCCCTCCGTAATCTGTACCTTGACGCCCTGGAGCGTACAGCCTCGCGAAACTATGCACTTAGCTGGGGCCCGGCCACCCTCCCCTGCCCGCCGCCCTTCTCCCGAGAATATAATCTGCGTGTCCTTATCTCCCAGAGGGTGCTCACGAACGCGGCTTGTCGGCGACTCTCACGGTCGTACACGCACACTCGGTAGAGCTCGGACTCCTTTCATGGCCATGATGGTAAGGGTCACGGCCATGATGGTAAGGGTCAATGGCCATGATGGTACGGGTCATGGCCATGATGGTAAGGGTCATGGCCATGATGGTAAGGGTCATGGCCATGTTGGTAAGGGTCATGGCCATGATGGTGAGGGTCATGGCCATGATGGTATGGGTCACGGCCATGTTGGTAAGGGTCATGGCCATGTTGGTAAGGGTCATGGTCATGATGGTAAGGGTCATGGACGTGATGTAAGGGTCATGGCCATGATGGTAAGGGTCATGGCCATGATGGGAAGGGTCATGGCCATGATGGTAAGGGTCATTGTCATGATGGTAAGGGTCATTGCCATGATGGTAAGGGTCATGGCCATGATGGTAAGGGTCATGGCCATGTTGGTAAGGGTCATGGCCATGTTGGTAAGGGTCATGGCCATGTTGGTAAGGGTCATGGCCATGTTGGTAAGGGTCATGGCCATGATGGTAAGGGTCATGACCATAAGGTTTAGGGTCAGAAGGGATGGTGGTCCGTGGTGGAGAATAATGACGGAGCAGCAGCAGTAGCCACACTGATTAAACCCGGCCGAGAGGACGCACATCGAGGAGATGGAACGATGAGAATGTTCGAGAACGGCCCACAGAAGTAGATATTACAGAGCTACCTTCGAGGTCCCTCCAAGTGCCCTGGTTCACACAGCAGATTTGGAATTTTGTAAAATTTAGTACGGAACCACATTTTAGTGTGGTAAGGCTTTGCGTGCAGTAATTGGTGACCGGGCTGGGACCATCAACTCACGACAATTGAGAACTCGGCTTAATCACAACTCAGTCTAAGGTGAGTCTATGGGTCTCTGCGAGTCTATGGTTCGCTACGTAAGTCATTGGTGACAGGGCTGAGACCATCAACCCGCTGCACTTGAACACATTCCTGCGGAGGGAGCTGGTAGGAACGTTGGGTTGCTCGGTCAATGGCCAGGGTCAACGGCGGCGTGGTGTATTCCGCAAATATGACCGACTCTGAGGGCGGGCACAAGCCGGCGTGAGTAGGTTAAACGTTGAGTTTTATAAGGGCACCACGGGGTGAGCAGTCCCTCCCCACCCAGCCCCACCCCTCCCACCCCCCACCCAGCCCCACCCAGCCCCTCCCCACCCTCCCCTCCCCTCCCCACCCAGCCCCTCCCCACCCTCCCCTCTCCACCCAGCCCCACCCCTCCCATTTTTAGATGCACGACGGACGGACGGACACAATAATCCCCCGTGGGCTTGTGTAACCAGGAGGTTCCTACCAGTATAACCCTATTTTATCCACAGACAACGGCTGAAACCCGGGTTCGAATCCCGGACCTCTGCGCCTGTGACATCTGAGCCACCGAGGCCTCCTCGACACTTTTGAATTGTGCAACTTCTCCTGTCTCGCGAGTTCCAGATGCCCCGACTGCGCTCAGGTGGGTGGGGGGTGCAGTTTCTCCCCTCGTCGCTTCTTCTCAAAATACACATCTCACGCCGTTTTCATTTTTCCACTCGTTACATTTAAAGGTTTTTTTTTTCTTTTTCTTCCCCTTTCCACTTTTGTCAAAATCCCTGCCGAAGTAAAAGCCACCCGAGCTGTCGTGAGCGAGCGAAACGAATAATAAATCTAATGTTATAAATTAATAACCATCACGCAAATCAAATTCCAGCATGCGGTCGGTTGAAATGGCTCAAGTGTTGCGTGATTAATGCCGCGCTCGAACGAGTAATTATATGATTTAATAAATACCACGGGGTGAAAGCTGAGAATGTCGGGACTGTTTTCTTTAAATAAAAATTAATTTCTTAATTTGGTGTAACGCAGGTTCAGAGGCACGCGGGGTGGAAGCCTGCGTTTGGCAGCTTTCTCAGCCAGGGTTGGAGGATCACTCGTCGATGGGAGCTGTAGCGAGTGACCTAATGGCATTGAGTTGGACACTGGGCGATGTTTTCGCAGGTACTGGTCTACCCATAAAGACACATTATTGGAGAATAAACTAAACTATTTTTTATTCTTGGTTCTTTCGGTAAAAAAACAACTTTTTTTTTTTTACCGAAAGTAAGGCCCACTGAGCTATTTGGCTCTCTTTCAGAAGCGACCTGGCCACTTCGCTCAACGAAGCGGCTTATCATCATGTGCACATTTATCGCAGCCAAATACTCTAAACGCATGTTGATTGTAAATGTAGAGCGGACAAATCGGAGTATCCGGAGAAAAATCCCCGCGACAACGGGGGGGGGGGGGGGGGAGAGAGACACGCAATCTCCAAATATATACCAGGCGTCAGGGTCGGGATCGAACCCATGTGGCCTCATGTATATCAGGCGAGGCAGATAGCGTCTCAACACTCGCTCGTTCACCAGCGGCCATTCACCTCCTTGTCACTCTTCTATAGCTACAGGCTGGTGATCCGGTTGGTGATCCGGTTGGGGATCCGGTTGGTGATCCGGTTGGTGATCCGGTTGGGGATTCGGTTGGGGATCCGGTTGGGGATCCGGTTGAGGATCCGGTTGGGGATCCGGTTGGTGATCCGGTTGAGGATCCGGTTGGTGATCCGGTTGGGGATCCGGTTGGTGATCCGGTTGGGTATCCGGTTGGTGATCCGGTTGGGGATCCGGTTGGTGATCCGGTTGGGGATCCGGTTGGGGATCCGGTTGGGGATCCGGTTGGTAATCCGTTTGGTGATCCGGTTGGGGATCCGGTTGGTGATCCGGTTGGGGATCCGGTTGGTGATCCGGTTGGGGATCCGGTTGGGGATCCGGTTGGGGATCCGGTTGGTGATCCGGTTGGGGATCCGGTTGGTGATCCGGTTGGGGATCCGGTTGGTGATCCGGTTGGTGATCCGGTTGGGGATCCGGTTGGTGATCCGGTTGGGGATCCGGTTGGGGATCCGGTTGGAGATCCGGTTGGTGATCCGGTTGGGGATCCGGTTGGTGATCCGGTTGGTGATCCGGTTGGGGATCCGGTTGGTGATCCGGTTGGGGATCCGGTTGGTGATCCGGTTGGGGATCGGGTTGGTGATCCGGTTGGGGATCCGGTTGGTGATCCGGTTGGGGATCCGGTTGGTGATCCGGTTGGGGATCCGGTTGGGGATCCGGTTGGTGATCCGGTTGGGGATCCGGTTGGTGATCCGGTTGGGGATCCGGTTGGTGATCCGGTTGGTGATCCGGTTGGTGATCCGGTTGGTGATCCGGTTGGGGATCCGGTTGGTGATCTGGTTGGGGATCCGGTTGGTGATCCGGTTGGTGATCCGGTTGGGGATCCGGTTGGGGATCCGGTTGGTGATCCGGTTGGGGATCCGGTTGGTGATCCGGTTGGGGATCCGGTTGGGGATCCGGTTGGTGATCCGGTTGGGGATTCGGTTGGTGATCCGGTTGGGGATCCGGTTGGGGATCCGGTTGGTGATCCGGTTGGTGACTATATGGATGTTTTGTTTACACCGCGTAATATTTTTTTTGTTTCAGTTTTTTTTTTCCGGTCAGAAATCGGTGACAAATGTTCCCGTTTCTTTGAGTTTGAAACCCGATCTCAAGCGATGTATTGACACGATGCAACGTATTGATACGCTCTGTAATCAATAAACATACCGTGATAACGAGATGTCGCTTTTTATACACCACGAAAAACTACGATTCACTCACCTATGTGGATTTGGTCAAGAATCTGTGAAATCCATAATAGAGGTTTGTTGGGGTTAGATCGCGTAAATATATAAATGTGTCGTTAAACCCGCCACCACCCGACACAGCCACTTAGTAAGGTTTGTCACGTAAACAGAACATGCCAATTCGTCACTAGTACAGCACTAGTGTGTAGTGTAGTGTATAGTGTAGTGTATAGTGTAGTGTATAGTGTAGTGTATAATGTAGCATACTAGTACAGCACTAGTGTATAGTGTAGTGTATAGTGTAGTGTATAGTGTAGTATACTAGTACAGCACACTGGTGTGTTGGAGAGCCAAGCCACAACATTTACAATCTGAATACGACGTTTCGCCAGTAATTACAACTAGCTTCATCAGGCGACAGCCAGATTTGTTGCGGGTTTAAAGACGCATTTATATATTTACGCGATCTAACCCAAAACAACCTCTATGATGGATGATATTGGTCGCGAAAACCTACGTGTTAATCTGCGAAATGTTCCAACTTGGTTTTTTTTCACGCACATTTACCGATTGTCTTAGGAAGCCTAAACGCCGTGGAGCAATTCACTCTCGATTAACGTCGACCGCGAAGCTGACGGCACGCATGTCATGCTGACAGTGACGCACCCGCAGCGATAACCAGGGCGGACGCTGGGAAAAATTCGAACCGCGGAAAATCTGCAAGGGTCCGAGGACGTCTGCTTAACTTCGAAGCTCGCGTGATGATAGCGAGCGCGAGCCCCTTGTCCCGAGGCGAAACCTTTAAACAAAGTATCTTTACATTTCGCGCATGGCGGCGTACGGTGCGAAAGAAGTTCAACATATAATGATCGCTGATTATTATATGTATTTGAAGACGCGGAGAGAGAAAGAGAGAGAGAGAGAGACTCGCTATGAATCGTGGTTGTGCCAAAACACGCGGCCCTGAGTCGCCATCAATTTCCCGACATCAAATCGGCTGGCGTTCGTGAGTCTGAACACGGCCACAGTGGAAAGTTGACGAATCGCTGGGCCCTCTCTTTGCCAGAGTCTGTCGGTCGGAGTGGAACGTCGTTCATTCCGACGCCTCCCGCACGCCCAGTCGAGGCTCGTAAACAGTGTACGCATGTGTTCAATGCTGAATTTATTGCTTTAGCAACGGGCCAAATGCGGTCTTCCCCGACGAATTGTTTTTAAAAGGAGGTTGGGAACGAACAAAAAATAACAAGAGTACTTGGCGAGTGTTACAGTCATTTTACACTTCGTCGTCATCATCAGCCATGATCTATCCACCGCTAATTAAGGCCATAAATTATAATTAAAAATCTTTATCATCATGGGACCTCCTTTGCCAGTACCAAAATATACTAATAGGGGTTTTCCTCTTTTGTCTGGCAACAAAACTGACACCTTTTGCAAGGAATCATGCTTACATTAACCACAATACTTGCAGTCAAATGCAAACAAAAAACAATACTCTGATAATTTATGCATTGTCTTTGAAACTGATTGGTCCACACCAGAGACAGCTTTCTTTGGAGCCTAGTCTCATATGGTGTTCGACCATATTAGAATTAAAAATCTTATATACACGCGTCATTACGCCTTTGCCATGCTCGTGTCTAGTGACATCCTGCACAACCCTGCAAACGAGATGTTCCACCCCGAGGGATATTCAAGGTTTACTAAATAATGAGAAACAATGTTATTCTTTAAATAAGACGAGTAACTCCGTCTTCCTAATCGACCCTGGAATGAGCCCATCAGCATCGCGATACGCGCTTTGCGCTTTGGATGCCGTCAACATTTTAATCCGCTTTCAAGCGTTCGTGACTGAAGGAATCCATACTCTTTGATTCTTTCGGTAAAGTCACGTGGGTAGAAATAAAATAAAATAAAACAAATCACGACGTTTCGATTGCAACACAAGCAATCATCTTTTTGGTTATTTCGGTAAAGTCACGTAGAAGGGAAATAATAAAATAATAAAAATAAAACATAATAAAATAATTCTCACGACGTTTCGGCCACAACGCAAGCAGCGCTGTCTCCACGACAGCCCAGATTTCACCTGAGGACGGCTGCTTGCGTTGTGGCCGAAACGTCGTGAGAATTACTTTATTATGTTTTATTTGTATTATTTTATTATTTCCCTTCTACGTGACTTTACCGAACGAACCAAGAAGATGAATCCCTGCAGTCACGAAAGCTTTAAATCGAAACAAGCAATCATCATCAGGTGTGAAAACCACAGATGATGAGTGACCGAAGTGTTTTGGAATCCGCGCTTTCGCCGGAGGGGTTCTGTTCGTGGTCGTTTCTGTGCACTGTGCGCCTGGCTCCTCAATCGCGTGGCCTTCCCATGATGCGAGACGACGGCTCTCCTAGTCGGCTCCTCGGCCACGCGGTGTAGCGCTCCGCGTGTTTATTTGACATGGCCAGACTTACCTCCCCCCCCCCCCACCCCTCCGGGACGCGGGTTTTTCACCTCTCACGGGAATTTATTGCCAAGAAATTCCACTGGCGCGCCTGGAAAATAAAAAAGGAAGGAGCGATGGAAATCGTGGGGCGTTCGCGCGGTGCCCCGGGCCGCGGCGGCCCCGCGGGGAGAGGCCCGTGGGTCGCTTGGGGCGCAGCGCCGAAGTTATCAACCGGCACGCATAAGCCGAGATGACGTCTAACATGGAGATGGAATGAATATGCGATGGAGGCGCGCTCGAGTGCCGGTGCTGGGTGGATTGGGGGCATCGTGAAGGCCGTTGAGAGTTGGTCGGTGGGGGGTTTGGGGGGAGGCCTTCATCCAGCGAAGGGCTGCTCATGGTTGACGACGATGACGACGACGATGAGGACGATGATGATAGCGATGATGGCGATGATGACGATGATGGTGACGACGATTGCGATGATGACGATGATGATGATGACGATGGCGATGATGATAGCGTTGATGGTGACGATGAATATGAGGATTATAGCGATGATGACGATGATGGTGACAACGATGGCGATGATGACGATGATGATGACGACGATGAGGATAATGATAGCGATGATGCCAATGTAGATGATGATGACGATGATAGCGACGATGGCGATGATGATTACGACGATGATGATGATGATGATAGCGTTGATGGCAACGATGAATGAGGATGATAGCTATGATGCCGATGATGATGGCGACGATGGCGATGATGACAATGATGATGATGATGACGATGATGGCGATAACGATGATGACGATGTGCGGAGCAGAGGAGCGGATGGCAGCGCCAGGCAGCGCAGATGCCGCTCGCTAACCAACATTGTGGTCTCGGCGGCATCGCGTTCGCCGTTTGTTGTAGCAGGTCTTCACGGCTCGAATCCGGCAGGGTCTCCCTGGTTAATACTGCGGTGCTGTGTACTAACGGCAAACATGGCACCGCGCGCCACGTGCTTCACTCCCAGCGGATGTTGAGGACCCCGTGACGAGTAGGCCACTGATTGCTGGAGTCACGGTGCACATTTCAAATAAAACAAAACAACCCCCCCCAGCTCAACTGGGATCGAAGATAGGGGCCGTCCATAAATTACATCACGCGATTTTGGACGATTTTTGACCCCCCCCCCTCACTTCGTCACACGGCGTCACAAAAAGTCAGACCCCCCCTAAAATATGACGTCACAAAGCTCTGCCCCCCCCCCCAATAAAACATGCTTCAAATCGCTTTAAACTATTGTCATTGTAGTGCGTAAAGTTGCGCATTTCGATGTGACGTCACATTTCTCACCCACCCCCCTCGTCACATATTGTCACAAATGTCAGAACCCCCCCCCCCCTCAGGTGCGTGACGTCATTTATGGACGGCCCCATAGCAGCATGGCTGACGTACACATCTGTCTGTAACACATCACGGAGCCACATGGGCCAAGTTTAACCAAAGATTGATGATGCAACTCTGCTCCCGACTGGCAAGACGATGTCCGCCTCCTGTGGAGTACTCGGCGCCTCGGTGTGGCTGTCGGATGGAGAAGAACACCAACGGTAGCCCGCGCGCGGTCTGTAGGTCAAAGGGTCAACTCCGAGTGCGTTGCGCAACGCCGTCGCAGCCACCGCGCGGGGCGCATTTGTCAATTTATTTACTCAGCGCTTCCCCATGGCGAGAGAAACCTCCCCACGACCAAGACAAAGATCCCCCGTATATCCTCAACAGACTGTTGGGGCAAGTGCTGTTAGCGAGTAGCAGCGCCAATGCAGGGCCGGGCACGGGATACGGGGGGCGGCGGGGGGGGGGGGGGGTGGCCAGCACCACGCCCGGCCGCCTTTGTCTCCCCAGTGGCGATGTCTACACCTCGCACCAGGTACTCACTTGATGTCTGAGTCGACTTACCGGAGGCCCATGGACCGGTTTAGATAATTAATCGTCACCGGCGTGGGCCGTGAGCGGGGATCGAACCCCGTGTGGCTGGGTTCGTGTCGCAGCGCGCTGACTTCTTGCCGCCAATCGCTCCCCACATTCACACGCGTGTGTGTATGTGTGTGTATGTGTGTGTATGTGTGTGTGTATGTGTGCGTGTATGTGTGTGTGTGTGTATGTGTGTGTATGTGTGTGTGTATGTGTGTGTGTATGTGTGTGTATGTGTGTGTATGTGTGCGTGTATGTGTGTGTATGTGTGTGTATGTGTGTGTGTATGTGTGTGTATGTGTGTGTATGTGTGTGTATGTGTGTGTGTATGTGTGTGTATGTGTGTGTATGTGTGTGTATGTGTGTGTGTATGTGTGTGTGTATGTGTGTGTGTATGTGTGTGTATGTGTGTGTATGTGTGTGTATGTGTGTGTGTATGTGTGTGTATGTGTGTGTGTATGTGTGTGTGTATGTGTGCGTGTATGTGTGTGTATGTGTGTAATGTGGGGAGCGGTAGTGTCGTGGTTAGCGCTACGCTGCGCTATGAACCTGGCGACCCGGGTTCGATTCCAGTTCACGGCCAACACCGGTGACGATTATCTGAACCGGTCCCGGGCCTCCCCTAGGTCGACTCAGCCTCAAATGAGTACCTGGTGCGATGTGTAAACATCGTCACTAGGGAGACAAAGGCGGCCGGGCGTGGTGTTGGCCACCCACTCCCTCGTGTGCCGTGCCGGCCTACATAGGTGCTCGCTAACAGCACTTGCCCCTACAGTCTGTTAAGGCTAAATGGGGGATCTTTGTGTGTGTGTGTAGTGTGTGTGTGTAATGTGTGTATGTATGTGTAATGTTTATTTGCGTAAGGCCCGCCCAGGGTCAGCCTTTGAAGAGTCGTTTTCCTCGCAGTCCTAGGTACACGGAGGTCAGCGAACCACAACAGCAACAAACAAACAGAAAAACCTCTCGCGAGTACATCTCTTGCCCATACATCGTACCGGCTGCTAACTGCTCGCACATGTGGCCCCGAGGGGACAGCGGAAAGTCTGACCGCAGACCCCACTCAGCGTTCACTGCTGCAGGCAAAGGCGCAGCTCCAGCAAGTGCTCGCTGGAGCCACTGCTGGCGGAAGGGGCCCACCGCTGTGAGAGCTCCTCGCTGGAGGCGACTTTGGACTTTTTCTTCTTCGAGTCCGGGGGCCAGACGTCGTGGGAGATCTTGAGAGGCCCACACAATGATATTGACAAATGTGGTTTTAGTAGAACGGCTCTTGCGAGACTACTGTAAGGCGTGATTACGCGTCGTATTTAATTTCACGAAATAATTGCGAGAGTACTGAAGGCACTCTCGCCCCCCTCCCCCCTCCTCCCTCCCTCTCTCTCTCAATAATATTTGGCTCGAAATCGCGAAGGCTGCAGTAACGTCGCTTTTACAAAACGCAACCACGTGTGGCACAAACCGTCTCGAGCGATGAGGCGAGAGCGCCGCTTCCACGATCACCGAGTCACCGATTCTCATCGTGCCACGTGCCGAGTCAGCGTCACCGCTCGAACGAGTCGAAAGGAAGATGGCCTCGTCTCCGCTGAGCGCTTCCTGAGCCAGTCGTAAGAAATTCCACATTTCTGTGGCGGTGGGTGGGCAGGACAGAGTTTTGGGCACGGGGAGGGGGGGTCGCCTATCCGAAGTCGACGCGGGCGTGACCCCGGGCGCGACCCCGGGGGCGACACTGGGTGTGACCCCAGGCGTGACCCCGGGCGTGACCCCAGGCGTGACCCCGGGGGTGGCCCCAATGCGACCCCGGGCGTGACCCCGGGCGTGACCCCAGGCGTGACTCCGGGCGTGACCCCAGGCGTGACCCCAGGCGTGACCCCGAGCGTGACCCCGGGCGTGACCCCAGGCGTGACCCCAGGCGTGACCCCGGGCGTGACCCCAGGCGTCGTCTTCCGCGAGGTGGGACGTGCTCCGGGCGGCTCAGTGGAGTCTCAGCGGGCGGAAGGCAACTCGCCCGCAGGGCCCGGCAACTTGCAGACACGGAATCCAACCGCCTTCTCAAGTGTGGTGAGTCAATGGTCTCGATCACCAAAGACTCAACACACACACACACATACACACACATACACACACACATACACACACATACACACACACATACACACACACACACACGTACACACACATACACACACACATACAGACACACATACACACACACATACACACACATACACACACACGTACATACATACACACACATACACATGCACACACACATACACACACACACATACACGCACACATGCACACATACACACATACACACACACATACACACACACGTACACACGTACACACACATACACACACACATACACACAAATACACACACACATACACACATACACACACATACACACACACACATACACACGTACACACACATACACACACACATACACACACATACACACACACATACACACAAATACACACACACATACACACATACACACACATACACACACACACGTACACACGTACACACACATACACACACACATACACACACATACACACACTCAACACACACACTCAACACACACACACACATACACACACATACACACATACACACACACATACACACACATACACACACATACACACACTCAACACACACACATACGCAAAAAAAAAATCCCGTCATTTATTTGGGGGTCTGAATTATTACATTTTTGATAAATTCCAGGTTTGTGAATTCCAACCACCGGTTCGAGTCACGTGACGAGCATTACTCACGGTGACAGGGCGTGCGGAGAAGTGCTGCCCCCCCCCCCCCCCTGTTGTGTGGGCCGGAGATACCTTGAGAAGGGGCCTCGGAGGTAACTCTGTGATATCTCCTTCCGCGGCGGCGCTCTTTCCAACACGACGTTCTCACGACCTCCCCGTCCCACCCCCTCCCACCACCTCACCCAGCGAGAGATCCGCACGTATTCTCCGTCTCGTGACGCCGATTGCGCAATCGTGGGGGGAGGAGGAGGGGGGGACAAAAGCACTGCCGTGCTGCGGGTGAAGGATGATTCAGACGTGAGCTCACCTCCTCCTCCACCTCCTCCTCCTCCTCCACCTCCTCCTCCTCCTCACCTCTCTCGCTCCGCTGACGTCACCCTCCCCCATTCATCTTCCCCGTGCAGCCGAGCGAGACGCCGCTTAAGAACGCCCCCGGCACCTGCGGCGAGGCGAGGCGGCCGCAGCTCCCGCCGTGCCGGGAGGACCCACGACAACGTTCCGGGCAGGTGGCGTGAACACACGAGGGGGGATGGGGGAGGGGGGGGTATGGGGGATGGGGGGGAGGGGGGATGGGGGGGGGCTTCCCCGCCTGTGCTCTCTTCACCACAGCGGAGCTCAACAACCACTCACCGTGGTCCATCTCAATTATCATCACCATCATCATCAACATCATCACCTACCAACATCATCACCACCATCATCACCACCACCACCATAATCATCACCACCATCATCACCACGATCATCACCACCATCATCATCATCACCGCCATCATCATCACCATCATCATCACCACCACCATCATCATCACCAACATCACCACCATCATCATCACCACCATCACCACTACCACCATCATCATCATCATCACCATCATCATCACCACCACCACCATCATCACCACCATCATCATCATCAACATCATCACCACCATCACCATCACCACCACCATCACCATCATCACCACCATCATCATCACCACCACCATCATCACCATCATCACCTCCATCATCATCGCCACCACCACCACCGCCATCATCACCACTACCACCGCCAGCCATAGGCAATCCACTGCTGGATGAATGCTTCCACGACCCGCCGCTTCTCACGACGCCGGCGATGTGTCAATGCCCCCAGCACGTCCTCACGAGTCCATCGCTCCGTCTCTCCAGTGGACGTCCTCCCGGACGCGTTCCACTCCTTGGCTGCCGCTCCGTTATTACTCTTCACCCGTCGGTCGCTCTAAGAGAGTTCCGTGGAAATGCGCGACGGCTGCTGCTGGCAGTGGTGCACAAGCAGAGACGGCAATGTAATCCGAATGTTTAGTGAGAGTGCCGGAGGAATCCGATGAGCTAAAACACATTCCTGCTGCGGAGGGAGCTGGTAGGAACGTTGGGTTGCTCGGTCAATGGCCAGGGTCAACAGCGGCGTGGTGTATTCCGCAAATATGGCCGACTGTGAGGGCGGGCACAAGCCGGCGTGAGTAGGTTAAACGTTGAGTTTTATAAGGGCACCACGGGGTGAGCAGACCCTCCCCACCCAGCCCCACCCCTCCCACCCACCCCCCACCCAGCCCCTCCCCACCCTCCCCACCCAGCCCCTCCCCACCCAGCCACTCCCCACCCTCCCCACCCTCCCCACCCAGCCCCTCCCCACCCAGCCACTCCCCACCCTCCCCTCCCCACCCTCCCCACCCTCCCCACCCAGCCGCTCCCTCCCCACCCAGCCCCTCCCCACCCTCCCCACCCTCCCCTCCCCACCCAGCCGCTCCCTCCCCACCCAGCCCCTCCCTGAAACCTGTTTATTTACAAGCTTTCTATTAACTTACTCGGTCTGTTGTTGTATCCTCAAATATTGTAACTCCATTTTTACCAACTTCCCAATGTGGTATCGACTGCAAACTTTGTATACTTACGTCATACTGATGACAATACTATATTCCATCATTACAATTTTTTTTAATATTTTTTTAAACATTTTTTAAAATATGTTATGTTTCGGCTTGGGTCTAATTGTCCACGCTCAACTAACGTTGGCTGCAAATCACCACGTCATGGCAAGCTTCGGGGCCACTCCCTGGAGTCGTGGAGTTCTTCCATTACTAGTACGGTACATTTCATTAAAGCGTGTTTAATAAATATTTTTTTAATTTTACTTATTTCACAAATTTCCAGCATGGACACAAATATTTTTAGGCGACGTTTCGTGGCAATGGTCCTTGACGGCAAAGAGATGGAATATATGTCTTCCTGTCGCTACCGTGAAGAAGGGCCGTTTCCTGAAACGTCGCCTATTATATGTATATATATGTTTAGCGCGGCACATTTTAAAATGACTGTTAACCGCTGGAAAAAAAATTCCACTTATTAAAAAAAAGTCAGTGTTTAAAAAAAAAAGGCCTCGCGTTTCATGTCCTGAAATTCTACCTTAAAGATGTTTTTTTTTCTTTCAATAATTTATCCCAGCCAACGGAAACTATTTCTGTGAAATTCCTGCGAATCAAATGTCAAAAAACTACGACTTGTGAATGTGGTTCAGAATTCGTTTAAAAAATATATAATTAACAACGCCTAAACAGCACGACTGCAATTACTTACTCCATTGCACTTTGTATCAATTTGCGTAACCGTACAGTATACAATTATTGACTTGATCTGGAACCTCTCATTTGCACTCTTACAAATTGAGAGTGTCTCTGCTGAGACCCTAAAAGTGTTCAAATGTTTACGCTGACGGACAGCCCCGGGAATTGAGATGGCAGGCGAAATGGGAAACCACTTTTGAACGAAAGTGGAACAGCATTGCGGGACAGAGGGCTACGTTGAGGTTACGCGGGACATTTGCTACAGCTGCGAGATTGATTTAATTATTAGTCGTAGAATTGCGCTTTTTTTTCTTCTAGATTTGAAGTTTTCGTGACTGCAAGGATCCATACTCTTTGGTTCTTTCGGTAAAGTCACGGAGGTGAAATGAAAAAATAAGAATAAAAAATAGAAATAACTAAATTAAATCACAAGCAAGAAACACAATTACAGTAGTGGGTTGTCCCACCTGATGACGGAAGCTTGTGTTGCTTCCGAAACGTCGTGATTTAATTTCGTTATTTCTATTTTTAATTTTTATTCTTATTTTCTATTTTTTTATTTCACCTACGTGACTTTACCGAAAGTTCCGCGCTTGTCTCTCCGTGCGCGGAAGCCTCACTGAGTCTCAAGACTTATATATATTTTTTTTTTCAGGAGGTGCTTGGCACATTTGTCCCAGGAGCGATTGGCAAAAGCTGCATCAGACCCTGGGCGTTCCAGAGTGCGAGACTTAAGAGGCGGCCGGGTGGCTCGGAGCTCAGAGAGCTGAGCCAGCAACCCTGGAACCTGGGTTCGAATCCAGCCCTCAGCTGTAATTCAACTGCACATGTCAATTGCACGTGCTTCGCATGGAGCGCCCATCAGATATAATATCCTGCGGGGCTGACAGCGTGGCGCTGGTGATGTTTGCCTTACGTTGGAAATGTAATCCGGTGCGAAGTAAGATGATGTCGCGATCAGATCTCCCCGCTGATGGACACCTGGGACCTCAGCTTGGACCATCTTCTGACCTCCACCGTCTGACCTCCACCATCTGACCTCCACCTTCTGACCTCCACCTTCTGACCTCCACCTTCTGACCTCCACCATCTGACCTCCACCTTCTGACCTCCACCATCTGACCTCCACCATCTGACCTCCACCATTTCACCTCCACCGTCTGACCTCCACCATCTGACCTCCACCATCTGACCTCCACCATCTGACCTTCACAATCTGACCTCCACTTTCTGACCTCCACCTTCTGACCTCCACCATCTGACCTCCACCATCTGACCTCCACCATCTGACCTCCACCATCTGACCTTCACAATCTGACCTCCACCTTCTGACCTCCAGCTTCTGACCTCCACCTTCTGACCTCCACCTTTTGACCTCCACCATCTCACCTCCACCTTCTGACCTCCACCCTCCCGGGGCTACCAGCAGGGTGAGCCCCATCGCACGCCACGCGCTCGATCAGTTTGGGGGTCAGGGAGAGAACGAGAGGTAGGAGGGGGAGGAGGAGGGTGGGCTAGAAGGGTTGACTGATCTCTGCTCCGCTATTTGGAGAACACCTCCGGCTAAATATATAACGCTGGGTCTCGCGCACTTTGGGGGCCCTGTCAAAGTGCAGTACAGCGACAAGGTCGGCAGCAGACGGACGCGTGACCAGCAGTAGCCTCAGGCACGGGCGTAGCGTGCGAGTTGTATACTGGACGTGGCGTGCCGCGCCGCCAAACTCAGGCAGACTGCGGCTTCAAATGAATCTCGGTTGGTTCACGAAATCTGAACGTTTGGGCAGAAGCGGAGAGAGGAATGCGGGCGGCGGGGACGCGGGGAGAGACAGCTGACGGCTCGGAGAGGCACGCGTGAGTGAGTGCCGTCTTCCGCGGCAGGGGACAGAGACGCGAGATCTGGCGGCAGCGTAAACGCTTAAACGTGTGGGAGGTAGCGGCGGAGCTGGAGGAGGAGGAGGGAGTAGCGGCGGAGGAGGTGGAGGAGGATATGGTGGTGGAGGAGGTGGCGGAGGCGGAGGAGGAGGCGGAGGAGGTGGAGGAGGTGGCGGAGGTGGCGGAGGCGGAGGAGGAGGCGGTGGAGGAGGTAGCGGAGGTGGTGGAGGAGAAGGCGGAGGTGAAGGAGGAGGTGGTGGAGGAGGAGGGGGAGGTGGTGTAAGAGGAGGCAGAGGTGGAGGCGGAGGTGGTGGTGGTGGTAGAGGTGGAGGCGGAGGTGGAGGAGGTGGTGTAGGAGGAGGGGGAGGAGGTGGTGGAGGTGGTGGAGGAGGTGGTGGATGAGGAGGTGGTGGAGGTGGAGGAGGTCGGTACGCTCGGCAAAGATCATGACCGCATCGCCACCACGGGCGAAAACGCGGAGAGATTCTCGGCAGTGTCAACACCTCGCTCGGATTTCCCTTGACATCGTGATGCTATGCCGATATCATCGTCATCATCATCATCACCATCAGCCGTGGTCAATCCACTGCTGGATGAAGGACTTCCCATGCTGCTGCCATCCCCCATGGTCCCACGATGCAACTATAAACCTATCAGCTGGACACAAGCTGAATCCATCGCTCCATCTCCGCACCGGACGTGTCCCCTAAGATGCGCTCCCTCCCCCCGTGGCTGCCACTCGGTTTGCTACCCCGTGCAGACGAAACAGACGGAGTCCACGCATTGTACTTGCTGCTGCCCCGCCTTCTCCTGGCGAGACGGGTCGACGGTTCCCCATCGACGCTCACGGGAAGAGAATTTCTCGCCTCCCCCCCCCCCATCAGCGCGGTGATCCACCTACCCTCGCTGCAGCCCCTGCAGGGCTGGGTGGTGACAGGCGGTGAGCCTCCACGTGACATTTGATATCGCGATAATCGCCGCTGCGTGAAATTTTATATCGTGTCTTAGCTTTAAAAAAAGATATATATATACATTCTTGATTTGAAGCTTTCGTGACTGCAGGAGTCCATACTATTTGGTTCTTATGGTAAAGTCACGTGGGTAGAAAATAAAATAAATGACGACGTTTCGGGCGCAACACAAAACGAACCAAAAAAAGACGACGTTTCGGGCAATGCCCCTTTTTCATTGCACTCGCGGCAGCTCTACGCTGGACGCTGCCGCGCATTTCTAAACGGATTCTCCAGAGGAGCCGTCACGCGCACGAGGGCGCATACGGTGAATTCTATTGAGTTTTTTTTCACATCCGTGTGTATATATTGTTTTTACTAATCAGGCTACATCCGTCACCCGAGCTCACCCCGCGCGCCTATAAAACTCGCACTGTGCGCTGCTCGGCAAGGGATCAGAATCTGTATTTATCCTAGAGAAATCCGATGAGCTATGAAGCGCTTGTTCACGGACGTGCAGCAGGGCGCGGGCAAGAGAGATGCTGAGCGAGACGCTGGCCGAGGATGACGCCAAGCGGCAGAAAGAGGGACACGTGGATGAAACCGCACACGCAGGCTATCGAAGCGTCACATTGATCTTCGTCCAGCAGTAGATAGACCATGATGGCGACACTGAGAAGCGTGCTGGGGAGAAGCGTGCTGGGAGAAGCGTGCTGGGGAGAAGCGTGCTGGGAGAAGCGTGCTGGGAGAAGCGTGCTGGGGAGAAGTGTGCTGGGGAGAAGCGTGCTGGGAGAAGCGTGCAGGGGAGAAGCGTGCTGGGAGAAGCGTGCTGGGAGAAGCGTGCTGGGGAGAAGCGTGCTGGGGAGAAGCGTGCTGGGGAAAAGCGTGCTGGGAGAGAAGCGTGCTGGGAGAGAAGCGTGCTGGGGAGAAGCGTGCTGGGAGAAGCGTGCTGGGAGAAGCGTGCTGGGGAGAAGCGTGCTGGGGAGAAGCGTTCTGGAAGAGAAGCGTGCTGGGAGAAGCGTGCTGGGGAGAAGCGTGCTGGGCGAGACGGAAACAGCAACAGAAGTGAACGGAGATCACGCGCAGAGTTTAGGGACTTTAATGATGATGACTTTAAAATTAAGCACCAGGGCATGGGACGATTGCTGGCGGTAGCCGAAGGAGGGAACCCGTGGACTCGTGATGAGGAGCATTTCGTACATCGTACTCTTTGGTTCTTTCGGTAAATTCACGTATGTAGAAAATAAATCACGACGTTTCGGGCGCAACACAAGCGT
The DNA here is from genome assembly GCF_964198595.1 of Lampetra fluviatilis. Classification (NCBI taxonomy): domain Eukaryota; kingdom Metazoa; phylum Chordata; class Hyperoartia; order Petromyzontiformes; family Petromyzontidae; genus Lampetra; species Lampetra fluviatilis. The sequence continues at coordinate 2,823,962 of NC_136323.1, read as the reverse complement.
CCGTCATCAGGTGGGATGATGACGGACTCTTGTGTTGCGCCCGAAACGTCGTGATTTATTTTATTTTCTACCTACGTGACTTTACCGAAAGAACCAAAGAGTATGGATTCCTGCAGTCACGAAAGCTTCCAATCAAGATGTAGGACATTCTCCAACAACAAAGACAACGAAGATCCCCCGTATAGCCTGTTGGGGCAAGTGCTGTTAGCGAGCAGCAGCTATGAAGGCCGGCACGGCACACGAGGGGGTGGATGGGCCAGCACCACGCCCGGCCACCTTTGTCTCCCTAGTGGCGATGTTTAGACACCTCACCAGGTACTCAGCACCGGTTCAGATAACCGTCACTGGGTGTTCGCCGCGAGCGGGAGTCGAACTCGTGTCGCCGGGTTTGTGGCGCAGCCCGTTAACAGCTACACCACCGCTCCCCACCACCGCACAAGGACAAAAACAACGACACACGCACACACGCACACGATGACACGTACACACACACGCACACATACACACGATGACACGCGCGCACACACACACACACGATGGCACGTGCACACACGCACACACACGATGACACGTACACACACGCACACACACACACGATGGCACGTGCACACACACGCACACACACGCACACACACGACACACACGATGACACGCACACACACGATGACACGTACACACACGCACACACGCACACGATGGCACGTGCACACACGCGCACACACGCACACACACGCACACAAACGATGACACGTGCACACACGATGACACGTACACACACGCACACACACACACGATGGCACGTGCACACACGCGCACACACGCACACAAACGATGACACGTGCACACACGATGACACGTACACACACGCGCACACACGATGACACGTACACACACGTACACACACGCACACTCCTCCACAGTGAGAAAAACAAAGCGGTGGCCAGGATGACAATGTGCAGGAGGAAATGCACCGGCATTGAGGAGCAATTTTAATAAAGCTAAACGCTCAGCAGAGAGTGGGGTGACGGCTCTGAGCACTCGTCCCAGGCCGTGGTTTGACTTCCTCTCCCCTCTCCCCCCTCCCTTACAGCGGCCATCTTCAAGTGACCTCACTCCATCCAAGCAGAGGCGGCTTCATTAGATGCGTCTATTAGGGATGTAATTCCCGGCAGATGTGTGCGCTTAATCTTACACAGTCCGTCTTCTCGCACTCACTCTACACGCGGGCGGGACAGTGGGGCCTGTAGCATATGTTATAAAGGGGCCCTAAATAAAAAAAATAACATTAATATTTAAACACAAATTTCGTACGCCTTTTGGTGTCCTCTGGTCTAACGCTGTTTTGAGACGAGGCTCAAAAGAAAGCTGTCTGGTGTGGAACAATCAGTTTCTAAGACAATGCATATGTTATCAGAGTGTTTTATTGTTTGCATTTTGACCACAAGTATTGTGGTTAATGCACACATAATTCCTTGTAAAAGGTTTCAGTTTGGTGTTTTAACAACTTAGCACAGCAGTTTTGTTGCCAGATAAAAGGGGAAAAACCTATTCTCACAAATGTTGAAATTGCATAGTAAAGTAATTGTATTTTTTCATTTTCCATACAGCCAGATAATACGACAAATCGCTAACCTTAAACACCCAGTCGTTCATAAAATTTGAAGGCAGCATGCTACTATAGTAATAGAGCAAGTGCAGAATCACTGAACCGGAATTGATAGCTTGAAAGCATTTAGCGCGGGGCCCTTGAAAGTGCGGGGCCCGTAGATACATATGTTTCAACAGTAGCTACATATGTAGCAACATATGTAGCACACATATGTTGCTACATGCGTGATACATGTGTGCTACTAGGATCATCCGGCACTGGTGCGGGCAGCTTTTGTCAAATCCACTGCTGGATGACGGCCTCCGCAACGCGTCCATGTGCGCCGTGGGGGTCGTTTGACCATGCTTCACCGCGCTGGTCGGCCGGCGAGCGTAGACGTGGGAACATAGGAGTACGGTACAACGGCGGTGTTCGCCGCACTGCCGCCTGTGGGTCCACACGTGGGTTGAAAACGACGAGCGTGGGGGAGTGGGTTCATTGCTGCCGAAGATAAGGGACGCGTTTGTGGAAATGACGCATTCCTCTAACAAGGATGAGTCCAGCCACATTAACAGACTTTCAACTAATTAGAGCAGCCTCACTCGGCTTGTTTTACCGAACAAAGTGGGAAGATGACGATGACCACGATGATGATGATCACGATGATGATGATGACAACGATGATGACATGATGATGATGAAGACAACGATGATGATCACGATGATGATCACGATGATGATCACGATGATGATGACAAAGATGATGACAACGATGATGATGATCACAATCACGATGATGATGATCACGATGATGATGATGACAACGATGATGATGACGACAACGATGATGATGATAACAATGACGATGATGACGATGAAGTGGCCAAGTCAACTCCCATCTCACGCCCGCAGCACTGCGGATCCCCACTGCCCTGGCCTCGGGTCCCAAGCCAATGACGAGAGCTGCCACAGAGGTCGGGGCAGCGTGGGGGGCGCGATGGGTGGGGGGGCGGTCACGGGCAGGTGTCACGTGGTCCTGCCGGAGGCCTCGGTGCGTAACGGGGGAGGGCGACCCCCCCCCCCCCCCCGTGGTCCCTCGTGAAACTTGAGACGACGCCGATTGACGATGGGCGGGGCTGTGGGGTGGACGGGCGGGGCGCGTCCACGGGTGATGGATGAGTTGATGCACGGGTGGATGGAAAGTTTGGATTGGTTTGACGGTGGGATGGATGGGTGATGGATGAGTGGGTGTGTCGGTGGGTGTGTGGGTGGATGGGCCGATGGGTGGTGGGTGTATGGGATGAGTTGGTGGATGGGCAGGTGAGTGTGTGTGGCGGGCGGAGGGGGGATTTGGTATTTGGATAGTGGGTGAATTCATTAAGTAATTAATTAATCAAATTAATTAATGCGTGGGTGGATATATGAACGAATCTGTGGTTGAATGCTTGAGTGGGTGAGCTTGTGGATGAATGAATGAGCGGGTGGGTGGGTTGACAGATGGATGCGTGAGTGGGTGGAGAAATATAAACATTAGTGCATGGGTGGGTGCATCGATTAATGAATGGCTGGATGAATGAATAGATTAATGCCTGGTAGAAGGTTGCATAGCTTGGCAGTGGTGCGGATGAAAGAAAAGGATGGCTGGACTCACGGTAGGATATGAAACAACCACGCGGTCGTCGTTGTATATTTATACGCACAGAATATAAAAGGCATTGCATGTGGCTATGCACACGTTTGCAGATAGCCAGCAGCTTGGGCAAGATGCAGTCCAGCCGGGGTTGTCTTGGCATCAGAACCTCTCTGGTGAAAAGATTTGGCAGCTGAAAGCGCCAAGGTCTGGCTCCGTCGTAAGTGGCTCTGCATGTGTCAAGACATACACACACACATGTTAACACACACACACATGTAAACACACACACATACATGTAAACACACAAACATGTAAACACACACACACACACATGTAAACACACACACACATGTAAACACACACACATGCACACGAGTAAATGCAACAAAGACAAAGATCCCCCGCATAGCCTTCGCAGACTGTTGGGGCAAGTGCTGTTAGCGAGTACCTATAAGGGCTGGCACGGCACACGAGGGGGTGGATGGCCAGCACCATGTTTAAATGAACACACACACGTGTCAATACACACACACACGTGTTAATACACACACACACACGTGTCAATACACACACACACGTGTTAATACACACACACCAGTGTTAATACAAACACACAGATGTGCTGATACACACGTGTCAACACACACGCACACGTGTACATTGAAACTCGTGTACATAGAGAGTTCACGCACGTTAACAGGAACCACAGCCATTGGGGCCGTCCATAAATGACGTCACCTAGGGGGGGGGGGTTGAGAAATGTGACATCAAATAAAAATGCGCAACTTTAAATAAATATAGACAAGACGTTCTGCTTAATTAAATATACTTTTTAATAAATGTTTTCTTCTACAACATCAGAGTGCAGCGCCACATTAAATACGCACTACAATGACAATAGTTTAACGCGATTTGAAACATGTTTTAGTTTTTATGGGGGAGCGGGGGGGGCAGAGCTTTGTGATGTCATATTTGAGGGGGGGGGGGGGGTCTGACTTTTTATGACGCCGTATGACGAAGGGGGGGGGGGTAAAAAATCGTCCAAAATCGCGTGACGTCATTTAGGGACGGCCCCATAGCGAGAGGTAAACTGAATGCGCTATGCCGGGTGCGTAAACGTGTTTCGCGTCGCACGCCACGGCGAGGCGATGCATACTTGTCTATGGGTGAGTGTGTGGGTCTCTGTGTGGGTCTGTGGGTCTCAATAGGTGAGTGTGTGGGTCTCTGTGTGGGTCTCTGTATCTCTATGGGTGAGTGTGTGGGTCTCTGTGTGGGTCTGTGGGTCTCAATGGGTGAGTGTGTGGGTCTATGTGTGAGTCTGTGGGTCTCTATGGGTGAGTGCGTGGGTCTCTGTGTACGTCTGTGGGTCTCTATGGGTGAGTGTGTGGGTCTCTGTGTATGTCTGTGGGTCTCTATGGGTGAGTGGGTGGTTCTCTGTGTGTGAGTTTGTGGGTCTCTATGGGTGAGTGTGTGGGTCTCTGTGTGGGTCTGTGGGTCTCAATGGGTGAGTGTGTGGGTCTCTGTGTTCGTCTGTGGGTCTCTATGGGTGAGTGTGTGGGTCTCTGTGTTCGTCTGTGGGTCTCAATGGGTGAGTGTGTGGGTCTCTGTGTGAGTCTGTGGGTCTCTATGGGTGAGTGTGTGGGTCTCTGTGTGAGTCTGTGGGTCTCAATGGGTGAGTGTGTGGGTCTTTGTGTGTACGTCTGTGGGTCTCTATGGGTGAGTGTATGGGTCTCTGTGTACGTCTGTGGGTCTCTATGGGTGAGTGTGTGGTTCTCTGTGTGTGAGTCTGTGGGTCTCTATGGGTGAGTGTGTGGGTCTCTGTGTTCGTCTGTGGGTCTCAATGGGTGAGTGTGTGGGTCTCTGTGTGAGTCTGTGGGTCTCTATGGGTGAGTGTGTGGGTCTCTGTGTGAGTCTGTCGGTCTCAATGGGTGAGTGTGTGGGTCTCTGTGTCTACGTCTGTGGGTTTCTGTGAGAACCCGGTTTAAACCACCGCGGCTTGACGGTCTGAAGCTCGACATTGAACCCAGGATCGCTCGCTCGAGCCGGACGCAAACTCCCCCCCACCACCCCCCCACCACCTCGTGTCACCTGGACGTCTGTGACGAACGAGCTTGGCAGCTCGTCGGATTCCTCCTGCGTGAATGAATATTCTCACTCTGGGCCACTCCACTGCTGGATGAGGTGCCTCTCCGCGCGGGCGTGACCTCGTGCCAGCCCCGTGCGTCTGCAGAGGCACGGGCTTCCTCCACGCGAGCACGTCCGTCCACGTGTGTGTGGGTCTAATAATAATAAAAGTACATTGATTTACTCATTACGATTGACTTATTTATCGAGAAGAGACAGGGGTTCCTGCCGCCTTAGTTTGTCTTATATTTGCCAACGTTTTCACGCAAACGAACGACGGAGTCGCGTTTGATGTACGCGTGGGGAGGACGAGACCGCAGAAACCGGAGAGACCACCCCCCACGCGCGACGGCGCGCTCCGCGAGGGCGCAACGCTCGATCCCCGTACAGATGGAGCAGACTGATGGCGATTGGTCCACTCGCTGTAGCGCCCTCTCCCGGCGAGCCAAGGGCACGGCTCCTCCTCGACGCCTCCTCCACCCCTCCCCCCCCCCACACGGGAAGGGGAGTTTCGGAACATTCGTGCGGTGATCCACCAACCCTCCGCATCGCTGGATGACGGGCAGCCACTTGCAATGTAATTACCACCACCACGTGTGTGTGTGGTGTGTGTGGTGTGTGTGGTGTGTGTGGTGTGTGTGGTGTGTGGGGTGTGTGTGGTGTGTGTGTGGTGTGTGTGGTGTGTGGGGGGCAGTGCATGGTGTTATACGGCTTGTGAGTCCATTCACCGAAGTTGTGGATGCATGGTTGTGTGGGTGGGTTCCAGGCGGCAGGGCGAGGAGGAGGAGGAGGGGGGAGACGTGAGGCTGTGAACCAGCAAGACGGCGTTGTAAGTTAGAGGAGGAGAGGCTGGTAGCGCGTGGGTGGGGGGGAGTTGGGTTTGAAGGCTGCTTGATGGTGGTGGAGGGAGGGATGGGAGGGAGACAGAGAGAGAGAGGGAGGGAGAGAGATGGTGGGTGGGGGGAGCAGGAATGACCGCTGCTTCGGATTAATGTTGAGTCGGAGCGGCAAAGCGGCATGAGGACATCGCTCCCGCACACGTGCTAGTTTACTCACCAGCAGCAGCAGCACCAGCTCACCACCAGCTCACCTCTACACACAGTCTCGTCGGTCGCACGCGTTCTCTCTCTCTCTGTGCCCGCGGCTGCTGCTTGCTGCTGCTGCTTGCTGCTGCGTCGCGCTCTGCAAATCGGTGACACCTCCACCCCTTTGGCAGACTACAAACAAACGCCCACCACGTGCCGGTGGTGTTGTTGTTACGTTACCTATCTCTGTCCCTCTACGACATTTATCTTGACGTCGGCGTCGTTGTCGAAATTGAAGATTAACGTTAGAATTTTTCTTTTTTAAAAACCTCCCGAGGTTTTTAATTCTACATTTTTTTTGTATGTTGGGCCATCAATTTGCTTTTTTGTTAAACGGCGGATACAGCTCTGAATAACAATAATACTGGCAACAGATCTCGGCTCGCAGGAGAGAGTGAGAGAGCGAGAGATCTCTCTCTCTCTCTGTCTCTTATAGCACGCGCCAAAGGCTGCACGCTGCTCAATAGAAACGCGGACACCATCACAGAGACATCAGCAGCAGCAGCATCCGATGTGGATGTTTCTTCTTTCAGCCGCGGAGCGAGGATTAACGCGGGCAGGACATCTGATGCAGCCACTCCAGTGAGCACACGAGACGCCGAGGTACCCGCATCCACGCTCCTTCCACACGATCCAGCTCGCTCGCTCGCTCGCTCCCTCCATCAACGTCGTCTCACGCGTTCGGAGCGGTGGCGCAGTGGTTAGCGCGCTGCGTTACGGGAGACGCAAGCTACACGTGTGTGGAGTTCGACTCCCGGCCACGGCTAACGGCAGTGGAGAGTCGTATCTGAAGCGGTTCGTTACAGGTTGCCCCTTTTGTTGAGCTCCCACCGACCTGCGTGGTAAAGTATGGTCAAACGACCGCAATGGGCGGAGTCTTCAGCACACCGGTGGGCTAAAGAAGTGAATTATTTTGTCCTTTGAAAAACGTGACACATTTTTTACTGTTTGGCCGTGTCGGGTGGTGGAGGGTTACGACACATTTATAAATAACGCGATCTGACCCAAACAAAAAAAACTATATTATGAATAATATTGGTCGCGAAAGCCTACGTGTTAAAAAGGGTTGTATTTTGTGATTTTTTTCAGTATTGTAAGATTATCTCGTTCGAGTTGGGAAATGTTCTGTAACAATCTAAAAAAGCTATTTATAAGTCGGTTGCAATTGCGAGGGAGGCCACAACGAGTCTTGAGACGCTTTGTAAAGGACTGGCGATGTTTGTCCAATTCCATTTAAAATGAACGTTAAAGACCCAGTGCATTCATTATTCAGCCCTTTCTCGATCCACTGCTTGATGAACGCCTCCCCACGTAGTGTCAATTACTGGAGTTGGTTGGCCATAAATAAGCTATGCATCGTCGACAGATAGGCAGTTAGTCATGGGTCTCTATGCGAGTCTGTGGGTCTCTGTGCGAGTCTGTGGGTCTCTATGTGAGTCTATCGGTCTCTGTGTGAGGATGTTGGTCTCTGTGTGAGTCTGTGAGTCTATATGTGAGTCTATCGGTCTCTGTGTGAGGATGTTGGTCTCTGTGTGAGTCTGTGGGTCTCTATGTGAGTCTATCGGTCTCTGTGTGAGGATGTTGGTCTCTGTGTGAGTCTGTGCGTCTCTATGTGAGTCTATCGGTCTCTGTGCGAGGATGTTTATCTCTGGGTGAGTCTGTGGGTCTCTATGTGAGTCTATCGGTCTCTGTGCGAGGATGTTGGTCTCTGTGTGAGTCTGTGGGTCTCTATGTCAGTCTGTGGATCTCTGTGTGGCTCTGTAGGTATCAATGTAAGTCTATGGAGCTCTGTGTGAATATATGGGTATGTGTGGGTTTATGGGTCTCTAAGTGAGTATGCAATGTGGATTCACATCTCAATGTGATTGCATCTAAAGACGCTGCTCAGGAACAGTGGTCATGTTTGTTGCACGGAGCGAGAGAGAGATGGACGGGCAGTGACTCATAGAGTGATTCAAACATTACAGGAATTCTCGCCGACCTCACAAGCAATATCCTCCTCGTGTGAACACGGCCACTGTTGACGAGCCCCACTCGCAGTGGTGGCTACACGTGACAGATGGACGGCTTGTGCTACACAATCACTCGTGTTACTGTTGACGGTGCAAGATCACAAAAGAGCGAATTCACGGCGCAATTTAGCTGCGGATAGTTTCCGGCTCGCTGGTAGACTTGCAGCGGATGGCTGGTGAACTCGTATTGGGCCACGTGACATGGCTAGACGGATACTCGATGTGGTGTGGCGGGCGCGGAATTTATTTATTTATTGCTGACCATGATCGGGGCCAAGTGAACCGGACAGACGCTAAGCGGCCAGCTTGCAAACGGAACGATCGCAGTTGTAGCCTCCGAGCGTTACGACGTTTCTTGCACTGTGAGAAGTTACGTGAACTTGGAACACGAGGCGATGATGGGAGGAGGGGACACCATAGTGGAGCAGTGCGAGCGAAGATGCGGAGAGGGAGAGAGAGACACTGTGTTGTGTGACCTGCGGTGTGGTGAGTGGGTGACTGGGTGGGTGAGTGAGTGTGTTGTGTGACCTGCGGTGTGGTGAGTGGGTGACTGGGTGGGTGAGTGAGTGTGTTGTGTGACCTGCGGTGTGGTGAGTGGGTGACTGGGTGGGTGAGTGAGTGTGTTGTGTGACCTGCGGTGTGGTGAGTGGGTGACTGGGTGGGTGAGTGAGTGTGTTGTGTGACCTGCGGTGTGGTGAGTGGGTGACTGGGTGGGTGAGTGAGTGTGTTGTGTGACCTGCGGTGTGGTGAGTGGGTGAGTGAGTGGGTGAGTGAGTGTGTTGTGTGACCTGCGGTGTGGTGAGTGGGTGAGTGAGTGGGTGAGCGAGTGAGTCTTTGTGACATGCAGTGCGGTGAGTCGTGGAGTGGGTGAGTGAGTGGGTGGGTGAGTAAGTGAGTCGGTGGGCGTGTGACTTGTGACCTGCAGGGTGGTGAGTGAGTGGGTGAGTGTGCTTATAACCAGCTCCGGTTTGACAGCAGAGGTCTCACTCCAAAGCATCAGCTGGGCAATGCTGCGTGGAAGCTACTTAGTCTGTCGCTCCGCACGAAGTTACGGCTCTTCTCATCCACAGTCATGCCCTCCCTTCTCTATGCTTGTGAAACGTGGACCCCTCTCATGGAACATCTGCGCCGGTAGGAAACATTCAGGCTGGCATGCCTACGATCCATCCTGGGTTTAACCAGGCTGGATTGTGTTAGAAGCTCACAAATCCTTGAAAGATCTGGGCAAAGTCCCATCGGTGAGCTCCTCCGGCAGGCAAGGCTGCGTTGGTTTGGTCATGTAGCCCGCAAGGCCAGCTACCGCATGCCCAAGCAGCTTTTGTTTGGCTGCATATATTGAGCTAAATGGGCACGACATGGGCTGGAGAAGAGATGGACTGATGCCGTATGGGGGGATGTGGAGCTGAGTGGACTTGCCAATGACTGGTACCAGCGGTGTCAGGATCTGCCTCTATGGAGGAGGCTCGTGAAGGACGCTGTTGCTACTGGGCAATTAGAGGCAGTCGCCCTCCAGCAACAACGGAGCGCAGAGGAGCGACACTCACAACAACTATCGGAGCGCCGGGCGATTAAAATGCCGCAAGTTGGCATAGTAGTGGGTATAGCTGGTGCATCTACCAGTCATCTCAGTCAGCCAACCCATGGCACCTGCAAGGTCTGTCCCGAGACCTCCTGTCAACGAGCCTTCGACGCTTCACGTGGCCTCGAAGTGCACTTGGCCTGGCACGGGCGCCGTGGTGACGTAACCATCACTTCGTGGCGAATGGCGCCTGTATTGAGATGAGTGAGTGAATGGGCGAGTGAGTGAGTGAGTGAGTGGATGGGCGAGTGAGTGAGTGAATGAATGGGCGAGTGAGTGAGCGAATGGGCGAGGGAGTGTTTTTTTGTGTGACCTGCAGGGTGGTGGGTTGGACACAGTGCGGTGGATGAGACGACTGAGTGAGTGTCTGGTCGACTCAGGCAGCGATAGAACGAAACGTCCAACTTTCTGGACTTGTTCGAATTATATTTTGAACTCCACCTGGCGTCCAGCCCGAGTGGAACGGGTCTGGGCCGAGCGCCCGCGGCTCCCGTGGGACGCGGCTCCCGTGGGAAGCGGCTCCCGTGGGACGCGGCTCCCGTGGGACGCGGCTCCCGTGGGACGCGGCTCCCGTGGGACGCGGCTCCCGTGGGACGCGGCTCCCATGGGAAGCGGCTCCCGTGGGACGCGGCTCCCGTGGGACGCGGCTCCCGTGGGAAGCGGCTCCCGTGGGACGCGGCTCCCGTGGGACGCGGCTCCCGTGGGACGCGGCTCCCGTGGGAAGCGGCTCCCGTGGGACGCGGCTCCCGTGGGACGCGGCTCCCGTGGGACGCGGCTCCCGTGGGAAGCGGGTCCCTCCCTCCTCCTGCCCCCCCCCCTCCTCTATCCTCTCTCTCCTCCTCCATCATCAGTCCTCCTCCCTCCCTCCTCCGCCCTCCTCTAAGCCCCACGCCAAGAAGCCTTTAGGATTGGAGCAAAATGCAGAGTCGCCGTCGTGTCCCCCCAGTAGCGTCCGTCACCTGTCCAGATTTTGACTCGGACAGTTCGGGGGACAGGGCTGGACTTTGTGCCGAGACCTGGTGCCGCTATTGCCGTGCGCTGCTCAGCGTTGGTGAAGCGAGGCTGACTGAGATCGATGGCTGTTTGTGGAGAGGCGGACACCTCGTGCACGCGTGGGAAATTGGACACTCTGGGGTGTGCAAGTGCGGTCATGAACACCTAACCATGGAGCGTAGAACGTCGCTCCGCTTCAAATATAACAGCGAAGGAAGTGGATGCGCGGGTTTGTGGGTGCGTGTGTGAGTAGGTGGGTTGGTGACTGGGTGGGTGGGTGCGTGTGTGAGTAGGTGGGTGACTGGGTGGGTGGGTGCGTGTGTGAGTAGGTGGGTGACTGGTGGGTGGGTGACCTGGTGGGTGTGGGTGGGTGACTGGGTGGGTGGGTGACCTAGTGGGTGTGGGTGTGAGTAGGTGGGTGGGTGACTGAGTGGGTGAGTGCGTGTGTGAGTAGGTGGGTGGGTGACTGGGTGGGTGGGTGCGTGTGTGAGTAGGTGGGTGGGTGACTGGGTGGGTGCGCGTGTGAGTAGGTGGGTGGGTGGGTGACTGGGTGGGTGCGGGTGTGAGTAGGTGGGTGGGTGACTGAGTGGGTGCGTGTGTGAGTAGGTGGGTGGGTGGCTGGGTGGGTGCGTGAGTAGGTGGGTGGGTGGTTGACTGGGTGAGTGGGTGCGGGTGTGAGTAGGTGGGTGGGTGGCTGGGTGGGTGCGTGTGTGAATAGGTGGGTGACTGGGTGGATGGTTGACTGGGTGGGTGCGTGCGTGAGTGAATAGTTGAGTGACTGAGTGAGTGGCTGAGTGAATAAGCGAGTCGGTGTGTGGTGTGAGCGGGGCCCGGGGGTTAGTGGACGAGTGGGTGTATCTGCAATCCGCCAACTCCCAGACGAAGCCACCCCAATGGCAACCGCCGCACGTGCCGACGAATCTCCCGTCCCCGTGGCTCTCCGCAGGCCACGGGACATCGTCGCCGTACGGGCGGTCGACTAAAGACCCTCGTACCGTCACCACCGCTGCGTGTCCCTCTCTCGTGAGCCACGAGGAATCCGGACGATGTCGCAGCCGGCGCTGGTGCTTGTGACTCTGCTGCTGCTGCTCGCTGCTTCGCCGCGCGCCGAGACTCAAGGCGAGAGACGCAAACCGCGCGGCAGGTGAGGTTCACGCGCGCGTCCGTTCGAACGTTGTGCGGGTGGGAGCTCGGGAGGAACGGGTGGGAACGAGTGGGGTTGGGAGGGGTGGGGCTGGGTGGGAAGGGCTGGGTGGGGAGGGTGGGGAGGGGCTGGGTGGGAAGGGTGGGGCTGGGTGGGGAGGGTGGGGAGGGGCTGGGTGGGAGGGGTGGGGCTGGGTGGGGAGGGGCTGGTCACCCCGTGGTGCCCTTATAAAACTCAACGTTTAACCTACTCACGCCGGTTTGTGCCCGCCCTCACAGTCGGCCATATTTGCGGAATACACCACGCCGCCGTTGACCCTGGCCATTGACCGAGCAACCCAACGTTCCTACCAGCTCCCTCCGCAGGACAATGTGTTAAAGCTGACTGGACTTGTTGACACGCACACCGACACACCCGACACACGCGGCACTTTGGCCATGTGTGTTTGTTATAGTACAGAGTTAGACTGATGGCCTTAATCTAAGTTGTCTTGTGGTTGTTTTTGTTTGACTTGCATCCCACTGGGATTTTTGCACAGTGTTGGTGTACGGTGATTTTTCTGCAATATTTTGCTGTCTTTTCTTGAATTTTCTGTTTGCGCTTAGTCACTTTAAGATGTTTTCTTGTTCATGTTTTTGTTTTCTGTTCGTTGGGGTTGCACCCTATTCAAGAGCCGAATGGCTCACAGGGCTACACCTAATAAATGAACTTGAACTTGAACTCTCGCCAGCAGGTCGGCGCGTGCGGTCGACATCCCCGTGGTGCCGGTTGCTGCTGCTGCTGCTGGCGATGAGGCCGTGGGCCGCTGCTCCTACACCTTCGTGGTGCCGTCCAGCGCCCCGCCGGGGCCCGTGTGCGTGCGCGATGGCGGCACCTCATCCTCCTCCTCCTCCTCCTCGTCGTCATCATCGGTGAGCGCGAAGAGATTCAAATCCCCCCAAACGGCAACGCACAGCCGCGCCTCGCGCTCCGTTCGCTCG
>NC_136323.1:2728324-2805824 GCF_964198595.1 Lampetra fluviatilis | reverse complement strand
GTGGCCAACACCACGCCCGACCGCCTTTGTCTCCCCAGTGACGATGTGTACAGATCGCATCAAGTACTCATTTGAGGCCGAGTCGACCTAGTTGGAGGCCCATGAACCGGTTCAGATAATCGTCACCGGTGTTGGCCGTGAGCGGGAATCGAACCCGGGTCGCCAGGTTCGTAGCGCCGCGCGCTAACCGCTACCCCTCTACACACACACACGCACACACCCACACGCGCACACACACACACGCACCCACCCACACACACGAACATATATATCCACACACACACACCCACACGCACGCACGCACACACCCACACACACGCACGCGCACACACACACCCACACACACGAACATATACATCCACACACACACACGCACGCACACACCCACACAAACGCACGCGCACACACACACCCACACACACGAACATACACATCCACACACACGCACCCACACACACACACACAAGCACACACACCCACACACACGCACGCGCCTACGGACGCACGCACAGAGCCGTGGGAGCAGGGCTGCAGTGTATGGATAGCGCAGCGCAGTCACGCGATGCTGAACGCCGCCTGCACGCCGGCTGCGTCTTCGTGAGAGTTCGCCAGCGGCCTGCGTGCTCAGGGTCCACGCATCCGCGCGACTCTGCGTAGCGATTGTTGCCACTTTTGGTTCGGGATCACTGGAGGGGTTTTGGTTTTAGAATGAACGCCGCGCTGACTCCGTGCGGTGCGACACAAAGAGGTGGGGGGGGGGGTCAGACACGCTACGAGAACGACACCGCGGAGTTTCCGACATCGCAAAGTGCTCATCGTGTTATGTCAGAGGGGGGGGGAGGGGCGATTGGGCAGTGCACGTGACGGCTGGAGGTGGGCGCCGGAACAGTGGCGGAGCGTCAAACGGGGGAGTAGAATGCGCGTCCCCTTGGGAAGAGGGGGGGGGGGACAGCCACCGCGGAGATGGAGCGACGGAACGACGAGCTCGTGGGCGGGGTGCACGGTGGATTGCGCAATCATCGCAGGGGTCAGTGTGAGAGGCCGCGGCGGCGACTTTGGGAGGCCTTCATCCATCATCATCGGCCGATGATGACGACGAAAAATGATGATGATGATGAAGATCCGTTGGCTTGCTGGGGCAAGCCATGTGGCCGCGTGCCACCGAGGGGGTGTGGGGGGTAGAGCCAGGCGCGGCGCGAGCAGCGAGGGAATTAGCTCCGCGCGTGCGGAGGAGCAACTCCCCCCCCACCCCCCTTCGCGACGCAGAGTCGCCTCGCCCGGCGCGTCTCCGCGAACGCGTCCACGGAGCGCGCTGGCGGGGTCCGGCAGCGCGCGGGGAACACGGTGCCAGAGGGCCGACGGTTCGACTCCGTCTCCATGGCGAGGAAGCTGAAAGAGTGGAGCAAGTTTCTATTTAAAGCTTTCGTGACTGCAGGGATTCATCTTCTTGGTTCTTTCGGTAAAGTCACGTAGAAGAGAAATAATAAAATAAAAAATTATAAAACATAATAAAATTATTCTCACGACGTTTCGGCCACAATGCAAGCAGCCGTCCTTCAGACGCTGTCTCCCCGACAGACCTGGTCTTCACCTGAGGACGGCTGCTTGCGTTGTGGCCGAAACGTCGTGAGAATAATTTTATTATGTTTTATTTTTATTATTTTATTATTTCCCTTCTACGTGACTTTACCGAAAGAACCAAGAAGAGTGGAGCAAGTTTCTGAAATCCTCCACCACCACCAGCACCACCCCCACGATTGACTCTGTCCACCCCAGCAGTGTAAATGGGTACACACCAAGTTAGTCGATCGTGTATGGTGGGGTAAAGTGTGGGTACTTCTACCTCTTCCACGACATCTGGCCAGTCTATGTGTGTCTGTAGGTCCATGTGTGAGTCTATGGGTATCTGTGTGAGTTAATGAGTCTCTTTGTGAGTCTATGAGTCTCTGTACGTGTCTATGGGTCTTTATGTGAGTCTATGGGTCTCTGTGTGAGTCTATGGGTCTCTGTGTAAGTCTATGGGTCTCTGTGTGAGTCTATGAGTCTGTGGATCTCTATATGAGTATATGGGTCTCTATGTGAGTCTATGGGTATCTGTGTGAGTCTCTGAGTCTCTGTGTGAGTCTATGGGTCTCTGTGTGAGTCTATGGGTCTCTGTGTAAGTCTATGGGTCTCTGTGTGAGTCTATGAGTCTGTGGGTCTCTATATGAGTCTATGAGTCTCTATGTGAGTCTATGAGTCTCTATGTGAGTCTAGAGCTCTAGAGGCCGGATAAGGAGTGTGTAACCCCGCCCTCCACCCCCACGTCTTCCAAGATGTTTGGCCAGCGTAGAGAGAGAGATAAGTCGGCTAAGCACATGCTCCTCAGTAGGGCTCCCCTCTCTCCCACTCCCTCTACAGCTCTTCCTGGCAGTCCCTTCCACCAGCAGTGTGGTGCTTGCGAGTGAGCAATAGCAGGGCTGCTCCTTTGGCGTCATCTGAAACGCTGGCCACAGGCATTTTGCAACAGCGGCGGCGGCGTCATGCACGTGTTTGTATCAGTGCTGTTAATATCAACAACAGCAACAACAACAACAACGCCCGCCATTCGCCACTAAGTGGCGGTGACGCCACCACGGCGCGCCTGTGCCAGGCCAGGTGCACTTTGAGGCCACGTGGTTGTTAGCATCACAGGCGCGCACCTGCAGCCTGGGATGGTGGCGCGTTCTTTGCCTGACGCGGTAAAGTCGAGAGCGGAGAAGTTTGTGAACACCAGGCGCATTCATCACCAGCACGCATGCGGCGCCGCGCACGTGGCCCGGAGAGAGTCGGGGGGTGGGGGGAGAGGAAGGGGGGTTGGTGGTGGTGGTGGTGGCGGTGGTGGTGGGAGGCCGCGTGGCTTGGCCGCCCCCCTACTCGGCGTGAGCTCATGGCCCTGCACGCGCAGCTCAGTCCCCTCCCTCCCCCCCCAAACCTCCCCACAGCCCCCCACTCTCACTCCCACAGCTCCCAGATTGGCCCCGAGTCTCAAGCGAGTTGTATATTTAAAAGAAAATACCAACTATGAAAAAATGTGTCTTTTTTGTTATTGTACTCGATAAGGCCCCCTTTGAGCTGCGTGGCTTTTTTCTTGAGAAGCGACGGGGCTTTCACGAGTGATCGCTTTTCGCGCCGACGTGTCCAGCAAGGCGCGCACACGCACTCTGACACGCGTGTTGCGGAGCGCAAGGAGGCGCCAAAGGCCCGAACGCCAAGCGGTCAGCAACAAACAGCAACCATCGAAGGTGTTAATGGAAAATGGCACATTAGCGCGTGAGCTTGGATTGAGCGAGGTTGCGGTGGTAATTTGGGGGGGTGGGGAGAAAGAGACCACGACCACGATGACGATGATGATGAAGCAGCAGGGAGAGGGGATGAAAAGGAACCCGTGGCGATCATCATGACGGGGCTGAGTCGACCCTGGCCAGGATGTGAACGCAACGCGTGGTAAGCAATCGCCGCTAGTTAAGCGAGTCGAGCGGGGAGGCTGCCCACGCGTTGGAGACTTCACACGCGTGGGGACATCCAATGACGCCACCGGCTCCGCTGAGTTCAAGTCGAACGCCGGATACGCGCGCGGGGGGGGGGGTGTTATGGGTGGGTGGTAGGGGTGGGGTGTTAGGGGTGGGTGGTAGGGGGGGTGTTAGAGGGGGTGTTAGGGGGGGTTGTAGGGGTGGGTTGTAGGGGTGGGTGTTAGGGGTGAGTGGTAGGGGGGTAGGGGGGGTGGGTGGTAGGGGGGTGGTAGGGGTGGGTGTTATGGGTGGGTGTTAGGGGTGGGTGGTAGGGGGGGTGTTATGGGTGGGTGGTAGGGGGGGTGGTAGGGGGGGTGGTAGGGGTGGGTGTTAGGAGTGGGTGGTAGGGGCAGGGTGTTAGGGGTGGGTGGTAGGGGTGGGTGGTAGGGGCGGGGTGTTAGGGGTGGGTGGTAGGGGCGGGGTGTTAGGGGTGGGTGAACTCGACCAGAAATTCTCCTCCCAGGGGGCGATGCAGACAAACAGAGAGCCGCCCGCTCCGTGCAGAGACCCCTGGTGCTCACACGTACCGAGTCGGACGGCCCAGAGACGTCAAATTCAAACCATCCCCACCCCTCCTCCTCCCACGCCGCCGCTCCCACACGCAGCTCGTCCGAGCAAGTGGGTCCGTGGCAAATCGATGGTAACATCTGTATTTAATTGATTCTTATCAGAGATATTACGTTGAAGGTTTGTTTGTTTTATGCTTAAGGACGGGTCCTTAGACTTACAGAGAACCGTACAGACGAGCAGAGAGACCCATGTAGACTCACGTAAAGATATACTCACAGAGACCTATATACAGTAAAACCTTGGATTGCGAGCATAATTCGTTCCGGAAACGTGTTTGTAATCCAAAGCACTCGTATATCAAAGCACTCGTATATCAGTTGTGATCACGTGACACTAGGCAAACAAAGCGTATACGTACTACTCGTATTGCAAGACCTCGCTCGTTTATCAAATTAATATTTAATTAAAAAAATTGCTCGTCTTGCAAAACACTCGCAGACCAAGTTACTCGCAATCCAAGGTTTTACTGTAGTCTGTTAGAGACTCACATAGACTCACAGAAATCTATATGGAATCACGCAAACTCGCAAGTATTCTCTCTCCACATCTGGTTGGGGTGATGCTTCATTGCCAGTGATGTTTGAGAACCAGCGGTGGAAGTTCCACATTCCCATGGCTGGGTCGAGTCCATGCGTCGGGTAGCCAACGCTGTTTACTTCCCACAAAGTGGACTTGGGCCGAGTGAAGTCAAATCGAGGGCCACAACCGGGGCCCACATCCCAACCCCCCAAAAAAACAAAATAATAAAATAAAAAACCCACAAAAAAACAAAATAATAAAATAAAAAACCCACAAAAAAAACAAAATAATACTCTCTGGTTCTTTCGGTAAAGTCACGTAGATAGAAAATAATAATAAACGAAAACACGATGTTTTTGTCGCAACACGGGTGAAAAAATTATCTGCTGTTGTGGCTTTATAACCGAAAAAAAAACAAAAAACCTCCAAAAACGCGCAAGGAAGAAAGTATACTCCGACAGACGACGTTTCGGGCAATGTCCCTTCTTCATGGCGGAGCTGGTGGAGGCAGTGGAGGGGGGCGGTGGGGCGGTGGACCAGCCGATGATGAGAGTACGATGGAGGTTTGTTGTCCGACAGCCCATACCACCCAGGCAGCTGGGGAACTCTTCGGGAGGAGCTGTGGGGCATTGGGCGAAACTAAACGCAGCCTTCGATACATGCGACAGGAACGTCGTGAAATCGGGGTCGGAGCGGGGGGGTTGGAGTCGTAAACGCCGCTGAGCCGTGCGGCCGGTGGAGCGGTGGCGCAGCGGTTAGCGCTACGCCGCGCTACGAACCCGGCGAACCCGAGTTCCGGACCTCCCCTAGGTCGACTCAGCCTCGAATGAGTACCTGGTGCGGTGTGTAAACATCGGGCGTGGTGCTGGCCACCCACCACCTCGTGTGTGCGTGCCAGCCTTTATAGGTGCTCGCTAACTGCACTTGCCCCAACAGGCTGTTCAAGGCTGTACGGGGGGGGGTCTTTGTCATTGTGAGGGGTTGGAGTTGTCGAGGGTGTTTTGAGCAGCGTGACACTGCTGGAAGCTGCCCCCCCCCCCCAGTCGGTTGGAGCACATGGAAGTGATTTACACGGGGGTAGGGGGGGGGGCAATCAGCGGCGAGCAAACATCGCGGGCTGCGGGGAGGAAGAGAGAGCTTAGCTGCAGGGACGCGTGTCACACCCGGCACGCACAGAGACTCGCACAGAGACTCACACAGAGACACGCATAGGCTCACACACCCATAGACTCACACAGAGGCACACATAGACTTACACAGAGACACCCATAGACTCACACACACATAGACTCACACACCCATAGACTCACACAGAGACACACATAGACTTACACAGAGACAACAATAAACTCACACACCCAGACTCACACACCCATAGACTCACACAGAGATAAACATAGACTCACACACCCATAGACTCACACAGAGATCCCCCATAGACTCACACAGAGACATACATAGACTTATACACCCATCGACTCACACACTCATATACTCAAACAGACACACCCATCGACTCACACAGAGACACCCATATACTCAAACAGACACACCCATAGACTCACACAGAGACACCCATAGACTCACACACCCATAGACTCACACACCCATAGACTCACACACCCATAGACTCACACAGAGACACACAGAGACTTACACACCCATCGACTCACACACCCATAGACTCACACAGAGACACCCATATACTCAAACAGACACACCCATCGACTCACACAGAGACACCCAAAGACCCACACAGACACACCCATAGACTCACACAGAGACACGATTACTCAAACAGAGAGCCAAAGACTCAGACTCAGCCATAAATCTTCTTCACATATCAGTATGTCCTACACATCCCATCAGCCGCACGGCCTTCCTCTCCAAGTTCACGATTTCAGACGAGCAAACTCTGAACTGGGTTCGACATTCAGACGCTCATCAGCAGAGTCGGGTGACTTGAACAAACGCTGGTGAACTTCCGATCTTACAATACCTAGTAAAGAGAGGGTCCTGCTTAGTTTATTTATATTGTCTGCTTATTTATGTGCGTTCATACTGAGTGGTGCACTTAAGACCTTATGTATATTCACACGCTATTGCAATGCGCCTGCGCGTGTCTGTATGTATGTGTGCACGTGTAAGCGTGTTCCTCTATGCGTGCTCGTATGTGCAGAGCAGGAACCACAGCTGGTGTTGCATCTGTCGGTCATCTCAGTCAGTTAACCCACGCCACCAGGGTCTGTCCCGTGACCTCCTGCACCTAGCCTGGCACAGCAGTCAACCCACGCCACCAGGGTCTGTCCCGTGACCTCATGCATCTAGCCTGGCACAGCAGTCATCATACGGCACCTGGGTCTATCCCGTGACCTCCTGCACCTAGCCTGGCACAGCAGTCAACCCACGTCACCTGGGTCTGTCCCGTGACCTCCTGCACCTAGCCTGGCATATCAGTCAACCCACGGCCACCTGGATCTGTCCCGTGACCTCCTGCACCTATCCTGGCACAGCAGTCAACCCACGGCACCTGGGTCTTTCCCGTGACCTCCTGCACCTAGCCTGGCACAGCAGTCCACCCACGCCACCTGGATCTGTCCCGTGACCTCCTGCACCTAGCTTGACCCAATAGTCAACCCAACGCACTTGGGTCTGTCCCGTGACCTCCTGCACCTATCCTGGCACAGCAGTCAACCCGCGCAAAAGCCTGCGTGTGTCCCGTGCCCTCGTGTGTGCGCGTGCCCGTGTAGGCCCGTGGCGGGACTGCCTGCACGCCCTGGACGAGGGTCAGCAGACCAGCGGCATGTACCTCCTGCGTCCGCGCGGCGCCACGCGCCTGGCGCAGGCGTGGTGCGACCAGCAGCAGGATCCCGGCGGCTGGACCGTCATCCAGCGGCGCCACGACGGCTCTGTAAACTTCTTCCGCAACTGGGACGCGTACAAGGTGACCGACCGCCTTTTGGTGGCTTTACAATTGAATGGTAATGATTATTACGATGATGATGATGTTAATTTGTAAAGCTACGGTGCAGAGTATTCGCTCACTCTCTGGCGGGGAGAAAGAGAGAGAGAGAGGGCGACTCAGAGGCGCCAGGAAGAACCGCAGACGAGCGTGAAGGCGGCAGCCACGCGATTAGACGGTGCCAAAATGTGTCCCGAACTCTGCCGTCTTCTATAAACGAGGATGTTATCAGCCAATTAATGAGTGTGTACATGTGGAGTCCACGTGGGACAGCCAGGGCAAAGCTCCACTTCGACACCCACCCGCGGGTAGAAGGGAGTTTCACACAACATTTGCGCGTGGTGATCCAGCAACTCGCGGTGCTATATCACAGGCAGCCAGGTGCAGCAGCAGCAGCGTCACCGCCACCACCGCCACCACCGATGAGTTGACAACACTGCCTCTGTGTGCGCGGTGAACCACCAACCCTCGCATCTGCTACCTCCACTGTTCTAGATCACAGGCAGCCACGTGCAGTAGCAGCAGCGGCAGCAGTATTCACCACCGCCACCGATGAGTTGACAACACTGCAAGTCTCCCTCCCTCCGTGTGGCGCGTGCGTGCGTGCGCGCGCTCACAGCAAGGGTTCGGCAACATCGACGGCGAGCACTGGCTGGGGCTGGACAGCGTCCACGCGCTCACCAGCGCCGGCGACTACAAGCTGCTCGTGGTGCTGGAGGACTGGCAGGGCCGTCGCGTGTTCGCCGAGTACGGCAGCGTGCGCGTCGCGGGCGAGGCCGAGGGGTACCGCCTGCGTCTCGGGCATTTCCGCGGCACGGCGGGCGATTCGCTGGGCTGGCACAACGGGCGTCAGTTCACCACGCTCGACCGGGATCGCGACAACTTCTCCGGTGAGAGCGCGTGGAGGAGGAGGAGTTGTCGGGGTTCTCTGGTCACCCACGCCGCCCATTTCGTGTGTGCCGTGCCGGCCGTCGCAGGTGGTGCCGCTGCTCGCTACTAACAGCACTTGCCCCAACAGTCCGTTAAAGACGATATTGGGGTGGGTGCAGCAAATCTGGCTGTGACGATCCCACCTGATGACGGAGACTTGTTTATTTTTTATTAATTTTATTTTCATTTTTTTACCTACGTGACTTTACCGAAAGAACCAAGAGTATGAATCCTTGCAGTCACGAAAGCTTCAAATCTAGAAATGGGGTGGGTGTCTTTACGCGCGCGTGCGAGACGGCTTGGGGGAGGCCTTCATCCAGCAGCGGATTGATCAAGGCTGTTGATGACGACGCACCTGACCCCGTGCCGCCCGTGCCCCCCCCCACACCCCACGTGCCCCCCACTCCACCACCCGCCGCCACTGCTCCCTAGGTAACTGCGCCCACTTCCAGAAGGGCGGCTGGTGGTACAACGCCTGCTCGCACTCCAACCTGAACGGCGTGTGGTACCGGGGCGGCAACTACCGCAGCAAGTACCAGGACGGCGTCTACTGGGCCGAGTTCCACGGGACGTCCTACTCGCTCCGCAAGGTCACCATGATGATCCGGCCCAACCCCTCCATGTTCCACTGAGGCCGAAGCGCAGTCCCCCCCCCTCCCTCCCCCCTCCCCCGTGTCCTGTCACCAACCTTCAAGGCCCCCCCCCCTCTACTCACCTCTCTCACCCCCCCCTCTCTGGTCACCTCTCTCACCCCCCCCTCTCTGGTCACCTCTCTCACCCCCCCCTCTCTACTCACCTCTCTCACCCCCCCCCCTCTCTACTCACCTCTCTCACCCCCCCCCTCTCTACTCACCTCTCTCACCCCCCCCCCCTCTCTACTCACCTCTCACCCCCCTCTCTACTCACCTCTCTCACCCCCCCTCTACTCACCCCCCCCTCTCGACTCACCTCTCTCACCCTCGCACCTGCTTCAACTGCTCACCGCCTCTCTCTCTCTCGTCCGATCCCCTTCCTCTCTTCCTCTCACCTCTACTCCTGCCCCTTCTCTCTCAACCCCCTCGTCGGTGCGGCTGTCGAGTCGTGCGCAGGCGCTGCAACTGCACCGGGGCCCACAGGCCGGAGGGAGTGAGGGGGGGGCACGGGCCGGAGGGAGTGAGGGTAAGGGGGCACGGGCCGCTACGAGGCGGGGGTCCCATTCCATTCCTGTGGACTTCTTCTCAGGCGCAACCTCACAATTGCACGCAAGGCTCAAGTCCGCTCGGTGGAAGGGACGATGCGATTGAAGCCCCCCCCCTCCTTCCCTCCCCCGTTCACTGTTGACGCTCATCGCTCAATGTCGCTGGGGGGTGGGGGGGTGGGGGCGGGAGTCAGGAGAGGGTGGGAGACAGACAGAGAGTGAGTATTGCACAGGAAGGTTGCGTGGACCCGGTGCCTACCACGGATGGTGGTCACGGTGAAACTCCCACTTGGCGTGCGGCGTCTCGCTGGCAAAAACCATTCGGTGGGGGCAACTCTCCGGACACTTCTCAGGCGACGGCCGAGCGAGCGAGCGAGCACGCGGCAGTTAATCGACCCACAGCCCCCACCGCCCCTCCCCTCCCTTCACCCGACCCCCCCCCCCCCAAACTTATTCCCAGACCCCCTTCCCCCGTCCAGCGGAGAGCGCGGGTGGAGAGGGCCACTGCCACCTCCACCTCACCTCCCCCCCGCCCCCCCCCTCCGCTCCCCCCAGACCCCCCCCCAGGCTCCCCCCCGCTCACCCCCCCCACTCCCCCGCGCCACGAGGCTGCCCCCCCCCACCACCCCCCCCCCCGTGTTGGGGTGTTGGCGCGTGTTGTCAGACAACCTTGTCCGACGTTTCGCGAGACCACGCGCGCGCCGGCAGCTCCTCCGGGAACCGAGCCGATCCGTAGCCCTCGGGGCTAAAACGTCAGACGCCGCGAACCCGAAGGCGCATCGGGGATCTACGGACACTTTGCAGGCGACGCAGCGAACGCGAGACAGCGTCCACGCAGGCAGCGTGCGGTGGGCGGGAAGTGTGGGGGGCACTTCCCCTGGTACCAGCGTGGAGGAGGAGGAGTCGGAGGTCTCAACGAGAGCCTCTCAAGTGGCTCTCTGGGGCTCCCTCGAGTGAAGGGAACTTCCGTGAGCAGTGGCTGCAGCACGCGATTGCAGGGCCGCGCCTTTATCTTACCGATGCCTTGCCTGTGCTTTTCATCGGCAACTTTCAATTAAACAAAAGTGATTATACGGTTTTGTTGTCAACAATGAAACCTTTAAACGCGCTCCTTATCCTGTAGCCTTCTGGAACGTACGGCGTGAGTCTTAAGGCTCTTGAGACAGGGGAGATAAGGTGTCGTCATAACGAGAAAACACGGGGTTGTGTGTTTTTCTTTTTATTAAAACAACCATTGCACCTTGTGAGTGAGCACAGTACTCAACGGATATTAAAGATAACATTTGTATTGTCTTGTCTTGAGACCTATCATTTTAAATGTTATTCTTTGGTTATTTCGGTGAAGTCACGTAGATAGAAAAAATAAATCTAATAAAAAAAATGGTTTCTATATTTTTATTTTTTCTATCTACGTGGCTTTACCGAAAGAACCAAAGAATATGAATTCCTGCGGTCACGAAAGTTTTAAGTAAAAAAATTTACTGGAAGGAACCACCTGGTTCCACCAGCCCACAGGGGATTATTGTGTCCGTCCGTCGTGCATCCAAAGATGGGCGGGGTGAGGCTGGGTGGAGAGGGGCTGGGTGGGGAGGGTGGGGAGGGGCTGGGTGGGGAGGGGCTGGTCACCCCGTGGTGCCCTTATAAAACTCAACGTTTAACCTACTCACGCCGGCTTGTGCCCACCCTCACAGTCGGCCATATTTGCGGAATATACCACGCCGCCGTTGACCCTGGCCATTGCCCGAGCAACCCAACGTTCCTACCAGCTCCCTCCGCAGGAATGTGTTAATGTTCTTTACAAAGCACCAATACAACCTTCGCATTCAGCTTCTTCGATACGAGAGCGTCCACGTGGTTGTTGGCAGCCATGTCGCACGTGGCCACCTGTGATCCAGCGCTGTGGAGGCAGCGGCAAGGGTTGGCGGAACACGCGCAGATGGGCTGCGAAATTCCTTTCCCGTGGGCGTCGAGGGGGAGACGTTTCCCCCTCGCACGCGTCGGTTTTCTGCGGGTGCTTCGATTCCCCTCCCCCTCCCCCACATGTACTAACATTTCATTGGCCGATAATTGAATATATCGAGGACCTCAGAGCTCGGGCAATCGGTCCTCATCCAGCAGTGGATTGACAACCGTGCACGTCATTGGAGCCTCATTTGCCAGTAAAAAATATGATAATTGTTTTTTTTTAACCCTTCTATCTGGCAACAAAACTGACACCTTTTTTGGTTCTTTCGGCGTCATCTGGTCCAACCCATGTGAGACTAGGCTCTAAAGAAAGCTGTCTCGGGTGTGGACCAATCAACTTCAAGAACAGTGCATACATTATCAGAGTTGTGTTTTTTGTTTGCATTATGACTGCAGGTATTGTGGTCTATGTAAACATGACTCCTTGTACAAAAGGTGTCAGTTTTGTTTGCCAGATAGAAGGGTAAAAAAAACAATTAACCGTGCACGTGTTTAGCGGTTTCGTCTGCGACGCGGTATCCACTGCCAACGTGGGAGAGCCTTCAGCTGTCAATTCAGACTCCCCCCCCCCCTCCCGGTTCACGTTACCTTTAAATGTTCCCATTCTCAACTCCACACCACGGCGTAGCCCCGGCAGCCGGTAGCCCACCGTTTGCCATGCGTGGTGGTCAACCCATCCACAAAGCGAGAAGGGGCCGTCCATAAATGACGTCACGCACCTGGGGGGGGGGGGGGGTCAGACATTTGTGACGATGTGTGACGAGGGGGGGGGGGGTTGAGAAATGTGACGTCACATCAAAATGCGCAACTTTAAATAAATATAGACAACACGTTCTACTTAATTAAATAGACTTTTTAATAAATGTTTTCTCCTACAACATCAGAGTGCAGCGCCACATTAAATACGCACTACAATGACAATAGTTTAAAGCGACTTGAAGCATGTTTTATTTTCAAAATGGAAATATGTTTTTTTGCGGGGGGGGGCAGAGCTTTGTGACGTCATATTTGAGGGGGGGGGGTTTGACTTTTTGTGACGCCGTGTGACGAGGGGGGGGGGTCAAAAATCGTCCAAAATCGCGTGACGTCATTTATGGATGTCCCCTAAGTCCAGGCTCACCTCTGCTTGGCTCCGATAATCGGACGAGATACCTCGTGATACGGTCATAGGCCCGTCACACGCAGGCCACCCTCACACGTAAAGACAAAGATCCCCCGTGTAGCCGGCACAGACTGTTGGGGCAAGTGCTGTTAGCGAGCAGCACTATGAAGGCCGGCACGGCACACGAGGGGGTGGGTGGCCAGCACCACGCCGCCTTTATCTCTCCTCCTGGCGATGTTCACACACCGCAACCAGGTACTCATTTGAGGCCGAGTCGACCTAGGGGAGGTCCAGAATCGATTCGGATCGTCGTCACCGGTGTTGGCCGTGAGCGGGAATCGAACTCGGGTGGCAGGGTTCACACACACACACGCCGTCTTGCTGCCCATCCCCCCCGCGTCATGCGGTGGTAGTAGATGCGTTAGAAAAAGCCCACGAAGTGAAACCACACGGGGAGGCAGATGCCGAGTAGCGCACAAGGTAACACGCCCAGTCCACACACAGTCCACACACCGTACACACAGTACACACACAGTACACGCAGTACACACACAGTACACACAGTACACACACAGTAGGCGCACTGTCACACGCAGTGTACACACGCAGTACACACACAGTACACACACTGTTACACGCAGTGTACACACACCGTACACACGGTACACGCAGTCCACACACAGTACACGCAGTACACACACAGTATGCACACTGTCACACGCAGTACACACACGGTACACGCAGTACACGCAGTACACACACAGTACACACACAGTACACAGTACACACACAGTACACACGGTACACACACAGTACACACAGTACACACACAGTACACAGTACACACACAGTACACAGTACACACACAGTACACACACAGTACACGCAGTACACAACACCGTGTTGTTGAACGTCCAACCGTATAGCCCCGGGTCGGCAATCTGCGGCTCTTTCAGGATCTGTCTCGTATTCATTGTCTCGTATTCAATCTGTCTCGTATTCACCACTTAATGCATTGCGGCTCTTTTAAAAAATTCGAACAAAATGCCTCTTCTTGTTAACTTGGGTTGCCGATCCCTTGGCGAAGCCGCATCTGAGTGAATTAAACCTGCACAATACAGCGAATAGTTGGGTGGAAATAGGTCAGCGGCTTACACAGCGCAAAATCGCGCGAAGCCAACCCGCGAAAAGCGAGGGAATCCCGCACGCACACACGCGCACACACACACACGCACACACACACACACACGCACACACGCACGCACGCACACGCACGCACACACGCAGACACATGCACACACGCACACACACGCACACACACGCACACACGCACGCACACACAGGCACACATACACACGCACACACACGCACACACACACGCACACACACACGCACACACGCGCACACACGCACACACACACACGCACACACACGCACACACACACGCACACACACACACGCACACACACACACGCGCACACACACACGCACACACACACGCGCACACACGCACGCACACACACACACGCACACACACACACGCACGGGCATGCGGGCGAAGAGAGCGCGGACAACGACTGGGCACTCAGGGCCCGCCGGGAAGTCGCTGATGGGCAGCGGCTGGCGGAGCGAGGAGAGTCGAGGAGGAGTCGAGGAGAGTCGAGGAGGTGCCTCCGGAACGCGCCCTGCGGCCAGGAGGGATCCCGGTTCGTTAATTAGGCGGCGTTCGGGTGTGTAGCCCCCCCCCCCACCACTCCCCCCCACCCCCACCACCCCCCCCCCCCAAAACCTCCCCTCGCCGCCAGTTCCCCGGGGCTCGGAACGGAGGAGTCGTCACGTCGGCGGAATTCGCACCGCGGTTTAAGCCCCCCCACCCCCCACCCGCCCCCCCCCCCCAAAAAAAAACACAAAAACCCAAAGCAGACGTCGCGTTTATCTGCGTCTATGCCGATGGAAACAAAGACATCTGTACGAGCCGTGACATGAACACAAAACTACATGCAGTGAGCGCGCCTTTGTTCGGCGTGAAAGCCGCAATTTCTGAGCGCGGCTGGGACCCGGGCTCAGAGTCGGCTTCACTTGAGCCAGGGTCGAGCCAGGCCTGAGCAAGAGACGAGACGAATGATTCGAGCCGAAACGGTCCAAGCTTCATCGGCTTGTTCCGAGAGAGGAAAGTGACGATGATGGTGGCGATTATGGTGATGGACCTGGTGCTGCCCCCCCCCCCCAAACCCTCGTGTGCCGTGCCGGCCTTCATAGGAGCTCACTAACAACAATTGCCGCCCCAACAGTCTGTTTAGGCTATAGAGGAGATCGTGGTCTCTGTTTGATTTTAATGATGGTGGTGGTGGTTGTGGTGGTAATGATGAAGCTCTTCTCGAGCCACAAGCGATTTGCGACCACTCCCCCACAGCGCTGCGCGATGCGGCGCACGTGCCCCACAATAGCCAAGACGGGGGCGCGTCTCCATCAAAGCTCACCCATAAATCGGTGCCTTCCCGTTGCTTTCTGCCGCCAATTCCCCAAACTCCTCCTGAGCTCTAACGAGACTCGCCTTGCCCGCGGCTCTCCGCCTCTCTCTCCTACCACGACATAATGAGAAGCTCGACTTAGCCGCAGCCTTACCGCTGCGTGATCCAGCTCGGTTCGGCTGACCGCACAGAGCGCCTGGGTGGCATTCGGCCTGACCACAATCAAGATCGAGATGTCATCGTATCAACAACATCATGAATCTTCAACATCACCAATGGTTATTTGTCTGGCTTCATTACCGCCATGTGAATAGGCGCGCGCGCGCGCGTGTGTGTGTGTGCCAAAGGCGGTTCGGGCGTGGTGCTGGCCACTCCACCCCCTCGTGTGCCGTGTCGGCCTTCATAGGTGCTCACTAACAGCACTTGCCCCAACAGACTGTTACAGGCTTTCCGGGGGATTTTTGTCTTTGTTTATTTAGCCACCGCAAATCACTGCTGGCACTGGCGTCACGCCAGAGGGCCTTTCTAAAAGAGACCGCAGCTCAATTGGCTCATAGTTGGGATTGCGTAAGGCAGTTTTCCTCCAAACCACATCAACTAAACACCACACAGATGTCTTGAGACACAGTTCCACTTGGACACTATATTCACATTTTATTGCAGTAATATATAATAGTAGTACAATACATTACAGTACTGTATAAATCCATGGTTGGATGAAGGCCGACCCATGTCATTTTGGTCGTGGCAGTAGTTTGACCAAAACTTCACCACGCTGGTAACATCAGCTGTGGCCGGGAACTGAACTCGGGTCTCCGAATTCACAATGCGGTGCCTGAACCACTCGATGGACTGGTGCCTGCCATGGGAATGTGGAGTTCCACCACTGGTTCCGGGTCACCAGAGCTCGTTCGAGCGGTGAAATCACTGTGACCTCTTAGCACGTTCCGTTTGATGTGTACCGTGTACGCACAGCCCCTTTGTCAATCCACTGCTGTTTGAAGATCTCACTCCTACGTACGGGGTTCTGGGGGTGCTTTGACCATACTTCACCACGCAACGCGGTGCAGGGTGGGCGGCAAAGACGTGGAAGCTGCCCACCACGTGACCCCGGCAGCCACAAGCAGCACCCTGTTGCGCAAGCGTGATCACCTATTCTAGATTTGAAGCTTTCGTGACTGCAAGGATTCATACTCTTGGGTTTCTTTCGGTAAAGTCACGTAGGTAAAAAATAGAAATTAATAATAAAAATATAATATAATTTTTTTTTGAAATAAAAGAATAAATCTCGACGTTTCGGAGGCAACACAAGTCTCCGTCACCAGGTGGGACCGTCACAGCTAGATTTACTGTATCAAGTGAGGAAAAATCCAAGAGACAAGCTCTTAAATACAAGTTAAGGGGGAGGGTAGGGGCTTATCTGAATGTGTTTGCCGGGAAGTGGCGGGGGGTGGCAGGGCTAAAAGGGAACAAATGAGCACATCGGCTCAGGGTTGTGGCCGGTGTTAGCTGATAGTAAGCATAAAAGTACTTTTAAACGCTGGGGATGTCAACACTCGGTGAAGTAGAATGTTACCTGTCAAATAAGAAGGTACAAATATGCGTAGTTAAATCTTTTTTTACATGGTTAATAACATCTTTCCAACGATTACTCCGTTTGTACGGTTGAAGTTATGTCTGTGTTTGATCACCCAGCCAAGCGCTGTCCGGGGCGCGACTGCTGCTGCTGCTGCTTAGCTTCAGAGATTGTGCGCATTGCGGGTGATTTGGTCACTGCGGCTGTGCGCGATCGACTGTGCATGGAAATTACGTCGCGCTCATCACACGCGTTGCCCCCTAAACGTGAGAGGCCGGTCGACACCGCAACACTGACACGTGCAAACCCCCCCCCCTCCAATACCCCGTGTCTCCTAACCCGGGCCACGGCCCAGAACGATCGCGTGCTCTCTCGGCGCGCGCGAGGTTGCGAGAAAGGCGTCCACGAATTCTTGTATGGGACACCACGACCGCCCCCCCCGCCCCCCCGACCACTGAATGAACAACTTAAATCACCCCAAACGGGCCGCCGTCCACACTTCGGGACTCGACCAAGATTCGCAGCGGGTCGTTTGTGGCAACACCGCCAGTGAAATATAACGACGTCGCAAAGGCGGTGGGGGGGATGGACACCTGACGGCAGAGGTCGCAAACGGGTTTTGATTCCTTACCCGTACCCGGCCGCACCAGGGTCGCAAACGGGTACCCGTACCCGGCCGTACCCGTACCCTACCCGTACCCTACCGGGTACGGGTAGGGTACCTGATTGCGGCCTCTGGGATGAAGCCACGTTGCAGACGCGGGTGGGTTGATTCTAGGAACTTGAATTGTGAGAAGAGACAAGACGTTGGGAAATGAGTGACAAACAGTTGCTCACCAGTCACTCACTGCCTACCCGTACCCGGCCGCACCAGGGTCGCAAACGGGTACCCGTACCCGGGTATCGGGTACCCGGGTATCGGGTAGGGTACGGGTATCGGGTACCCGGTTGCGACCTCTGCCTGACGGGCCGCTGTAATTGTCGGAACACCTGATCGGAGCGCCTCGTTACGATCGCTGTGGGCACGCCGAGTGGCAATGCGCCGTTACGTTTTGCTGGGCCCCCTCCGTGCGGCGTCGGCTGCCTGGACTCGCCCCGCGATGCCTGTGGGTCGGCAGCAGGGGCGGGCATCGTTGCCGCCAGAACACCGGAGCAGAAGAGAGCCACACAGCTCCATCCACCTTCGGACCTCTGCTTCACTCCTCGCGTTACACACAACAACAACAACCGCCATTCGTCACTAAGTGGCGGTGACGTAACCTGGCGATGTGCGCTTTAAGGCCGTTACACACACACACACACAAGGACGAAGACAAAGACACATACATACGCAAACCCAACCCTGGTCACCGGGATATACTCAGATGCAAACAACAAACTCTAAATATTTTCAAATGAAAATTATGCTGCATGCAATGGCTATACGAACACTGCCACATAACGCACATGCATGCCAAAACGCACATGCACAATGCTAAATAATGAAACAAAACGATAATACAAATGAACTGTGACTTTCCTTAATGAATAAAATAATGTCACGGGTAATTGTTTCTTGGGCCCCTCTGCGATGTTTGGGTCTTGGACCGAATTGTATCCCCCGTAAATCTGGCCGTACCTGGCAGAGGGGCCCAGAGTTATTCTGGCGAGGACGTTAAAGATTCGAGGCAACCGATGGGTAGAATTGTTTCCAGAGGGCTGGGAAGCAGGGGGAGACCGTAAAAGTTGAGCTCACAACCACGCGCACTCCCCACACTTTCCACAGAAATATAAAACACAAGTATGGGAAAAAATCACGCGTCTAATTTTACAGCGAAACCACATCGACGATCCATCATGGACATGTCAAATGTACATTAACGAAATGAGGCTGGGCGTTATTAATAACAAGTGAAGATTCTCGCCCGTAATATATAAAAAAAACTCGGCTCACGGGTGTAGAGAGGTTGTACTTTCAGCCCTGTTCACCCAGCGACTGCACTGAAATAAAAACCCCATCGCATTAAATCAGATCTTTCAGTCAAATTGGAAAAAAGTTGCAGCTCTGAGACTTAAAACCAATTTTTTTTTACCGCTGCGTGATGAATAAATCTACAGCAGGGCACGTGGGAAGGTGCAGCATCCACACAGTGTATGGATAAGGAAACTTGAAGGTAGCTCAGCAGTAGTTCTCTGATATCAACTTCCAAGGGCCGTTCACTCTGCGAGGGGTCCGAAATGACGCTCCACCTGGTGACGTCACACCGATGGATCAATTGGAATAAAATTGGGCAAAGGGAGATTTAAATAAATATAAACAGCCGATATGCTCTAACTTTTAAGGCGAGGTGTACATCTCAATTGGCGCAACTGAGCCAGTGGTGGAAATTCCACATTCTGATTGTGGGAATCAGAATCTCTGCTAGGGTTGGAAATGTATCGTGTGGAAATGTATAACAGGCACATACTATACTCATACTCTAAACGCGTGCTTCTATGTATGGAGGGAAAAACCGGAGGACCCGGAAAAAAATATTCTATGCAACCACGGGGAGAGAGAGAGAGACGCGCAAACTCCAAATTTCCAGTAGGCGTCAGGAACGGATCGAACGCGCAACCTCTTGTATACCAGGCGAGGTAGTCAACATCTCCTAGCCACCGTGATGATAATGAGAGAGAGACACGCAACCTCCAAAATATACAGGGGGCGTCAGGGTCGGGATCAAACCCACGACCTCCTGTATACCAGGCGAGGTAGTCAACATCTCCTAGCCACTGTTGAGACACGTGAGCAGGCTCGGGCAGAACGCGTCGTTCGAAGCGACGATGGCCACCGGCCGACACTAACGACGGCAGTGGCAGCAAAAATAGATGGACGCGCCCAAGGGTCGTCCCCCGCGGAGATGGAGCGGTGAGACACAATCTACTCGGCTGGGTGGTTTGTAAGTACGTATGTAAGTTGACCTTCTTTTGCACCTTCGTGCTAATCGGAGGTGCGGGGCAAGGACAACAAACGGAACATAAAAAAAGATGTTCTAAAGAAGTTGGTTTTCAACCGAGATGCTAAAGCTCCAGTGGCTTACGAATATATGAATGGAGAGCGTTCCAGACGGCCGCAGATTGTTACATCACGGTATTATGATAGACGGTGCTGATGTGTGGGGAGGCTTTCATAATGCAACTTGGAGAGGTCATAATTCACGCTGATCATAGGCATATTGAGTCTCTCGTTCCGTCAAATAAATACACCCACTGTTTATATGCGGTGCCGTGAGGTTGCGGCGTCACGTTTAGGCACCGTAAAAGTCCACGTCGCATTGTAAATTGTACTGGGAGGAATGCTTTGCACCGCGGGGAGCATCCGTCAGAGCAGCGGGGGCGGGGGAAGGGGCCAAAGCCCCCACGCACCCATCCCGTCTGCAGCCAAACCGCAGAGCTGTCAGGGTCGATAAAACTATGAAACTAAATTTTTATTTATTTTACCAGGTAAAGGCCAACTGAGCTATTGTTTCAGTAAACGAACCTGGCTGACACAAATTGAAGAGCTCAACGCAGTGGCTTTGTAAAGGTGTGGAAATGCATTGCAGCGGCCAAATACTCTGAACGCGTGGTGATGTTGATTCGAAACGCGGAGGGGAAAACACCGAATGACCCGGAGAAAAATCGACGCGACCACGCGGAGAGAGACACCGCAAACTCCAAATATACAGCAGGCGTCAGGGTCGGGATCGAACCCACGACCCTCTGTACACCGGCCTAGGTAGTGTTTGTTGTTGTAACGTTCTTACCCGCCCCGACTGGACATCTGTGAAAAACAACTTTATAGCTCAACGGTTTCTTCCAGTACAAATAAATATTCGGATTCTGAAGTAGTTAACGTCTCACCACCGTGGCACCCCATAAACCCGGCACTGGCTGCCAAAACATGACACCCACAGCGCTGGCACCACCGCTACCACAACCACCGCCGCCACCACCACACTCCAAGCAGAGAGACAGGCAAAGCACACATTCAAATTACAACAAGGGTGGAGGACATTTGAAAGCAAAGGTACGGTCCTGAAATTACCTGCTCCAGCCACTGCTGGCAGAGGGGCCTCCACTCGAGGGAGCTTGAGACAGCGCCTCGAGATGGCTCCGTCACCAACACGGATGAAAATTGGCAAGGCGTAGTTTAGGACATTCTGTAAGGTCGTGGGCCTGGCCTACAAATCCCGTGCCTTCCGTTCCAACGGCTCGGTAATGACACCATCATTACGACTACAGTCACAACATCTTACAGTCGTACTCATGGGGAATGAGGGAATATCCGGTGATGGAGGGTGGGCATGTCCGACACACCGCACGTGATTAGATGATCGAGCAAATCCTTTCACCCCCCCCCCATTCCACTCTGCTGACAGAACCACCCTGGGGCGAGCGCCCGTAGGCAGGAATCATCTTCCGCCCCCTGCATCACAAAGCTTCAGTTTGAACTCCAGGTTACCTCCCAGCACACACCCCGCCCCCACACTCACTATGCCCCCTCCCCGCCTCCTTACCCCGCAACTATATAATTCCTCGTCACAGCCATCTCTCAGACACACTTAAGCGGTTGTGCTTTCGCTACGTTGTCCCCACCTGAAGACGGACGCTTGTGTTGCGCCCGAAACGTCGTGATTTCGTTGTTTTAATTTATTTTATTTTTAACCTACGTGACTTTACCGAAACAATCACAAAGTATGAATCATCTTGTGGTGCCATTCAGCGCTCAGCGTACAGGTTAAAGCTCCTCTAGATTGTATTTGGCCTGTTTCTCCACGCTGGCTAGACGTCTCGGCATATCTGGGAGTAGCCACACTTCAACCAAACTCACACAAGACCTGCCGATTGACTTAACTGAGGCGTGCCCTTTTATACCATCGTGCGGACAGAGGCGAGGAGGATTTAGGAAACTCGAATCGTTGTTTAAACTGCCCTCGGCGGGAGATTTAAAATATTTTAAGGGAAACAAGACGCTCGGCCAATCCTGAACATTTCTTATAAAAAAAAATAAACGTGTTGGAGTTGAGCCCTTTGGAACCGCAAGCAATTATTTTTTATCAATTCGAATGTCAACAGCTGCTGTTAATGAAAATGATTACACTGGTCAACACACTTTTTCTGGCGTAAGGTATTTTGGGGTGGTGATTCCAAATCTGGCATCAGTTTTTGTCTATCACATCAGGTTTTTGAGATATCAAATATTGCATTTTCAATAAAAACTGCAGAATAGATATATTAAATAAATGTGGATATCTACATAAAATGATATTATAAACACACTATCCTAAAAATACAGCACCATATTTTAACACTAAAGCAGTCACTGACTCGCAACAACTTGCAATCATAAGTGACAGAGTTAATTTCGGGTAAAATCAATGAAAATGGGGTTTGACGATAGCATAAAAATGAGATTTGATAGAGCAAATCTGAGATCATATTTGGAATCAGCACCCTGGAATTAGTCTAAAACAGCTGCAAAAGTCCAGGCCAGAATTTTTTTTTTGTTAACCGGTGTTATTTTTTTACCTGGCGCGCGATCTCCGTTTAATTACGCCCCGGTATTCCGCCGCGCTCAACCGCAGATTTCATTACGATTTTGAGAGACTTGTTCAGGCCCACCTGTGTGAAACAAAATATCTGATCGAGTCGTGGGCAAGAGTCAGAGACAGGGGGAATGTCAAATGTCCACGCTCATCGCATAGCGCCGCTTGCAAATTCAAATTGTATCGCGTTAGACAGAGTAGATGTGGAGCGTTTTGGCTTAAAATGAAAGAGTGCATTTCAAGTTTTCGCTCCGTGTGTAATTCCAAGCACACTCCTCTCCGTGCTTCTTTGTGCAATTTTATTTTCTATTTTAACACCCAGTAGGAGGAGACTTTCTCGACCAATATTGTCCATAGTGAAGGTTGTTGAGGTTAGGTTGTGTACATATAAATGTGTCGTTAAACCCGCCACCACCCGACACAGCCAATTATTAAAGGTTTGTCACGTTAACAAAACGTGGCAATTCGTTACTAATTTTTGATTTGAAGCTTTCGTGACTGCAAGGATTCATACTCTTTGTTTTTTTCCGGTAAAGTCACGTAGGTAAAAAATAAAATAAATGAAAACAACTAAATTCGTTACTAGTTCAGCACACCGGTGTGTTGGAGAGTAAACCCACTCCAACATTTACAATTCGAGTACGATTCGTCAGTAATTATAACTAGCATCATCAGGCGACAGCTAGCATCATCACGTTGTGGGTTTACTCTCCAACACACCGGTGTTGCTGTACTAGTAACGAATTGGCACGTTCTGTTTACGTGACAAACCTTACTTATTGGCTGTGTCGGGTGGTGGCGGGTTTAGCGACACATTTATATTCATGCTATCTAACCCAAAAACCTCCATTATGGATTTTTTTTCCCATTTTGTCAGTGTCTGTGTTTTTTTTAAATCTCCGTGTCGTTGCACTGATTGAGTAAGTGCTTCTTTAGGCGATACCGTTGCAGAGAACAGAGACGATGTATCACATTTTTACGTTAAAGAAAGCACGTGGCCTTGGACAGAACACACCACCGCAAGGGATGATGAGTGATGGCCAAGACTGGTGATGGAATAGCAGCCAAAGGAGCGAGCGCGTGTGAGAGGTGCAGCCGCTGTGGAGATGGAGCGAGCACATCGGCTCGTACACAGGACATGGATCCTGGCATCGCGAGTTCGCGAGGGGTGGTGAGAATTGGGGGAGGCCTTCATGCAACAGTAGATAGACCATGGGTGATGATGATGAATTTATATTTTTTGACATTAGGGCTGCGTTAAAGACAGAAGGGTGTTCAATAACTCACAAGACCTTTAGAATGAGCCATACATGAGGAGGGAATGCAATGCAAGCAATGACGCCTGCATTGGGTGGGAATTGGCTCTCACTTGCTTATACAATACAATTTAAATTTCGATTTAAAGCTTTCGTGACTGCAGGGATTCATCTTCTTGGTTCTTTCGGTAAAGTCACGTAGAAGGGAAGTAATAAAATAATAAAAATAAAACATAATAAAATAACGTTTCGGCCACAACCCAGCTTAAATATATGCTCCAAGCATGGTGATGTTTCATTCCGACGCTGTCGCCTCGACAAACCTGGTTTTCACCTGAGGACGGCTGCTTGCGTTGTGGCCGAAACGTCGTGAGAATTGTTTTATTATGTTTTATTTTTATTATTTTATTACTTCCCTTCTACGTGACTTTACCGAAAGAACCAAGAAGAACAATACAATGTGTTACTACATTACATGGAAATACAGCACTAATCAGCCGTGTGAGCAATAGCAGAACGACTCTTGAGATCGACAAATCGGCCGTGGGAGGTCACTCTTTCTTCTCTGCTGCCCTCTGCTGTTTCTCTGCTGAAACCCAAGACCAAAATCGCATTCGAACCGATCGACCCACACAGAGACGCACACGCACACAGAGACCGATACTCATACAGATATTCAGAGACCCATAGATCCACACTGAGACCCACACAGAGATTCAGAGACTCACATGGAGACCCACATGTTGCAGTCCAGGCGCAAAACATTCCCTTTTCCGTTGCCCATGACTGCTTACTTCTCTTTACAAAAAAACATGCCCGCTGTTTCTGCACAACATGTCTATAAATCCACATTGGATTGCATCGTATATGCTTTTGCACCCACTCGCAAACAAAGAATGCGTTTAATTTCATAGACTAACGCGGTAGAACGTGCGAACTTGCAGCAGCACCATTGAAGAGCTGTCTTTAAAGGATGCGTTGTTGTTGTTGTTGATGGTGGTGAGCTCAACTTGAATAACAAGTGATCACTAAATTTCGATTTAAAGCTTTCGTGACTGCA
Organism: Lampetra fluviatilis; assembly: GCF_964198595.1. Lineage (NCBI taxonomy): Eukaryota > Metazoa > Chordata > Hyperoartia > Petromyzontiformes > Petromyzontidae > Lampetra > Lampetra fluviatilis. Next base: position 2,781,157 of record NC_136323.1, on the reverse strand, counting down.
GGGAGTCATCTTCTTGGTTCTTTCGGTAAAGTCACGTAGAAGGGAAATAATAAAATAATACAAATAAGACAGACCTGGTTTTCACCTGAGGACGGCTGCTTGCGTTGTGGCCGAAACGTCGTGAGAATTATTTTATTATGTTTATTTTTATTATTTTATTACTTCCCTTCTACGTGACTTTACCGAAAGAACTAAGAAGAAGTGATCACTACACTTAGGTATACCTACGTGACTTTACCGAAAGAACCAAAGAGTATGGATTCCTGCAGTCACGAAAGCTTCAAATCTAGTGATCACTCTCATCCGTCCACAGCGGGATGAAGACCACCCAAATGTAGCAGTCTCCACTTGGCACGGACCTGCAACGTAACCACGCAGACGCAGGCAGCTCTCGCGATACGAATTCGGGTTTGTGCCGCGTTTCGTTCGGCAGGACCAATACTTCTGCCGTGGCTGATCATTATTTTAATGCGGCTGGCTCACACGAAATGTACAGGGTGTTTAAAAAAGATGGACCCGATTTCAAAGCAGTATATTTCACGATGGCAACATGTCACAATTACACAAAAAGTTACAAACGGTTTAATGAGTTATTAAGTTTTACTAACCATTTTATAAATGCTCTACGTGCCCTCCACCTGCTGTACGGACAACATCGAGACGATAGTTGAATTCGTCCCAAACGCCTCTCAAAGTGTCGTCTTCTTCCACTGAAGTCACCGCTGCCGTGATTCTGTTTTTGAGGTCATCCAGATTAGTGACGTCACGCGCGGGACACACAGACATGTTTGGCTCATTATTGTAGTAAATGGGGGCCGAGGGGGGGGCGATTGGGGGCGGGTGAGCTGTGGGGGCGGGGGGCGGTGGGGGCGGCGGTGGGGGCTGCGGTAGGGGCGGCGGGGGTGGGGGCGGGGCGTACGGCGGCGGGGGCGGGACGTAGGGCGACGGGGGCGGGGCGTACGGCTGCGGGGGCGGGGCGTACGGCGGCGGGGGGCGGGGCGTACGGCGGCGGGGGGCGGGGCGTGCGGCGCTCCTCCATTTCCTGTTCGTCCGCAGCCATTTGTCTCCTGGTGTGCGGAACTTCGCTATCGAGTCGTAGGCGGCAATACTCATCGCGTCGAGAGTCGTGCGCTATCCGGAGCGATGTCTCAGGGCCCACGAGGTGGGTGTTGCAAGTGCCCTGCTGTTTGCAGCGGTTGATTCGCGCGGGACTGCAGAGCGTGGAATCGCCGCTCTACCGGACTGGTGCAAGGCCTGTTTGACTAGGCCGCAAACTACAATTGTATTTCCCATTGAATTGAATGCCGCCCCCACCTCTCCATCGACTGTTCATCGGCATTACTTTTGTATCAACACGTTTGCGCTCACATAGGAATACAGCGCGTGTTCTGTTGTGAGTGCCGCTGTTGACAATATGGTGCTGGGCGGCGTTGCTGTTTGTGATGTCAAGCCATGCCTGCTTAGAACAACACTCATGAATGCATTGTTGGTCAATGATACCCGCGTGGCCTTACACGCAGAGAACAGTCAGCCTGACGGAAGTTTTCACGGTTCGATGGATGAGAAGTGCTCTTTAAAGCTACTCCTTTTGAGAGGGTCGCTTCCTTCGGCCAAGTAAAACATTGTGCGCGTTACAAATTAGCATTATAGCCGTGGCGAGCGCTGCTAAATCGTTCACAGTACACTGTTGAGTTTGTTGGTACGGTGTTTGAAATAGTTTAATACGCTCTTGTTTGCATGCATTCATGGATTTCCGACATGTGTGTAATATTCTCGTGTGCGTGTGTTTATTATGCAAGGTAACGCAAGGGGTCGGCCACAGAGAGGGTGAGTAACTTGATTAATTTACTGATGCACGTCTTACATTGCATGTGTGGTGAGTGCGTAGCGAGTGGGGTGGTGAGTGAGTGTGTGTAGGGGCTATGTTTGGGAGTTGGCATTTGGGACCGTTACAGAAGACTGATTGCATTTCCACTGCTTTGCGAGGAGAGTAGTCTTGACCCCGTATTTAATCATGAGCTAGGCTTTGTGAGTCTGTCAGAGCCTAGAAAGTAAGACACTGAACTACCAAATAAAAATGTTTTTCAATGTCTACAATGTTTTTTTTTCAAAAACAAAGCACCACGTGCCATCAGCTGGTAAAGCATACTGGGTGCTTCACACGTAACACTATCAGTCTATCCATATCTAGCCCTGGAGTGTGTCAACTGTGTGTGGTTTATCGTCTTGGTTCTTTCGGTAAAGTCACGTAGAATGGAAATAATAAAATAATAAAAATAAAACATAATAAAATAATTCTCACGACGTTTCGGCCACAACGCAAGCAGCCGCCCTCAGGTGAAGAACAGGTCTGTCGAGAAAACCAAGAAGATGAATCCCTGCAGTCACGAAAGCTTTAAATCGAAATGTGTGTGGTTTCTCTTCGTCCTCAGAGGCCCCATGAAGGGTTTTCGGAACCAGTCCGGGGAGCGCTTTCACGGGGGCCCTCTGGACAACCAGGGGGGTGGCCACAGGGGGGCACGGGGAGGCCGAGGCGAACCGTACTTTCAGGGTCGCCAGGGAGATGATCGTGGCTACGGTGGTGGTGGCGTAGGGGGGTACGGGCGGCGGAACGACGGCGATGGAGGACCTCCACGCGGATCGTACGGCAGAGGCCGCGGCGGATACAGCCGTGGTCCTTCTTATCCGGTGAGGGAGATGAAAACATATCCCTGTGATGTTCTGTGGGCCGTGGGTGCCAGGCACCTGCGTTGTGTGGGGGGGGGGGGCCTGGCTAGAGGTCGCAACCGGGCACCTGATACCTGTACCCTACCCGATACCCGGCTACCCGTACCCTACTCTACCCGGCTACCCGTACCCGGCCAGGTACGGGTACCTGTTTGCGACCCTGGTGCGGCCGGGTACGGGTAAGGAATCAAAACCCGTTTGCGACCTCTGGGCCTGGCTCCTTCTTACTTGCGTTGTGTTTAGTCGGGGCCGCAGGGCGGGCGACGTCCGGATGGCTCTGAGTATCAGCAGGACGAGTGGCAGGAGTGGAAGCGCCCGTACCCCAACAAGCGGCGAGGCGACGAGTTCGCAGGAGGTCCGCAGAGCAAGGTGCCTCGCTTTGACTACGGGAAAGGTGAGGAAGGGGCTCGATCGCCACCGTCGCCCAACGTCACTGATTGCCGCCGTCTTGTTTGGTGCCCGGCCGATACCTCCTGAAGGCCTCGAGTTAACGGAAGATGCAGCTCAAGAAGTGAAAAGCCCCTATTTTGTTTTGTGTCAAAAAAACATTCACAAGTGGGCATGAATGGGCGCTTATGGATTTTTAAAATCAAATCATCCAGAATGTGCCCAATCTCTTTGACTTGGCTGGTAATGTTGTCACCACTGGCTCAGGAATGACCACGCAGTTATGTATGTATGTTGAACTTCATTGCTACCGTACATAGACAGCCGTGTTAATCGGAGGTGAGCATTAGCCTATGCTCGTTATCTAATTTAACAATTCTATGTTATGCTGCATTTAGGCAAATGTATAACCAAATCTCCCGAAATGTGACCATTTTCATCTGATCTTGGAAGCTAAGCAGTTGAGCCTGGGTAATGCTTGTTAGGTGACTACAATGTATAACACATTTTAGTTTGCTGCAGGGCTACACGATTGTCAGCAGAGGGCAATGCGGAAACATCTATTGTTGCTTTGTACTCCCCGCCTTCACCAACCCACACTGACCATCGTGGTGAAGTATGTTTGGTTAAGTCCCATGACATGCCCGGCACGGGGAGGCCGTCATCCAACAGTGGATTGACAAAAATGGTTGCACGTGTCCGTAGCACAAACCCCCCTCCACCTGACATCTCCATGTGAAACCAAGTCCTTAACTTTGTTTGCTTGAGCTCACACACATTTGTTTTGGCTGTGTATTTCAGAGCTTGAATAGCCACTTTGTCAATGTGTGTTTTCTGCTTAACGCAGGAGCTTGGGCCCAGATGAACAGGGACATCATGCCTCAGTATCAGCACAAAGCGAACCGGTAAGGCTCGTGCTGGATGGTTGAGAGTAGCAAAAAGTGCAAATGGGTGGTGGCAAAGCGTTATTTACGGGGGAGGTGGGGGGACCACGAAAGATGGTGACAACATTTTGATTTAAAGCTTTCGTGACTGCAGGGATTCATATTCTTGGTTCTTTCGGTAAAGTCACGTAGAAGGGAAACAAAAAAATAAAACAATAAAATTCTCACGACGTTTCGATTGTAACACAAGCAATCATCAGGTGTGAAAACCACAGCAATAAAATGTAAAATTTTCTTGCTGTGGTTTTCCCTTGACGCTACTGATTACACGGTTTTGGTTTTGTAAGTCAGATCCTTTACACTCTGGGTTGCAGCTCGTCTGCGCACAGCAACGCGTCCATTCACTAGTTTGCACACAGCAATGTAGGTCTGCTCTTCAGTGGTCATCTCTGCTCTTGTCTCTCTCCCAAATGGTTTTGTGACCACCCCAATATACTGTTGTGTGCTCTCTTGGTTAGGGTAGCAATTGCTGCTCAAGCCAGAACCAGCTGGAGCCAGTCTTAATTAAAAACATGTGCAGATTGGCCTAGATTTGAAGTTTTCGTGACTGCAAGGATCCATACTCTTTGCTTCTTTCGGTAAAGTCACGTAGGTAAAAATAAAAATCTAAAATAACTAAATTAAATCGCGATGTTTCGGAGGTAACACAAGCTTCCGTCATCAGTTGGGACAACCACAGCAAAAAAACTAAATTGCTGTAGTGGTTGTCCCACCTGATGACGGAAGCTTGTGTTGCCTCCGAAACGTCGTGATTTAATTTAGTTATTTTTTAATTTAGTTATTTTTTATTTTCACCTACGTGACTTTGCCGAAAGAACCAAAGAGTGCAGATTGGCCTATCGACCAATGAGAGCACTATCAATGTAAATACCCGTACAAGATGCTGTCTCATGCCCAATCAGAGCCCAGCAGCGTGACTTAGAATTCTGGGAGGCTCTGATTGGTGAGCTGCAAGTGGGCCTTCAATTGTGCACTGGCTGTCTCGGAGTAGGTTCTGGAATCTTATAGGAAATACCGTCTGACGCTCCGTCCACTCCACGCAGGTATCTGCAGTTCTGCTCCCTGTGCACGTTCAACACCAACGACGACAAAGAGATGGACGCGCACATGGAGAGCCGCGAGCACAAGGCGTCGCTCAAGATGATCGACAAGGGCTTCCCGCAGGAGAAGAAGCTCTCACTCTATCTGCATGTGCGGTTCACACGGGAGGGGGGCTGCCCGCTATTAACGCGATCGGTGACATGGAGCGGTAGTGGATACACATTTGTTGGGAGGCGGTTGGCAGAGCTCGGTTGTGATGTTGACATCAGCCGCTGTCGCGTTGGACGTGGCTTGTCGGGAGATTTCCTGCCTTGGGAGGGGGAGGATGTGGGGGTTGGCTGCCATATTTATAGGGAACCGAGTCGTCAATCACTACAAAAGCAGTCGATAGAAGTTCTTACATTTTTATTGACTTCATAGAATAATCATCGCAGCTTTAGTTTGGCGATATTAAGAGTAGCTATTCCGTTTCAGAACGTTGAGAGTTGCTGGGACGTGCTTGGGACGACCGAGCGATCGTGGTGACCGAGTCTGTGCTCTTCTGCTGGGCATGTTGTGCTTCACCAGGAGAAGATTAAGGTGCTGAACAAGAAAATCGTCATGAAAAAGGAGCAATGGGGGAAGGAGGCGGGGCACGCCTACACGCCTATCGATCCTCTCAAAGGTTTGTCCTAATTCAGTGATTTTTCAGGTAATTTTATTTTCGCGTACAGATGCTTGGACAATACCAGCTACCTGTGTATGGGTTATTTTTTTAGCTACGGGAGGAAAATCGGAGAATTCAGGGGGGAGAAACCCTTGCAGAACAGTGATGCGCCCGAGTCGGGGATCATACCCAGGTCCTTCTCTCTGTGAGGCCACAAGCGTTACCACTGCCGCCACCCTGACCTCCCGCTCTGCTTTGTCGCTGACCACCCCCCCCCCCCAGAGGTCGCAATCGGGTACCTGGCTACCCGTACCCGTCCGGGTACGGGTACCCATTTGCGACCCTGGTGCGGCCGGGTACGGGTAGGCCGTGAGTCACTGGTGAGTAACCGTTTGTCACTCATTTCCCAACGTCTCGTCTCTTCTCACTTTTCAAGTTCCTTGAATCAACCCACCCGCGCCTGCAACATGGCTTCATCCCAGAGGTTGCAATCGGGTACCCGTACCCTACCCGATACCCGGCCGGGTACGGGTAGCCGGGTATCGGGTACGGGTACCCATTTGCGACCCTGGTGCGGCCGGGTACGGGTAAGGAATCAAAACCCGTTTGCGACCTCTGCCCCCCCCCCAGGCTTCTGGTTTCCGGACTGCATGCTGAGCATGAAGGTGCTGCGCTGCCCGTCGTGCCGCACTTACATCCCTGCCTTCGAGAAGGAGCTGCGCTCTCACCTCGAGTCCGCGCGTCACATCGCCAACGTCAAGGTAAGGGTGGGTGGGGTGGGTGCCATGATAGCGGGTGCAGCGCCTCCCTTCGAGACAAACTACTCGGAGGGCCGTGTTTTATTGGTGACAGAGCCGCTCGGCTGCTTCGAAAGACACCACCGTGGAACCCCACGGTGGCTAGATGTTCACGACCTCGCCTGGTATGCAGGAGGTCGCCTGTATATTTTCAGTTTGCGTGTCTCTCTGCCTATGCTCGCGTGGATTTTTCTCTGGGTCCTGACTAAATTGTGTCGGATCTCGGATGCCAAGCGGTGTTTGAGCCCGGAGAAGTGCCTCGATAGGAAGACGACTGTGTATGACGGGCCCTATAGGCTGCTGCAGTGCAACGTGGTTGGTAACAGATTGGGTGGGGACAGTAGAGGCCGGTCTCCACTCACTGAATTCCCAAGACGAAATTTCCTGCGAAGGCGCCTGATATCGTCCGATCTTTCAATCTTAAGCATCGTGGGCTGTAACACATTGGTCATAGGCCACAGCGCAACTAGGATGGAATCGGTTTTCACAAGAAACGAAACGTTGATAAGGAAATGCATGACTTACCATCACGTGTAAAGCTCTTGTAATTGAAAATTCAATATATTTACGCACGTTACTCAAATCCTTTGCCACAAAATGCCTGCTCTGTTCTAGTAAGTGCAGTTTTATCTTTAAAGTGTAACTACGGTTTCATTTTAATAAACAAAAAAAGTTGGCACCTGTGTAAGTGGCTGATCCACACGTCGTGGGGTTGTGTGTGTCGTTTCCCCTCCAAAACTCACAATCAGGCATCTCTGGAGATGAAACTGAACAAAGTCAAGTACATTGCCAAGTGCGTGTTGACAAAACCCAACGACTTCAAGCGGTACGAAAAGTATTTGAAGGTAAGCGTGCCTCCATCCCCTGACTGCCGCGTGGTGCTTCGAGCCTTACTGCATGGCAGGCACGGTAGAACCATTACATGTTCACATTTATTTTTCATCTTATTTTTTTTTTCACTCAGGAAAGCCTAAAGACTCCTTTTTTTCGGGACAGGGTCCTGCTAATATTGCATAAAGGGCGAATTTTGTGAGTAATCTGCAGGTAATTTTGTCAGCATTGGGATGTTTGGCCAATAGCGGTTTCACCGCGTGTGTTTATACTTAGCTTATGAGAGGGAAGCAGAGAACCCGGAGGGAGCCCAGCGTAGAACAGGGGGAGAACGTAAACTCCACACAGAAACGCGACCCGGGTTGGTAATCAAACTCAGGAGCAGCTTGCTGTGAGGCACAAGCGTTCCCACTGCGCCACCCTGCAGCCCAAAGCAGTCCTGTCCTCGTTGGTGTCTCCCAGGTTTTAAGAAATCCTTCGATCAATTTGACTTTAATAATAGCGTGTCCCTAATAGACAACTTGAAGCTAACCGTTAATTTATAATTGCATAATCTTTACAAGAGTTAACACGATGCCCCCGCCATAGACACAGTCGGAAAGAGCTCGTACAGTGACGCTTTCAATGATGTGGAAAAGCGTTACGGAAAGAATCGGTCCGTGATCTCCAAATGGGGGATGGTCCGTTTTCCAAAAGTCTTGAAGCTCAGTGGGACTCCCAAGTCAGAGTTGTACAATGGTCCAGTTGTAGTTTTTCATTTTGACACGCTTTCTATTAAATCACTCTGTTGTTGTCGTCGTCGTATCCTCAAATCTTGTAACTCAGTTTTAACCCACTTCCCAATGTGGTATCGACTGCAAACTTGGTATACTTATGTCATACTGATGACAATATTATATTCTATCATAAAAAGACGTAAAAAATATTTCTAAATCTTTTTTATATGTTATGTTTCGGCTTGGGTCTAATTGTCCACGCTCAACTGACGTTGGCTGTAAATCACCACGGTTCCTTACGTTATGGCAAGCTTCGGGGCCACTTCCTGGAGTCGTGGAGTTCTTCCATTACTAGTAGGGTACATTTCATTAAAGCGTGTTTTTAAAAAAGTAAAAAAATATTACTTATTTAATGACCGCACGCTTTTGTTGCGTGGAACTCTGCGCATTCTGACAAGTCTCGCCTCCTCCCCCCCGCCTCTCTCCGCCACTGGGATGCAGGGGGAAGATGCTTTCTTGGATAACGATGATGAGGAGGGACTGGGCAAGGAGGTGGCATCCGAGACATGGGGCGGTGGGGCCAAGTCGGAAGGCATGAAGAAGTCGCAGGGTCCGTCGAAGAAATCGCAGGGCGCGTCCAAAGCGCAGGTCGCGTCCAAGGCGCAGGGTGCTTCCAAAGCGCAGGGTTCGCAGAAGACAGAGGGCAAGTCGGACAAAGAGAGCAGTGCCACTGCCACCTCCTCCTCCGCTACGACCACGACGACGACAAAGAGCAGGCCGCAGGCGGTAAAGAAGGAGGCGGATGTCAAGAGCAGGCCGCAGGCGGTGAAGAAGGAGGCGGATGTCAAGAAGCAGAAGTCGGACGTGGGCGAGCAGGAGAAAGAACAGCACGTGGAGAAAGAGGAGAACGAACAGAAAGACGAGCAGGGGGATGTGGAGGAGCAGCGGGAAGGAGGAGAGGGAGAGGGAGATGAGCACGAGGAAGAAGAGGAGCAGGGGGAGGAAGAAGAGGACGAGGAGGAGGAGGGTGAAGACGAAGAGGAGGGGGATCACGGGGAGAAGGATCAGGAAGATGAACAAGAGGAGGAGCAGATGGAGGAAGAAGCGGAGGGTGAGGAAGACGATTTAGAGGATTTGGAGGAGGTTGAGGAAGATGCAGCACAGGATGAGGCTTAGGGCCGAGAATCCCGTTGCTCGTGAGGCTCACCGTGGCCACGCCTCGTGCCGCTTCCAAGTGTGGAACAAAACACGGAGGCTCTGTTGAGTTGCATGGGCCGGTGATCTGCCGGACCGTTTGGCCACCAAGGACGATGCGGGGTCAGAGGTCAACCGTGGCTGCTGACCCAAGAATCTATTTTTTATTTGACCAGGTAAGGCCCCCACTGAGCTGTGGGGCTCTTTTTCAGAAGCGACCTGGCCACAAATGATGGCTCAAGAAAGGAGCTTATCTTGTGGAAATTTATAGCAGCCCAATGCTCGAAAACACGTGCCTCCTAAACAGCGGCTGTGAACGATTTGGTTTGTGTTTCTCGTTAGTTTGGTCTCAAGTTCGGCTGCCGGCCCGGATATTATCGAGTACTTTGCTGAAGCATCCTAAAGGTGGATTTTTTTTTAGCGAATGTCAATAAATGTATTTTGTTAAATTGTCATGATTGGCGCACCTCGGTATTATATATACATACGTTTTGGTTGCGTTCTTTTAACGCTGAACGAAAAATGAAATGCATTTTCCCGTAATGGCCCGTAATATCACCTAAGAAATTATTTTATGACCTAAAACTTTCTAAACACTTTTGAACACGACTTAAGATTTTCATGCTTAAATATGGATAACCACAACTGGACAGGTATTTAAAAACGAACGGCGTACACTATAATTTACTAAACCAGAAGCTTGGCTCAAGCCGTGCAAGCTGATTGGTGTGGTCAGGGTGGTTACTGGGAGGGTAAGGACGGGGAATTCGGAGCGCACAGTCCAGAGCGTGGAGGAATGAACAGCTTGAAGTACCATGAGGTTTTTTGTTTAGGTTGTGTAAATATAAATGTTAAACCTGCCACCACCCGACAGCCAATTAGTAAGGTTTGTCACGTAAACAGAACGTGACCAATTCGTTACTAGTACAGCACACCGGTGTATTGGAGATTAAACCCACATTTGCAATTGTAGTACGATGTTTCGCCAGTAATTCCGACAAGCATCATCAGGCGACAGAATTGTGGAGAAATCTTGTTTCGTTAAATATTTAAATAATGCTATTGGTCGCGAAAGCCTGCGTGTCCAGCTTGAACTACGCTTGTAAACAAGTGATAATGAAACGTCTTTCGGTAAAGTCACGTAGATAGAAAAAGAATAAAAAAAATCATGACGTTTTATTATTTTTCTACCTCCGTAACTTTACCGAAAGACCCAAAGAGAATAAATTATTGCAGTCACGAAAGCTTTAAGTCAAGATGTAGGTATTGTTCCCCCCCCCCCCCCCCCATCAAAAAATATTTAGAAATGTTTACCGTAGATGTTGGGTCCAGCCGCGTACAAGAATAAGTAAATTGAGGACTGAACGCCATCGCCGCCCGCTCGACAATTGACAACCGGACGCCACAGATCGAAAGCAATGGAGGTGTTGGTCTGGCCAATATTTACATTGACCTTGAGAGTCAGTCCCGCTCTCATCCTCGGACATGGTAAGGTGGACAAGCCGAGCACTGGCTATGCCCCGAACAACCTTGTGGCCTGTTCTGCTGTGGTCTGAATTCAAAGGGAGTTGGGAGAATGACATCACATCCCTGAGAGGGCTGTGTGATTGGTGAATCCGGGGTTTCATCACTAAATGCATAATAAACGATGTAAAACATTGGCGTGCAGTGTACGATTTTTGCATGTACGTGTGATGCCAAAATTGCCTTGTTAGTGTAAGGGAATTCTCATGTGTGCCATTGAGGTCTACATACATTTAATCATTCAAACGATGTGATGCGTTAAATTAATGTAGGCATGCTGATAATTTGAGCGTGTGCCTTGGATATATCCCGATTGGTGTGTCCGCAAAAGTGTCTAAAATCATATATAACCGTGTACAATGGATTAACCAATTATGATTACATTTGCGGGTATAACATGTTGCAGCGGGAAAAAACGTGAATTTTACGACGAACGTGATAACGGATCAAAAAGGAATTCATATAGCCCCTTAACCAATAATTAATAATGGTACATGAATGTAATGGGTGGAATCGTAAATTGAATTAACGTATTGGGGTACAGCCTGCAACTTTTATATTGAGCAGTTGGTTATAATCAGCACAAACTTCAAGTTGGCCTTGTTTATAAGAGAGTTCAGCGTGTTAATTTGCAGTGTAAACTGTGGCTTTGGTGCAGATGGAGTTTTACCAAGTTTATTTCACCCGAGAGCCACTGACTCACTATAATGGCGAAGGGAAGTGATTTGGGACTTTGTAACTCGGGGAGGGGGGGGCCCCTATGACGAGATTTAGGGAAGCCTTTAATGTAAAGGTGGTCATCAAAATAAGGGCATGCACGTTCACAGGCAGAATGAGCAGGTGGGTGGTGCTCACGGAAACAGGGAGGCCCTCTAGTTTGAAGGGATGAGGTCTTCGAGTTGAGGTGCAAATGAATGGGACAGGGTGTGGTGCTTAGGATCAGGTGAAAAGGGCGGCACCCGTCTCTCTTGTCCTACGCTGACCCCGTCAGAATGACGGACTCTTTACGGCAAATAGCAGGCACAGGCACACTTGGAAGTCGAGTGAGCAAGCGCCTACAGTCGGCTCCCGAGAGAGCTGGGTACGTGGGAGATCACTTGTCCAGATGAGGTCATCTCCATGCTGGGTGGTTCTCAACTTCACAGCTGAAGCGCCGTGGAGTTTCTCATTGGTGTCCATCGCAGCTTCTCCGTGCAGGGTTTAGCGCGCTGCATGGGGACACGACACGGCCCGCACGTTTGACCTGAGCAGCCGTGCGGGGGAAACGAACATTGAGTGCCACCACAAATCATCGCGCTGTTGGACGTACTGGACATGTGAAAAAAAAGAGCTTGAAAACTCATCGTATTCCTCCATTTTCTGATTTACGGTTGGCTACGTAGAGTGCGAAAGAAGTTAAACATACGTATTGTATGCAGTGCAAGAGCGCCACCTCGTGGCTACTGCTCCAAGTTCAAGGGGAGAGGCACTGCACAGGGCTGACGATGCCAGCACTTCAACCCCACGAGGGCCAACAGCACCACAGGTGTAGCTTGCACCAGTGAGGAGCCCCGCAGAGGATACGCGAGTGTAAGCCCTCAGTCTTCGACTGCCACTCCATTCGTTTCAACCGCTGGCTATTAACCCCTTCTACCTTAAATCTTTTGTGACTGCAGGAATTCATATTCTTTGGGTCTTTCGGTAAAGTCACGTAGATAGGTTCAAAGAAAATAAAAAAACTACGACGTTTCAATCGCAACACAAGCGGTCGCCATCAGGAACAGCCTCTTAAGTGGCTGTGTTGGTGTGAAAAATTTAACCGAAAATAACATCAGAAGGTAGCAGGATGGGAACATCACAGCCAGTTATGACTTAAACTGGTTAATGACGAAAATAACAACTAAGGTCGGAAGGTCCTCACCAAGCCTGCTTATTTTGATCGGATCCTGTCTTTAAACTCTTAGTGGAATTCCAAGTGTGCATCAATTCCATGCTTGCGAACTTTTCAGTTTCATATTTAGTTCCTTAAAGTCCACATACATGACCCTTGTCATAGGACTAAGCATTAACTAATCAAGTTCATTAAAGTGGCTGAAAAAGTATACTTCACAGGGATTAGATTTTTCAGTTTTTATTGTTATTTTAACCTTGGGATGGGAAATCTGCAAAAACTAAACACAGTTAATCATCAGACATTTACAAATTCATTTAAAACTACCACGTGACACTTGCAATTAAAACGGCAAATGGGGGGGGGCAGGGGGGGTAAAGCCAGGTAAATATGGCAGTCTCCGCAAAAACACCAGGCAAATAACGACTGTCGCCTCTCCGCTGTGTATATGAATTACATTTTATTTCGGACAATTCGACCTCCCCCATTTCAGGCTCAGTTGGGAGTGGAAGCATTTGTTTAAGCGTGGTGTGAAAAGCTAAAAAAAAATGTACTAATACAAAAAAAACTTCATAATTCCCAGCAAGCAAAAAAAAAACCCTTTTGGGCGAAACTTAAAATTGTACAAAGTGACTCGGACCCAGCACACACCGAATGAAAAGTCAAATGGAAGATGGTAAATGCTTTTATATTAAAAAAATGCAATCATATCTATCAAGAGTTGAATGAAAAGTAACAACAGGGGAAAACAGCCCTCGGTTGGAACAGCTGCACAATCAAGGGCGCTTAATTCACACACTTGCGTTTAAAAATGGCTCTCTAAGCAACGGCCTCAGACCAAGTAACAAAAAACCTTGTCCTTTTTAATAAACCTTCCTTTGGGTGGCATTACATCCTCCGTCACTTAAATATTTTAAAAGATGGACTTTACGAACGTCAATCAAAAGGTTTCACTTTCTACGCCTTTTCCCAATTTTCACAAAAAAACTGACGGCGATCACACATCGCCACGGACACGTGCGTTGCGCGTAAATGATGCTGCACAATCTCCCATCACGGGGTCCTTCGGGTTATCACGAGAAACATGAAAAACAAAGAAGCTAGCCGGCCGTACACCTGCAATACACGGCGATAGAAACACCTACGTTTTCTCAGACGAGAGAGCCCCACTGAAAATAGGTGGAATTCAAACAGCCGCCGCTGCTGTTGCCCGAAAGCTTTACTTGCCAAAAACACCAACAACCACATTGTGAGAACTGCACGGGGAGGAAGGACGGGGCGGACGCTTGCGGCCGGAGGGCAGCACACACACACACACGGCTGGCACGTGCTGCGGAGGAAACGGCGTCGCCACGGTTGTGACCGTACAACGCTTATTCATGGAGCTCCTCCCCCCCCACCCCCCACGCTTTGAAGCTTAAATACGAGGGGCGAGGGAAGATTCGTCGGCACCACGTGCGCCCACTAAACATCGAGACATAGTTGACAGACTGCCTGACATAACTGCCGCTTTCCGAGGCGATCGCTAAACGAGAAATGGTCCAACGCAACGAACGTACGCACGCACGCCCTCCCCCTCACGACTGCCACAACTGCACTCGGTCACTCGGCCACAGACGTACTCTTTTAAAGTATACAAGCCTTCTGGACAAGGCCACGTGTTGCCCATCTCCTCTCTCGAGCTTTACACCACCGCGCCACTACTGTGGGCATCGCCCGGAGTTGAAGTAACTTCACCACTTTTAACGCCCGCGGCGGCGGCGACGAAAGCTCGCGAGAACAAACGCTCGGCACGCGGCCGACCCCGGGAACGCCACGCCAGTGTTAACAAAGTGGCGAGGCAAAAAAAACCTGCACGCTCGGTTTATTCTTGTAAAGTTTCAACCAACTCTGTGCAACACCCCCCCCCAACCCCCAACTACTTGTGGGCAGCTCCCAGCACCCCCCCCCCCCGCGAGCGCGCGCCGCCCCCCCCTCCCACTCTCCCCTTACTCATTCCCCTCGTCCTGCCCCTCCATGGCGCTGGCCCCCTCCGCTCCGTTCTCCCCTGGGTCCCCCTCGGTAAAGCCCTCGAGGGCAAAGCCTTCCGCCACCTCCTCGTCGTCGTCGCCGCCGGGCCCCTCCACCTTCTCCCCCGCTTCTTCCTCGTTCGCGCCTCCTTGCTGGTGTTCGCCGGGCTCCCCCGCAGCGGCGCCGTCCTCCTCGGTGGCCGCCCCCCCCTCCTCCTCCTCGCCGCCCTCCTCCATGTGGCTCTCGTCGCCCTCGTCGCCGTGCCCGGCCTCTGCCTCGTCGTCGTCGTCATCCTTGCTCACGTCTTCGTCCACGAAGGGGTCTTCGCCCTGGTCGAGCGGAACGCCGGGAGAAACCGGAGGACGCACGGAATCGAGTTGCGTCAACGAACGGAATATCACACATCTTAAGTTCCCTGCAAGTAGGGCGAACCCCAAACCTTTCCCGCCCACCTTGCTAAAGTAACATGCGACGCTAGAATTTAAACTAATTAAGCGCAGCGTCAAATTGTACGCGATCAAATATTATCGCGACGTCAAACTTATGCCGATCAACTCGCTCCCACTACGAGGTTTTAGCTGCAGGTGGGCGAGACCTGGAATCGAACAAAGGATCTCAGCGGCAGCGGCTCAGCAGTGACCCAAGCCACCTGGCAACCTCAAGGCTAATGCTACTTTAAAAGAATCGTTACAATCCTGATAAAAGTGTGGTACAGAACATCTTGTAGTGGGGCGAGCTGAATGTCAAATGCCCCTTGTCGGCTTGCGGGAGGGCCTTTGCCCATAATGGCCCGTGGGCCGCACACACAGACTGGGGTTTAGAGAGGGGGAGGCAGGTACTGGCGTATTTTGGATCTCACCTTCTTGAAGCGCTCGTAGTAGATGGCGTTCTTCTGGCTCGTGACGACGGAGCGCGCAACGTGCACCATGTGCCGCTCGCTCACCTCGGTGTAGCCCTGCCACGGGGGAGGGACGTGGTTTAATTAAGAGTGGGCCAATGCGCGTTCGCATCTCGGGCCAAATTTTCGAGTAAAAAAAAATGCACACTGCAAATATTTCTCAACTGGCCTCACACGTGGCAACATCACCCCCGAGAGAGCGTGAAACTACTGCAGAAACACAGCACCTTCGCGATCGCCTCGTGCTACAAGAACGGCACGAATAAGAAACGTACCAAATGACGACGACGAAAAGCGTGAGACAAGACGCGTGGATGCGTTCGTGCGCGCCCGTTACCTGCTCCGCCTCGATGTGCATCATGGACTGCATGTGGCTTATGACGGGGCCCCGAGCCAGAGGGATGAACATCTTGCAGGCCAAGCATTGCACCACGGTGGCCTTGCGCATGCAGTCAGTCAGCTCGATCCCTGGGCAGGGGGGAGTAACAGCAAGCAAAGACGTGTACGTTTAGAATAGGGGTGAGGAACACTTTTTCCTTACCGGGGGGGTGGGGCAAACAGCACCTGGCCACGCACAGAGAGCCACCTGGTCACCTCTCATGACCCAACGCTCATTGGAGAAACGCAGGTGGCAGCCGTTAGCGGACTGCACTGCGAGCGGCATCCCGAGTTTGATTTCCAGCCACGGCTAACGTTGGTGACGAGCGATGTCTGAACCAACAGAGACACCCCCCCCTCACCCCTCCTTTCCCTAACCCACACCAATTGTTTGACCATACCTTCTCACGCTGGTGAATATGGGTTGGTGACAGTGGGGATGTTGTTTGACAAAGGTCAGCGTGGCACTGGCCTTCACAACCAGCAGTGGACTGACAAGGGGCCGTACACGTAGAGCGATCGACTTCGCAACCTTGCGGCTGAGAGTTCAAATCCTGGTCGAAGGTTGACTAATCATCAACCCTCGGGGATCGATAAAATGAGCAGCACTTTGTGCGGAGAAGTGAAGGAGAAACTCGCCCTCCAGTCTAGCCACAGGACAATGAGAGGCGTCGCGAAGCCACAGTCTGAAACGAGCGTATGGCAAAGCGTTCCAGTGTGCATGTGCAGTCCTACCATCCAAGGGATCCTTGAAATTGAATGGAGCGCTGTTGGCCTCCTCCCAGGCCTTCCTGCCAGCGGTAGTTTTCTTCACCTTTCTGAACAAATTCGCCTGGGGAGCAGAGCAACGCAGCCGACTTAAAAGCCGCGGGCAGAGCGCACCGACACGACACCGGAATGTTATTATTTTATTATTTATTTATTATTTTATCTTTAGACGTGACTTAACCGAAAGAAACAAATAATAACCGGAATGTTTGTCATCCAGCAATCGGCAGAGAAACGCAGCGCCCCACATCGGGGTTTGCGCTTTACACGTGTTGAACTTCTTTCGCACCGTATGTCGCCAACCGTGCTAATCGGAGGTGCGGGAAACCAGCGAAGCAATCGCGCAGTGGAAGGGCTGCTACCTTTATCTTTAATTTGACACCACCGCACCAATCGAAACTACGCGCGCGGGGAAACTCGCCTGCAGGAACGGCGCCACGAACTTGTCGTCGGGGAAGTGCTTCTGGACGATGGCGAGCACCTTCTCGTGCTCCTCACCCTCCAGATGCTTGGTGATCTCCTCCTCGTTGCTGCTTGAGTACTTGCACAGCGAGCAGTAGTACTTGAGTCTGCAAGGAGATCGTGGCGCCGCACGTTAGCGCTGTCCACATTAGCAGCGGGCGGCGTCTACCCGCACGCGAAATTAAAATTATTTTTATTTTACCAGGTAAGGCCCACAGAGCTTTATAGCTCTTATTCAGAAATGACCTAGCCACAAACGATAGCTCAACCAAGTGGCTTACTCTAAACGCGTGTTTCTAAGTGTGAAGGAAAAAACTAGAGGACTCGCAGAAAAACCCCCGTGACCACACACGGCAAACTCCAAATATACAGGCGTCAGGATTGGGATCGAACCCACGACCTCCTGTATACCAGACAAGGCAGTTAAGATCTCGCCACCACAAATTAACGCAAAAAAGCTCTCGGCAAAACGTTGAACACCGTGCCGAACACCACACACTGCGGGCCGATAAAACATCACGGACCCTGACAGCACGACCACAAAAACCAATGTACTGAAAGCCTCGGTTGTCAGAGGCAATATTATAATACATGATTTATATTTTGTTTAGGCTACGTAGTGGATCTGGCAAATTATTTTGCGCCAGAGTTTGTACGCATCACAAGTTAATCCGTCTGGATAATGCTCAACGCTCTCTTGAGCTTTGAGCATTATCAAGTCCCAAAAACTATCAAGGCACCAAAGTGTCAGGTTCTTTGAATTTTTGCTAACTTTGGTGTGTGTGTATATATATGCACCATGTGCACTAGCCCATTTAGATAACAATCTTGATTTTAAATGTAATTCTGAAACTATAATCACTATTTATGCCCAATGATGCCACTATTTCCATTGCGGTACATTTCTGGTAACATATCCTAGTTAATATAAATGAAACATTTTTATACAGACATAATAGGAACCCAGAAGACTGATGCTCACTTTGTAAAAAAATCATCAAGATACATCTTTAAAATAACTTTAGTGAAATATACTTATTTATTTAACAATTTAGAGTTAACAATGAGGCTAAAGATCAAGACCATCGCCCGTCACATTCCTTTACAACAAACGCCGACTGCAGGTAATGGAGGTAGTCCTTGGAAAAACGCTCAAAAGGCACCACCCACCGAGACGATTTTCTGCACTAAATCTTCGCACACGTTGGGCTTAGCACTAACAAAGCGGCCACCTGAACGGCAAAGCTCTATGCGGTACAGCCACCGCCGATGGAAGCCGTGTGTGTGTGTGTTAGAGCAGGGCACCTGCCTGGCTTTTTAATAAACCGGTGACTCACCTCTTGCTTGTTTTCTCCATCATTTTGACCTTGCTGTCTTTTTTCTCTTCATTAGGAAAGCAAAAAAAACACTATTTAGGACAGTGTACTTACACGAGCTGAGATTGTAAACATTACAAACTATGAACCTCAGGAAACATGAAAAAGTAAAATCTGAAAAATGTTTTTACAATCAATGTGCGTTGGCTATACATATTGTTCACCAGTGTTTAATACACTGGTCATATTGAAACTCGCTCTACGTTGATTGATCGCAGATGATGATTGTGGTTAAACAACAACACTGCAGGTGATATTTTATAACCAACTGGAACTCAAGGAATTGAACGTGATAATACAAATCTGGGTGCAGGTCTCACTTGTCTTGTCCTTATCGTGCTTAGCCGCCTTCTTCTTGGTGCCGCCTTGGTTGAAGTTCTTCCTCTTCAATGCTGGATTCATCATCCAGGGCATGCCTCCCCTCTGTGGAAACTAAATTCAGCAACACGTGCCTCAGAACGCGGCGACCAAAATGCACGGCAGCTCCACGCACGAAACACTTCACAAGCGTACCGCGCGCATTTGGTCGGGCGGAAGCCACGCGGGCCTCTAAAAAAACCACGCGGGCCTCTAAAAAAACCACGCAACAAAATGCATACCGTGCATTTTCCATGACTAAACGCAAATATAAAAAATGTTTTAGCAGGTAAGGTCCAATGAGCTCTACAGATCTTTTTCAGAAGTGACCTGGCCACAAATGATGGCTCAACAAAGTGGCTTATCACATGGAAATGTATAGGAACAAATATAGTCCCCAAAAGCATGTTTCTAAATGTGGGGAGAAAAACTGGAGAAAAATCCACGTGATCAAGGGTCATGATCGAACCCATGACTTTCCGTATACCAGGCGAGGTAGTTAGCATCTCGCCACAATGGCCCAGTGGTTTATAATGCATGGTCAAGTGGTTCGAGGGGACAAAGTTGTATACGAATCATCAGGTGATCAATTAAAGTGGCTCTGTACGCTCGTGAAGTGTTTGAATACGGTGTACAATTCTGTACATATTTTCAGTTAAATCCTTTGAACAAAAAACAGTGAAGGCCTGTCGAACTGAAATGCAGGGCCTTTTTACACTCACCACCATTTGCACTCATCGTTTTCCATTTTACACAGTGTGCATGATCGCATTCCTCGTGCATTCACACACGCGCGCACGGATAGGTTATCTGTGTATGTGAAATATGCACAATGGTATAAGTTATCAGAGAGAGCGAGAGTCCCGCAATTAACTCATTAAAAGGCGGCTGAAGCTCAAAGCTGGCAGTGCTGCCAGTGAGCCTGGGCTGGTGGTACTTACGGGACGGCCCGGGAAGGGGTTAAATCCGAACCCTCTCCCCCCGCGGGGGTTTAACATCCCGGGAGGCGGGGGCCACATCCCGCGAGGGCCGCCACGGAAAGGGGGGCCTGGCGGCGTCGGCGGCCCCCCGCGCCTGCCAGGGTGGAACCCCCGGCCGTAGGGACCTTGCCACCCCCCCCTGGCAGGGCGGGCCCCCCCACCATCCACCTCCTCCTCCGCCACCCTGGCCCGGCCACTCGGGACCTTCGTTGGCCCAGCCGCCCTGGCCGCCCGGTGGGCCCCACCAGCCAGACTTGCCTCTGCCGGGGCCGCCTCGGCCGCCCGCACCCCGGCCGGACCCCCCTCCTCGACCGCCCACCCCAACGCGGCCTCCTCCACTGCCACCGTTGCCCCCGGTCATCCCGCGGATGGCACCTCGGCCACCTCTGCTGGGGCTCTCGCGATCGCTGGGGCCAGACGAGAAGCTTGAAGCCCCATAATCCTGCTGCTGCTGCTGCACTTGCTGCTGCACCTGCTGCTGAGACTGCTGCGATTGGCCAAAACTGCTCTGCTGCTGGCCATACTGGCCCTGCTGTGTCCCATACTGGCCAGATTGTGTAAACTGCTCCTGTTGTTGCGGCTGTTGCTGCTGCGTTCCGTACTGGCCGTACTGCTCCGTCTGCCCATACTGGCTGGTCTGCCCATACCCGTAGTTAGAGGAATCAGCCCTGTGGAATGAGAGGAAGAAACAAGTGGAATTACACGACTTTTTAGAGCGATTGTGAAAATGCCAATCACAGTGCATTGCCAACAAATCCACTGACGTTCATTTCGATGTACATTTAACACTTGCATTAGGTTTAAAGGTTAGTGAACTGTGAACACATATGACCAAATCATCCAAAAGCAGGTAATTAAAATCCATCTTGAGAATTTAAGATTCCTCAATGTTTTGTTGAGCCATGACATGAATTACGAGGAAATGCATTACACGGCCTAACACACAAAAAACCTATGTGTAAAGTAAAAAATTAATGTTTGTAAAGTACCACGTTGTTTTAATTTTTAAGTCCGCATTGGTGGAGGTATATATGGGTCTTTACTCCTGTACACGTGTTTGCAATAAAATGTCACTGACAATTTTGAAATTACATAACACGGCGCCAAATAAATCATAACAAACATTTTGTCTAGAAAAGCATGCTTAAGTGCCCGAAAAAAAGGCTGCCAGGGTCAATAGCGCAAGTAAATTTTGTTTTAGTGCTCAACCTAAATCGCAAAACAATTTACTCATCAGAAAGGGTGCTACATAAATTCGGAATAGAATATTTATACTTGAATCTGATGAGCTATACAGCTCTTTCACAGATGTCCAGTAAAGGCAGGTTAGAACGTTACGACAATAAACCTGGCCAAAGGCAAGATAGTAAAGTTATGGACTGTTTCCAAGTGGATGTTTAGTGCCACGATTGAGCCTGTTCTGGACCAAAGTCTAAGGGCGCCATTAATGTAAAATGTCGGCTGTGGCAAGCATACGTGAATATTGATGCCATCGGTGACCGGGGGGGAGGCGAGGGTTGTTGCAATGTAATTTCAGCATGATGGGTATTGTTAAGCAAGGTGCCGAGATGTAGGTATGCTCCCTTATGGGGCAAAAGTGGAGTGATCCAAAATCAGTGTCGTTGAACTACAGACTACAACAGACATGTAGTAGTTATCATAGTCACTTACCCGGTGTGCTGGGTGGGGTAGGCAGAGGTGGCAGCTAGAAAAACAAACAGGTTTGTTAGGCCCCTGCCAATAACTGCAACAACAAAAATGTGTATTTGCAATTGCCAAAGACGCGTTTTAAGACGGAGTTACCATTACGAGTCAAATGATCTGCATGGAAGAACTGCTTCAAAGATGTCAATCAAGTCTTATGAAAAACATTTTAGCCGCTGGTAAAAAAACAATGTAAACAATGCAACTAACAGGCACTGCACATCTGGTGGCATGCATGAGGGGCTGGTAAGAAAGAACACTGCACTAAGCCCATCATGTTATCAAACTGGTCTCTGCAAATACAGCAAGTTCAAAGGTGAGGCGACGGTCTAGAAATTGGTCATTGACATGCAGCCATCCCAAACGCAGCAAAGTAAATCGTTCTGAGGAGTAAATTAGCCCGTGGAATGGAAAGGAAATTGCATACACTGATCGGCTGGTGTCCCATCAGACTTCAGCATGTTGACCACCTGCATTAAGAGGTTGGCTGCAGTTGAGCTGTTTTGTGCACCTGAACCTGCAGGGCCTTGAGACCCAAACATGAGAAGGGGGCGAAGAAAGAAGAGAGGCTATACTCATCGTAAATAAAATGCGCTGCCTCGGTGAATTGCTGGTTATATATGAAATGAACAAGTAATTCAGTGGTGTGTTTCACTACGGAGATGAAAACACTAATGCACTGACTGGCTCTTGCCCTGAACATCAGGATGCCAAGTAGAATTTTTAACAGGCCACACTCTGCTATGGAGACTTCGTGACACAAAAGCCAATCCAGTGTTTGCCTGGTTATACGGAATGCCACTGGGATACATTTATTCATAAGGTTCGTTGGGCAATAGATAATCTGAATATGCTAATGAAACTCACCAATAATTGTTTGACTTCTTATATCTGCATTTGTTTTCCCACGGTGCAAATGGAGTTAAAAGGCTTCATGGAAAAACCTGGCCCTGTGATATTGTAATTTTTTTAGATGCAATGAAACCCTCTACAATTAAAGATCTGCACAAAACAGAAGCTGCCAACTTTTACTGGAGTACAAGATCTCCCCTGTAAAAAAAGAACTCTGATCTCAATGGGCTACATCTGGTCATACATACGCAAACCCTATATCTACAAAATTAACATGCATATTCTACAGTTGCAAGCATGAGACTACACATTAATATGCTATTAAATGGTGCGTATTTAACTGCACTGCCAACATATCCACAACTCCCGCAATATAACACATTACACCCCAGGGCTAGCAATGATGGAAGACAATTCCCAATTCTCTTTGAAAACAAACCTTCACAAAGCTATGTTTGCATCATATTTAATGACAAAAAATACGCAAACTCGAGGTCTTGTTGGGCAAACAGTCGTGTTAATATCTAGAGCATTTATGTATACTCTCGGGTCTTTACAAAGCCATCTCTTGACATAACGCTTGCATGCGTGTTGGCTCGTAATGCTATTGTCGTAGGTATGGATGTCGCTAACAATTGGGTCAGGTTCACATTCCCTGCACCTGCTGGATGTGTCCACATGGCAATGAGCCAGCACTTCTGGGAGCAGCAATCCTTGCATGTTATTGATTCGGATGAATGCATCTCGAGTGCAACCAATGTGACCAACTCCATCCACGGCGTCGGTCAATAAACGGAGTAAAAACAAACTATTCTGAAAATCCACTTTAGCTTTTCCAATGTCAAAATGTGTTCTAAATCTATAGTCAAATGGTTAAACTTAGTTGCAAAAAATAAATGTTTGCCGACCAACTTCTTGTGTTACTTCGTACATCAGTGAAGGCGATAGTTCGGACGTAACTTTGTTCAGAATCGTTAACAAAAAGTGTGTTGCACGTGCAGTATTGCAGTGATTGGCTGAACGTGGCACCACTGGGGACATCATGGCAATGCAATGAACATTCATTCTACATGGAATTTTTTTTTACTTTACGTGTGATGGCATGAGTATGTTTAACAACAGAAAAATGGACATCTACATTTGTAAAGGAAAATGAAACTAACCTTGATTATTTTACTGTTTATTCTATTTGTA
The DNA here is from genome assembly GCF_964198595.1 of Lampetra fluviatilis. Classification (NCBI taxonomy): domain Eukaryota; kingdom Metazoa; phylum Chordata; class Hyperoartia; order Petromyzontiformes; family Petromyzontidae; genus Lampetra; species Lampetra fluviatilis. Next base: position 2,757,501 of record NC_136323.1, on the reverse strand, counting down.
TCTTATTTAGTGATGTACAACTGCTCAAAGTGTTTGGTTTCTTTGGCAGGCTAAAGGTTCAAGGCCTTGTCTAGATACCTCCTGAGTGAGGCGAGCCGGGCGTCCACGAAAGGGGGTGAATGGGGGAGGGAAGAGAGCCTTCCTAGCCCGTACTCTAAGAATGAATCAAGACGTGCACTGACACTACACCGACTTGGTATTAAAATGTAACTTATGAATCAGATCCAATGGAAGTTGTAGCGTTAAACATGAGCTGTTGCACACAGTGCTGAAAGTTAAAAATGTTAAAACTTCGGCTAGTTTAAATTCTACGGACCAATTTTTCTGCTTCTAATTCAATCCCTTCCAAACCACCTAAGCCACAATTCCGGCAGCTACGACAACTTTAATGTTACTCGATGCATTGCGACCGATGTCGTGAGGATCATTAATATAGAGACGGCTGCAGAGACTGCATCTTACACACGGCGGTGTATTTGCGCTTTTTACATTTACCCATGGCACCTGTGTTTGCAGAGGCGTTATCTGCTTGTCCATAACCGTATCCGGCGGTGTTGTAATTGTAACCATCCGTAGGCCTCTCCGAAGAGTAAGCGGGCGCCGCTTGTCTTGAGTCGCCAGAGAACTGGTTATTACTTGTGTTAAATGAATCTAAGGTAGAGGCCGCACCATACAACGAGAGGAATATGTAAATCGTATATATTAGCCATGCAGATAATACTGAAATACACACCTATAAATACAGATAAGATAGAGAGCCGAAACTACTGTCCCCGCATAATTGTGGCAAGAAAAGCAGTCTTAAGTACTTTTCCTAACCGCTCAACCCTAAGCGTAGACTATATAATTGGCGTTAATACTTTTAACTGAAAACTTGATACAGTAATTTTGCTGTGACGGTTCCACCTGAAGACGGAAGCTTGTGTTGCCTCCGAAAAGTCGTGATATAATGTATTATTTACCTACGTGACTTTACCGAAAAAACCAAAGAGTATGAATCCTTGCAGTTACGAAAACTTCAAATCGAGAATTATGGAAGGTCTTTGGACAAAAATCTGCTTTACGATTGGCCAAAAAAAATCCATGAGCACCGGTAGCGTTCATATTCCGTTGCTTTTCCCGCATTTGCGGGCACAGTAGGCAACTTCCTAAACTCTGCACATTACATAAGTACTAATACAGGATAAATATACACACACACGTTTCTCAGAGGTGTTTTCAATCCTATCTTTCAACACGTTTCCTGCTCTGCCGTGTGGCGCGCCTAGCACTCGCCGCTCTCCTCCGAACATAACCTCAACTAGAATCCCTTTCCAAGCTGTCCAAGATGCGTGTCCCCCCCCTCCCCTTTGTCACACGGTATTCTATTTACCATTTATACATCGTGGCCCGATGGAATTGAAGCTTACCGGTAGACATTTGAAAGCACCGCTTGCGATTTAGCATTTAAAATGCGTTAAATTCACACTTTGGCAAACGTTAGGCCTCGCGCAAGGAGAATGATGCGACTTCAGCAATGAGATGTGAAATAATAAAACAATGGAACAACAGCAGTGTACTGCGTTTGGAAACGAATGATAAAAAAGATATACAGTTCAAGCAATCGCTTCTTAATCGCCCCATCCCAGATGCATTGTTAACGTGACGACCGGATGCTCAAATAACGCGGGCTGGGGGGTATTCAAATTCGGGACCAACATCTTGCTTGTCAACAACAATGAGACGCATCTCATTGGAAAGCTTTTAAACGTCCGGAGCAGATGTATCAAATTACTTCAGAGCTTGTTTTATTGTTTAACACATCTGCGCGGTCAAAAAAAACATTGGTTTCCCATTGATTGTAACCCGGCGGCCTAGGCACCATCTTAAACACACAAGCACCGATGCAATTAATAAACCACCACCACCACACGACCAATGTTGTATTATAATGCACTTTGATCGTGTGATTTTGTACTATTCGGTTCAAAGTCCAAGGTAATCGCCGATACCAAGGGCGGCCCTGCTGTAGGCCATGACCCCGCGCGGCTGTTTAATCGACGTAAAAGTCGCGTTCGTTTCCCTCACAACTCTCTTTACACGCCTCGCTAGCCCGCTCGCAGAGGCAACATTGTCGCTGTAAAGTAGCGAAACGTGCATCATTAACGTCGTTCTAAAATACGCAATTAAAGGGACGCAACGCGCGCAGCCTGAACCAGGCCCAGGCCTCGCATCACCGCGCTCAAACCGACGACATTCACCACGAACGGCGCATAAAAGCGACCAATTTTTTTTTACTCTACCGGCATTTAAAAACACTCGTTCTTGCTGAACGCCGATCGGCTTGAACGACAGTGAATGCGCGGTAGATATATTGTTTGTGTGCGTTTGTACCCTGGTAAGAAAACGACATGATTCGTGCTTTGCCTCGTCCACCCCCGCGAGCAGGAAACGCGCGCGAGACGCCGCTCAAACGCCAGCAAAATCGAGATCCCGAAACTCAAAACGCCCCCAGGGCAGCGACGCCACGTGGGCTGGACGATGGTTGCGAGGCGTTGTCCTATGTAAAAGCGCCCCCAATGCGTTTTGCTTTTACATTGAGTCCACGCTCAATCGCCCCTGGTCGGGATCAACGTGCGTGACTGCGAATCCCATGCGCGTGCCAATTCAGAGATTTAACCTCTAGATGTAATTTCGTAGCACGCATAGGTGCCTAATGCTTTAACAAAAAATGAAATTACATAATTAATGCTGTACCTGGAAATGTAACCCCGATTTGCCAGGTGTTGCCTTGCTCACTTAAAGTTATACTTCGATTCATTCCATCCAATAACCGTCAGTGTTTTTGTCATTATAAGACGAATTGATTTTCCGAATCAATGGGGCTCTGAACTTACACGTGGGGGACCTCTATTTGTCAACGCGCTGCCGGGTAGAGAGGGCTCTCAACACGTCTTGACGAGTGGTGGTGACCATACTTCACCGCGCCGGTCACTAGCGAGTTGGTGAAGGCGGGGAGGCAGAGCTGGGGCAGCATGAGAGTGTTGTCAAAATGTAATTGTCGTCGATGCATATGTCTGCATTATATAATGATGAAAATAAATCTAATCACAGAAGCTGTGGTTCGTGTAGACAATCCGAGGCTGCCTTCAATTTCACCGACTCTCATCTGGACGCGGTCCTACTAAACCAATGCCATTGCCTAAACACCTAAAGTAACCATTTGTTTTCCCTCTTAAGATAAATCAATTGTTGGTTTGCACAGTCGCGTTCCCCAGCTTCGGCAACCCACGCTGCCACGGCGTGGTGAAGTATGGTCAAATGTCCACGCGGCGTGGAAAGGGCACCTTGTCCAGCGGTAGATTGACGCGGTGTTTGTGCACTCGGTGGTGAAAGCTCAACGGAGGAAATCTCGGAAGTATGTTGGGAAAGTGGCCAAGTGGCAGTGACTTGCTGCCTTCATTTTAAGTTGGGGAGACGGGGGTTAATGCAGTGGCATGATGAAGAAAGTTTAAGATTGGGCAGGATGGAGGAAGTTTAAAACACATTCCTGCGGAGGGAGCTGGTAGGAACGTTGGGTTGCTCGGTCAATGGCCAGGGTCAACGGCGGCGTGGTGTATTCCGCAAATGTGCCCGACAGTGAGGGCGGGTGAGTCGGTTAAACGTTGAGTTTTATAAGGGCACCACGGGGTGACCAGCCCCTCCCCACCCAGCCCCACCCTCCCCACCCAGCCCCTCCCCACCCAGGCCCTCCCCACCCAGCCCCTCCCTGCACGACGGACACAATAATCCCCTGTGGGCTGGTGTAACCAGGAGGTTCCTACCAGTACCAAGGGCCTACCATTTTGGAGTTGGCCAAACCTTCAAATATAGGGCCACAGAGCTCGGGCAATTGTTGGCACTGGTTTTGGCCGACTTTACACTCATCTTTGGTTTTCTACATATTGACTTATTCTGCGCGTTAACGAAAAACTTGCACGCATGAACACGTTCCTTCGGAGTGGGCAGGTAGGAACTTGGTTGGACAGCGCTGCGTTCAGGCGGGGGGGGGGGCAGTTTGGATGAGTGGGCGTGTTTACCCTTCCCCCCCACCCTCCCCGACATCGTCAACCAATCGCGGCGTATCTCGGTGTTCGGTGGGGAGGTGCATGGGTGGGCGGAATTCCGGATATGCACGACAGACAAATAATCCCTCGTGGGCAGTGTGGAACCTGTTGTTCCTACCTGTATAACATGTGTGTATTGTGTAGAGGATGAGGGTATAATTTACTGGCTCTCGGCTGCCGAAAATCATCCGGTTCAACGGAACGCTCATGAAACTCAAGTTTAAAGTTGATTTTGTTTAACCAGGTGATTAGCACCTCACATGAGCACGGTTGGCTATGTACGGTGCGAAAGAAGCTCAACTTACAGAACTAAAAAGAGCAATTTATCTGGAAGAGTGAATTGGGTCACCAGAATGACAAACACAATTGTTTTTCTTTAAAGAATAATTGAAAGGGCCACTGGTGACAAATTTGAAATTTTAATACAGCGAAGAAGCACCTCTTTATTCGCCCGATTCCACAGACACACACTTAATTTTGACATGTCTTACCAAGTTATTAGCCTCTGACCAAATTATGCCAAATGCACCCGATCAGGTATCAGATGCTCAGCAGCGCTGAGTCTGGATAGTGCTTGGATAGGCAGCCCACTATGCATAATGGGTGTTACAGGCTGCTGGGCCAAGTGATGGCCACGTTATTAGGTACAGACCCTGTTTTGCACTATTCTGAATGAGCAAGGAATACACTTGGCGTTTTATGCAAGCCCATTTTTTTTTTATTTTATTAGGCAACACTTTCAAATGTCATTTTGTCCACGGAATCCACATTAATGTAACAGTTCCGTAACGTGCATACAAAACAGGTTTTGCAATTCAAGACTTGGAAGGCAAACACCTCTTTCAAAAGAGTGCAACGTTTTGTCCAGTAATTTAACCCTAGGTTAACAAAACCTTAAACTGACCTCACAACATGATATCCAATAGTTCCGTACTTGTATAAAATTAAAACAGCACACTAGAATATTTTCGCAAATAAGATAGATCTATCAAAGATCGGTTAAATTAATTCAATGGCTTATCTTAGCTTAATTCCTTAACTAGCAACTTCACATTTTGAGGCAAGTATAATTTATCTCTTGTTCAAGGCGAACCGATTTATACGTGACGTATTGTTTTTATTGGCTATGTGCGGTACTGCAGATCAGTGACAGACAAAACGCACCGCTGATGAGCACGGGTGGCTATGTACGGTACGAAAGAAGTTCAACGGACATACTTAGCAAATGTAGGTTTACACAATGGCTGTGCAGTACATCAACTCCAGATTGTGAATTTAATACGTTTCTAAACATGTAATTTAAACACACACCTTGAGCATTCAAATGACTAAATGTTCCCCATTCACCAAAATAGGCCAAGTAAGCATCATTGCATTGGTAGACCATTTGTGCTTCATCAATGGAACATGTGAACCTTTCTTAATAAAATTTGAGTGACAGATTAGTGCAAGAAAGGCGTTACGTTTGCAAGCAAATATATAAATTGACGGCGGAGTAGCAAATTGCTCGCTGCTCTGTGAATCCAGTGGTCCGAGCCTGTTTCCCAACCAAGGCTAAAATCAGCGGCGGCCGATATCTGAACTGCTCCTGAGCAAACCCCTTCACCCATCCGCACTGACCAGATTGGTGAAGAATGGTCAAATTACCTCTGTGCTAGACATGGTGTGAAAAGGTCATGTTCATCCAGCAGTGCAACGGTAAAAGGGCTGTAATGTTATTATACTTGTTTACCCAGAAAGCCTAACCGAGCCTCATGACTCCTTTTTCCAGGAGGGTCCTGACAAGTTTCAGAGTAGGGGGTGATGATTGCTATGTAGATTCCAATTTAGTAATTTGTGAGTTATTTTTCATATTTGTGAATTCTGGACTATGACGCCGGCAAACATTGGCCTACTCTTTCAAATGACGTAACGGGATCTTTAAACGTTTACTGTGAAAGAAGACACGTATTTTACGGTTAATATACCCGCAGTATTAATCAGGGAAAACGCGCTACCGGTTGGCCACTCCCTGTAAATACTGTCCACCTAATGGCATAGCTACATGAAGCATCGTCCGTTGCACAACTTACAATGCAAACACAGTTACCTGGCTTTTTGTGCATCTGTTTAAGCAAAAAAACATTCTGGTGTGAACAATTTACAACTATTGTTCATCAAAACAGTAGCAAATCCCAACTTATCTAGAAGCAGTCCTTCATAAATATACCATTTAACCCTGCAAAACCAAAACAGACATGTAAAAACAAGTGGCACACAATCCTACTCCTGCATCAAAAGCACGTGTAATGACGTGCCGTCACCAATTACAAGCGTTGTAGTATTTACACGTTCTTGGAAAATGGTCAGTCGACACTGGTGTATTGCTCGACTCATTTAACAGCCACGTAGCTCTTACATGAAATTACAAAAAAACACACGGGGTCTTACTGTATGACCCTGTGTCGAATGACCCTGTGTCACCGTCACTATCAGACGTGAGCTCTCGTGTTTTGTCTTGTTACTCAAATCTCTCCTTTCAATTGTACCCACTATTTTCGAATAAATAACTTCCCCAACACAACTATGGTTTATGCAGAAGAATCTCCATTGCGAATAAAATGCATTAATCTCAATGGGCTTTTAGTGGATATTCTCATAAGAAAAGTCTGAATTCTACGTGTTGGAATTGAAACTAGACATTATCAGTGTGACATTGAAAGGCTTCCTACCGTTTTTTTAGAGACCAGAAAGAAAGAAAATGTACCAAAACTACGAATAACCCCATCAGCTCTCAATTTGATTTATAACCTGTTATAAAATTCCACAATCCCCTAAATTCTCACACATTTAGACCCATGTTTGGCAATACATGATTAGCGGCAAGTGTTGTAATAATAAGGGAGCCAAGCAAAGTGACTGCACTTAGTGGTGGCAGGCAGAGTAAATTCATGATCGGGAAAATGACCAAGGTTAAGCCGATTATAATGGGTGTTCGTGAAGTCAATCAACACCTAAAAATCATCTGCTACAGCATTACGAACATCCTCTATTTTTCATGTGCGCTGGCAGTGGTAAGCAAGCCCAAATAACAAAAACTAATTAAATTCGTCAATAACCCAGTGCTTAAAGGAAACATTTAATATACAAGCTGACTTTTGAAAGGACTTGAAGAAGGGCCCCTTGCCCAAAACGTCGTTCCTAAACCATATATTTATATTTCCTTTTAGGGCAGTCTTATTAAGAATTGTGTACCTGCATGAACAACAACCGCAGGGATTGGAAACTCCAAGCATTAAGGTCCCAGGCGAAGTCAAATGGCACCCTTGCCGACCACTCAACAGAGCGAGAGAGATAATGGTCCTCTTTCAACTGTACTACTGTGTGTAGGCTGCGAGCTCTTGCGATCACTACCAAACGCCAAAACCCATAACGCTGTCACGTACAGTTAACTCTCAATTATCTGTGGGTGGAATATCCGGGATGCAGGTCAAGTGCTTGCAAAAAAACCCATACATGAGATATCTTTACACACGCCGGTTCGATTAATTATGAGTCGTTCCCTCACTCGTCGAGGGTCAGTGACCCGGTGCCCACAAACAGGTTGGCAAGTAAACGCGCAACATGTTCGATATCTTCACCCCCATCCTACGTAGTAAGACAAACCATTTGCATAGCCTCCCTTAGCAATTTTTTTGCATTATTCGTTTTTTAGTTTTATCCTGGGCACCCCTCCAAAAATTAACCTGGATAATCAAACGTTGACTGCAGAGATCAAAGTAAAATGCGGTGATTATTTTAATCAAGCTGCACCAAAGTAAAAGTTGATTTCCTTACCTTTCACAGACCTCGCTCGTTGAACAATAACAATCATCGTATTAAATAGACCTATATAAAAGCGAACGTTGGATGCCGTTACGGGAGCGTTCGAGCGCGGTTATAGCGCAGGACGCGACCGCCGCGAACAGGCAAAACCTGCGCGGGGCGCCCGCTGTCGCCGCGCTACGTGTGCACCCGCTGCCTGGCTTCGAAGAGGCTGCGCACGAGGTAGACCTGCAGCGCCGAGACTCCCATGAGCGCCAGCACGCTGGCCGCCGACCACAGGTTCACGCGCGACAGGTTACTCTCCTGCAGATTGCGGTCGCGCGCCTCGAACGCACGCAGCACCGTCTGGATCTGGTGGCTCCGCGAGAGTCGGGCCTTCACGCTGTTCAGAGATTCCTGCGGAGGGAACGCGGGGCGAGCCGTTAGTGGCGGTGCTGGGCAACACAAGCGACCGTTAGTTTGCCGTCCTTCCCATGCACCTCCAATAAGCACGGTTGGCTACGTACGGCGCAAAATGAGTTCAGAAAACATATGTACATACGTAGTACGTCGATACTGGCATCCAGGTCGTATTATGTGTTTATGGAACGACCATGAAGGATGTCAGTGTAGAGTCGTGGGTCTTGTTGGATGCATTGAAAATACACCCCCCCCATGCCCGATGGCGCATGTACCTTCTCCCTAGTTTGGCTATTCTCAGGCTATAGGGCAATGTGAGGTACTGGGTGCAGCTTCATGGTAGGCCTCCCCTTGCATGAACTTTCTTGATAAATCCTACCCCTTTTTAATTTTTTTTATTAAATAGATTCCTTGTCGAGGTGTCTGACACCCAAATGGGCTAACAAGTACAATAAAGGTTTCCATGACCCACTCAATGTTACAAAATCTCTCTTTAGCAAGGCGACTTTCCTCCCTGGTCCTCCATGATCACCGCATTTCTTCATAAAGTATGTGTGTTGAGGGTCGAGCCGCTCAGCTGTGAGACTTTTCTGATGCCGATGACCCTAAACCGACGCGATCCCTGCTCTGAGATGAAAAGCGTTCCTGGTGTCGTCGTCGCCTCAGTGGGTGGTCGCACTCGAGGATTTTTTTACGTCAAGGTACCGCAACACCACGATGACGTCGCTTAAAGGTATCTCTGTGATATCTGCTTCTGTGGGCCATTCTATATAGCACAATCGGGACAAAATTGGGGAAAAATTACAAAAAAAACAACTCCGAGATGTTGGATCGTGGATGTCATACTTTCACAGGAACGTAAACGATGGGAGATATTTCGATTCAAAGCTTTCGTGACTGCAGGGATTCATCTTCTTGGTTCTTTCGGTAAAGTCACGTAGAAGGGAAGTAATAAAATAATAAAACATAATAAAATAATTCTCACGACGTTTCGGCCACAACGCAAGCAGCCGTCCTCAGGTGAAGAACAGGTCTGTCGAGAAGACAGTCTGAATGACAACCCCAGGCTTGGAGCGTCTTCACCTGAGGACGGCTGCTTGCGTTGTGGCCGAAACGTCGTGAGAATTATTTTATTATGTTTTATTTTTATTATTTTATTACTTCCCTTCTACGTGACTTTACCGAAAGAACCAAGAAGATGGGAGATATTTTTAAGATCTCCAACAGCTCTTGATTTCATCATTATCACCACCATGTCTTCCGCAGCCAGAGTGACTTGTACGTGTACAGAACGTTGAGAGCTGCCCTGCCCGGTCGCACCTGCAGGTCCTCCAGCTTCATGCCGATGAGGTGGTCGGCTGAGATGGCATCCATCCACTCGGGCCGTTCCTCCTCGGGTTGCATGTGGTCGAGCAGGATCTCGAAGAAGATCAGCTTCTCCGAGATGTGGCTGAAGCTGTTGTCGAAGCAAATCTCATAGTCTCCCTCCTCCTTGACGTCTACGCTGTCAACGGGAGAAAAACAAAACAGAATTATCATTCGCGAGCATGGATTCCGTAACGCTTTCCAACATGCGTTTGTCGTCAAGTATTTAATTCGCAGTAGTAACGACAGCTTCCGAGCCGCACAATGAGCTGACGTCACATGCGATCATCGGGAAGGGAGGCAAAGCATTGTGACGTTATCGCCTTGGTCGACCCCTTAAGCGATTGTTTTACTCCCCAAGTCAGGACTAACCTTTTGATAAATTTGGCCGGTTTAATCTTGGGCAGGTTCCTAATAACACAACTTTTTACTGAAATTATATTTTCTACCCAATCATCTTTACAATAATTACTGGTACCCTCTGTTACGAACAGAAAGAGCATATAGATAATGCATTATCGATTTACAGCTTATTTGGAAAGCGTACAAAATGTGGTATTCCCATTTTGTGCACTTGGCTCAGCACAATTTGAGTGACTGGTTGGTTTGAAGTCTGTTTAAACTATAATTCAACCAACTGTGGACTGTGGGTGATAAAAGGTTTAACAACACGAATAAAAAGCGCACGCTGCTCTAGCAACCCAAGTCATCTTGGTAACCCAGCTCACTTACTAAGACAATCCTGTTGCCTTGAATTTTCAACTGGTTAAAAAAAGAAACGTGAAACTTGAAACTAAAGGTCTTCTTGACCAATGTTTTCCAACAGTATTTGTTCAAACAGGCTTAAAATAAACTCCTATTTGTTTAAACAGGCGCTTAAACAAATACTAATGGATTAAAGTAATGTTAATATTAAGCCGTGAAACAGACGCTTGTCCATTTATTACAATGTACAACTTATCATGGGTCTGTAAATCTTCCAATCACTGTCTCTTTGTTTCAATAGCCTCCATGGTATAATTGGATAAGTACTATCAGTGGCTTTCTATGGAATGGCACTCACCACACTGCTTTTGCCCAAGTACTGGAGGCTCACAATGATTAGCCCAATGAGATCCCCAATTAGCATGCACAGATCTATGCAGATTCACTTTAATGAGCCACTCATTATGAGACTGGTTAACATTATCAACTTTAACAGCATACACACCGTGAGCAAAGGCAGGGCAGGGTATTAAGCCTAATATTTGATTTATAAGGCACTAAATGCTAATAAAAACTCTTCCTCCAAGAATAACATTTTTCATGAACACTTTCAGGAGTGAGGTGGAGCGATAATAAATAATAAAAATGCAGTGGCATAGCTATCGAGTGTGCAGGCTGTGTCACTGCACTGGGGCCCTTACATCAGAAGGGCCCAAGTTCCAAGTTTCCCTTCAAATTTAGAATCAACGTGCGTTTACAGTATTCGGCTGCTATGCATTTTCACGCGATGGGCCACTTCGCTGAGCTATCATTTGTGGCCAGGTCGCTTCTGAAAAAGAGCTACGTAGCGCAGTGGGCCTTATCCGGTAAGAAAAACTATCAGGGAGAAAATTGGGACGGGTTGATCTCATTTAAAACACATTCCTGCGGAGGGAGCTGGTAGGAACGTTGGGTTGCTCGGTCAATGGCCAGGGTCAACGGCGGCGTGGTGTATTCCGCAAATATGCCCGACTGTGAGGGCGGGCACAAGCCGTCGTGAGTAGGTTAAACGTTGAGTTTTATAAGGGCACCTCGGGGTGACCAGCACCTCCCCACCCAGCCCCTCCCCACCCAGCCCCCCCCCACCCAGCCCCACCCAGCCCCTCCCCACCCTCCTCTCTGACCCAGCCCCTCCCTCCCCACCCAGCCCCTCCCTGCACGACGGACACAATAATCCCCTGTGGGCTGGTGTAACCAGGAGGTTACTACCAGTATAATTATCCTGGGGCCCATGGCCAACGACGCGAACAACCGCTGAGAAAAAAAAACAACGCTCTTCGTGTAGCCTTTAGAAATGTTGACCGTGTTCAATGACCTCTTAAGAAGAGATGGACGCAGAATATACAACTTGATCAAAAGCAAACATTTTAAAAAGGACACCTGTGGACCCCGTCTCCCTGCCGGTGGTCGGCCAAGAGAACGGTCCCGGAGGGCGCCGTGACCGTGAAGTCCACGTCAAGCTCCCCGCCATCGATCACCTGTTCATACCACGGCAGCGAGAACATCGCCAGAGGGGACAGGGTGGGGGGGGGGGTCATCAGCATGGCAGGTGTCCAATGTGAAGACGAAAGATGGACAGAAATTTAACAAAGTTAAGTCACGATTGGAAGAAATTGATGCATTATTCAAAGAATGTACTGTATAGTGAACTTCCTTCGCACCGTACGTAGCCAACATTCTGACTCAATGTTGACGATGTTCAAGCGACCTTTTAAACCTGGGCCAGTGTTCAAAATATGTATCAAAGTTGAGACCAAAGTTGTTCAAAGTCATCCTAAATCTGGCCCAACCTCCATAACATGAGCAAAACACCAAAGCTGATGACAATTTGAACCTCCACCTGGGGGCCAATGTTCGAAATACAGTCCACAAGTTGAGACCAAAGTTATCCTCAATCTTACCCCCCAAATTGGGACCAATATTCAAACATGAAACAGACCACAATCTAGCCCAATGTTAATTTTTTTTTACCAAAGGTTGATCCGAAAACTGTTTAACAATGTTCAAAACTTCAGAAAGAGACCAAAGTTGCACAGAATTTCACTCCAACATTGAATTCCCACGTAAGCACAAAATATCTCGCCAAAAGTTGCCCTCAATTTGGTTCGTTGAGTTGGCCCATGACTTGACCGTGGTGTGACCCAAAGGTGCCCTCATGCCACGCCGCGTCCCCTCGGGGTCACCTGGTACTCAATCTCCACCACGGCCCCGGGTTTCACGGGCTGGTAGAAGCACTCTCGATGCCCGGGGGCCAGCGAGAAAGTGAGGTCCGACTCGGGCGCTTGCGGAATCGCTTGGGCTGCCGACAACAGCACCACCACCACCGCTACCAGCAGCAGCGGCGGCGACAGCTGCCAGTGAGCCTGCCATGACCCCACCGCCATGGCGAGCCACAATTAACGTCGGCTCCCCTCTCTCTCGATCGTGGGACGGAGCCGACGAAAGAGACGGACGAATCCGCGAAACGCCACGGGTTTTAATTCTCTAGCGCGCTTAAGCCGCCGCGCCTATGCTTGTCCGTTGAAGGAAATTCAACCGAGCGATGTGAGGAGTCACGTGGCGGTTTGGATGATTGCGCAACCGGCACCCCCCCCCACCCATACACACCCCTACAACGTGGATTGGTTGAGTTGATCGGTGTGACGTAAATGACCCCCCCACCGCCTCTGCATCCCCCCCCCCCTATTCATTATTATCAGTTACATGACGTCATATCAACTGTCACGAGGCGCGCGCGCGACACGTGGGAGGAAAGGGATTTGTGGCTTGACCAATCGCGGTTGCGCGCCTATTTCTAGTCACATGACGTCGACAGAAGACGCGCAACAGAGACGTTAAATGACGTCACGGTACAGTATTTAAATATGGCCTCAGCCAATCAAATGTGAGGTCGGGCGCATCACGTGATCGCAACGGACCTATAAAAGGAGGCAGCAACAAGGCGCTCATTGTTAAAATTGGCGGCAGGTGAGTTGATTGTGTTGTTACAGGGCAGCGACATTAAATTTTCTTTGTTTAAAAAACAATTACAACCGCGTACTCGAGTTTTTCTTACAACTACGATCCTCGCGAAGTAGTTTTTTTTTTAAAGCCGTATAAATAACTGCATGCGTAACATTGTGGACCGCATGTGTTACGGTGGTGCACGTTACATTTGGTACAGCGGATCGGTGCAGGCCTTTTACACCGATGGCCTGGCCATGTGTTCGCTGTGAGCCGTGGTCAATCCACTGCTGGATGAAGGCCTTTCCCACACCCATCCACCCCGTCCGCCGTGTAATCTCCGAGCGCAGCTGCGGCTCCATAGCCGCATGCGGATCTATGGCTCCCCCCCCCTCCTCCTTGCGGGGCAGACGCTTAAATATAAATTAACTTTAATGTAATTGATTAAATGTCGGGGAATAGGTCACTACGGAATGTCTTGGTGACACTGTGTTTGTCATCTTCTGTGTATCTGCTGCTGTGTACGTATACCCAGTAGCTCAGCGCGCGTGCGTGTCTGTGATGCGGCTCTTTAACTATTTTGATCAAAAGATGGAAATAAACTTAAAAGTTTTATAAAAGCAACGGTTTTATAAACAACTTCGTTTAACTCGCGGTCCAAAAGTTCGTCAATGGCGCCTGAGACACGCGGTGCCTGCGTTCTGTGCGAGCCGATTCCACAGTTTAGGGACCGCGGCGTTTTTGACCTACACACAAATATATGATTAATAAGGCGTCCATACAAAAATTGTACTTGCTTGAAAGGAGGCAATTACAGTAATTGATGAATTGATTACGATTTTTATACAGGCATGCATTGTAAACGGATCTGAGTACGTGTGCAATTTTTTTTAATTGACATCAGGAAGTAGACTACATTTTTTATTACAAGATTTTACCACTACAAACACGTGAAGTTGAATAAACTCCTTTAATTTTTTTTTTAAAGCAACGGTTCTATTTAAAAGTGTTCTAAAAAGTAAATAACTCGATTGGAGAACGGGAGGTGGACAACTTAATTACAAGAGACACGCGGTGCCTGCTTTCTGTGCGAGCCGATTCCACAGTTTAGGGACCGCGGCGTTTTTGACCTACACACAAATATAATTAATATGCCGTCCATGAAAATATTGTAATTGCTTGAAAGGAGGCAATTAATTGATTATTTGATGTCGACTTTAATACAGGCTTGCTTTGTCACCGGATCTGAGTACGTGTGCAAAATTAGGGATTAATTGGACAACGCCAAGTGGACGAAATGTAGATTACAAGATTTGACCACAACACTAGTCAAGTTAAGTTAAACCTTTGAATAAAAACCGTTTAATTTTTTTTGGGAATTGACTGGTCAACAGGAAGTAGACTAACTTTTGATTACAAGATTAGACCACGACAAACACGAGTGAAGTTAAATAAAACCATTGGAACCTCATTTTCCAGTAAAAAATGAAAATTTATTTTTTACCCTTCTATCTGGCAACAAAACTGACACCTTTTTTTTACAAGGGGTCATGTTTGCATAGACCACAATACCTACAGCCATAATGCAAACAAAAAACATAACTATAATATATGCACTGTCCTTGAAATTGATTGTTCCACACCCGAGACAGCTTTCCTTAGAGACTAGTCTCACATGGGTTGGACCAGATGACGCCAAAAGGCGCACAACTAGAGACTAGGCTGTAAGGAAAGCTGTCTCGGGTGTGGACCAATCAACTTCAAGGACAGTGCATACATTATCAGAGTTATGTTTTTTGTTTGCATTATGACTGCAGGTATTGTGGTCTATGCAAACATGACTCCTTGTAAAAAAGTGTCAGTTTTGTTGCCAGATAGAAGGGTAAAAAACCAATTATCTTAACCGTTGAAAAAAAACCCAACGAAGTGGGTCTCTGCTCTCTTCTTGGAAAGGTTGCCAAGGCCCTGGTGTCAACTAGCGACCACAAGCGACCTTCCTCCCCCCCCATTGCTCCATCTCCGCGGCCGAAGTGCCCTGCATTTGTCCCTTAAGAGCCCACATTAGACAACCAAGGAGGGCCTCCCACGCGTCAACATCGTGCACCATTCCTTTCTCTCAGATTAGTTTACGGCCCATGTTGACGGCGTTCCCCTCTCTCTTCCTTTGGCTTGCCCGATCGATCCATGGTTGTCAGTCTCGACCCATCTTGACGCGGCCCGCACGAGCCCCCCGACTCTCAACATGTGATGGTGCCATCAAAGCCAATATCAAGCGGAGCCGTCTCTGCGAGCGTTTTTTTGGCAACGCTGGTTTTCAATTTTTCCTCGAGTGCCCATTGTAGTGACCCTCACGATGTCTCTGCTGGTTAGTCTCGTTCGTGCAGAACGTCTGATACGTTACTTTGTTCTAGATTTGAAGCGTTTGTGACTGCAATGATCATACTGTTTTTTTCGGTAAAGTCACGTAGGTTAAAAAAAAACACAGAGCTCTCTTCACTTGATATAGTAATTTTGCTGTGACGGTTCCATCTTAAGACGGATACTTGTGTTGCCTCAAACGTCGTGATTTAATTAATTTGTTTTCTTTTTTAACCTACGTGACTTTACCGAAAACACCAAAGAGTACGTTACTTTGTATTGTTTGTTGCACTGATTAAAACGTGCCCGGAGATATTCGCTAGGTGGCGTTCGTGTACCGCATTTTGTCGGAGCCGTTCTAGTTCAATCCAAGATGAGCACCCACGTCACAGGTCGCAACCGGGTACCCGATACCCTACCCGATACCCGGTACAGGTACCCGTTTGCGACCCTGGTGCGGCCGGGTACGGGTAGACCGTGAGACACTGGTGAGTAACCGTTTGTCACTCATTTCCCAACGGTCTTGTCTCTTCTCACAATTCAAGTTCCTAGAATCAACTCACCCGCGCCTGCAACATGGCTTCATCCCAGAGGTCGCAATCAGGTACCCGATATCCGTACCCTACCCGTACCCAGCCGGGTGCGGGCAGGGTACGGGTACGGCCAGGTACGGGTACCCGTTTGCGACCCTGGTGCGGCCGGGTACGGAATCAAAACCCGTTTGCGACCTCTGACCCACATACGACCACGTGCGCGCACACAAAGTATATTTTACACATCCCATCAGCCTTGCATCTTCCTGGGAAGTGCTTCTTGGTAGCCGCGTTGGATTCAATGCAAGGTCACTTCTTGGTGACCCTGATCACTTGCCATTGAGATTTTCCTGGCTTATTGGGTCCTCGCTTGGTTAAACAAAATTAACTTAAACTCATGCCCGGGTTTTTACTTTCAATGTCTAATGTGCAGTTAGGGTTGTTAAACAAATGAGGCTGGATGCTGTTAAATTAAAAAGCCATCCTTAAAAAGGGGTCGTACTTTTTCTCCCTCCATCCAATTTTTAAGATTATTTTGGTGAACCAGATCGCATTTGCAAGCGTGACCTGGATCCGTGTGATTGTGAGCTTAAATCGATGTGAATTTGTGAATCTGAACTCCCTTGATGCGTGTGATTTATCCCTATCGGATCTTTTTTCTGCACGTCTTTAGGCGGTCTCGTTTGCTCCGTTAGTTTAAAAACTAAGCATATAATTTGCACGATTAAACGTGTTTCTCTTGAGCGTAGAGAATGGATTTGGATGAAGAAATCAATTGCACGTCTCTTGCTAATTATTGAGGGAGCCTCGCTTTGCACTATTGAAATGAATTGATGTTATGCGAGCTTATTGTGTTAGTAACGTGCTCGTGGTGATTAATTTAACATGCTTTTTTTGGATTTAATAAAGTGCCAAACGATGTCGCGTCTTGTTTCAATGCGTGTAATTTTAACATTTTATGATGGTTTAAGCAATGTCTGTAATGTTCTTGGGTATGAACAACGAGGGCGCAAACGTGTTCTTTTCTAGGCGAATACGTTTATACGTTTTAATTAACAGTACTTGACATCAGCTACTCAGAAAGTCAACTCGTTTATTAAGGCTTAATTACAAACAACACTGTTATGCAGTAGTTGCGACTTTTTATACAAAAAAATCCTCTACGGTTCCTTGATAATAATGCCAATTATTTACCAAAGAAATCTTCACTGAGACTTGAAGGTCCATGACATTAATTAGTGTTTGGTCTCTTGCGTTTGAAGAACAGGAGAACGCGGATAAAACCCACACGTGTGAGGGGTTAATGGTCCTGTCATCTGGCGGGTTTGTATTAAAACGCCTACAGTACCAAGCCTCGTGGTCACCCATCAAAGTAGTAAATAACCCAAGCTGAAGCCTGATTTGCTTCAGGGGGAACAAAACTGACCAGTGATTTTTTTGTCACGGGCAAAAATGAAACTATAAAGATCCTAAAACCACCAAAGATGGAATCAGGAAATTGCACAACCGTAATTGTAAGTGTGGTTATTTGCCTTGCTTGGGCCAGGCATTTTGTTGTTTGGCTACATTTTCCTTGTCCACTGAGCAAATAAGGTTCCCCGTAATAGCGAGTCAAATTGTATTTCCAATACACTGCTGGTGTGTTTGCCGACGTACAGCATGAATTGGAGGTCTGTTATGGCGACAACTTAGAGCAAACCAGAATTGCAAAGGGAGAAAACACGCGATGAATCATAAATTGCATATGCGCATCATTGTTGGCCGCATCAACACTGATCAGTGGATTTTGACGCGACATTGCAAGCAGCTGGGACTGGACGACGCTTGAAAGAGACTGCAGATCGTGAATGGTGGAGAGTGTCGCGCGTGCACATCAACCCTCCGATATTTTGGGATGGGGCCCCTTCTGATTGCGATGATTGTGGGGGTGCCCGCTATTGGGAGTTACCGCTTCTGCACAGAGAATTGGCCGGCGCTCTTCTCCCATGAGCCGGACCGCACTGCGTGCAGATAGAGCAGCTCCGCTTTGTGCGGGGGAGAATGGGCCGAGGCTTGGCTGCCAGAGTATGGCAGATAGGTGCAATACCCTTCTCACAACGTTCACCTTGGCAGCCAGCAGAATATTCTTCGGAAGCAGAAACCGGCCCAGATGTATAACACAAAGCGCACTTGTTTTTTTTATTCGGGGAGTTCATAATTCGGCTTGTTTAAGGTGAGATGTTGGCGCACGGGTTTCCATTGTTGGTTTATCTGTAAGCGAGTTTAATCGTGAGCGTGTGGCTGTAGTTTGTGCTTCCGCAGATTTCTTGCGGCCGCTTGAACTCCTGCCCAGACGGGAGCCAGGGTTGGTGACCCGCGGATGAATGCCGTGCGTGTGCACCGTTTGTACCCTGAGCTTATCAGAGCGCAGGACACAGCAACGTTACAGGGGGTGTATATTGTGTGGAGAAACACAGTTTTGTTCTCCCAGATACTGACCCCATACAAGCCAGTGCTGTTACAATCCACATGGAGCCTCACATGGTCGCTTTATTTTCGAACATTTGTGCACTCTTAGATTTATTTATGGACCGAGTTATGTAGATAACTCGTTCCACAATTCGGCGGGTCAAAGTTGTGCACCAGGATATAAGAGACTTGTGAATGTGATGATGGTGCATTCCGAGTGGTTGGGTCCTGGGATTTCCCAAAGAGGCTATAGTGCACGCTCTGTTTTTCATGCAATTTCTGTCATTGGTGAGACCCAACACACATGTTACCAGTGTAGTGCTGCTCAACAGTGGCACGGAACCATGAAGGGGCAATTCACATGAATGTGGACAATGGAATAAATCTTCCCCTAACACTGCCTCAATGGTTTAGTGTTGCGAGATGGCGAAACGACGCCGCTCACAAGCGCCGTATTGTTTCTGCGCATGGCGATGTCGCGTATCCGTTGAGAGTTCACTCGAGACGCTGCGATTTTATGCCCATCGTGCGTATCCCGGGGCATGTGTTGGGTCCAATAACCGATTTATTACGATAACACTGGTCAACACACTTTTTCTGGCATAAGGTATTCCAACGGTTTTAATGTAATTTTGGGGTGCTGATTCCAAATCTGGCATCAGTTTTTGTCTATCACATCAGGTTTTTGAGATATCAAATATTGCATTTTCAATAAAAACTGCAGAAGAAAAATATTAAATAAATGTGGATATCTACATAAAATGATATAAACACACTATCATAAAAATACAGCACCATATTTTAACACTAAAGCAGTCACTGACTCGCAACAATTTGCAATCATAAATGACCGAGTTAATTTCGGGTAAAATCAATGAAAATGGGGTATGCCGATAGCATAAAAATGAGATGTGATAGAGCAAATCTGAGATCAGATTTGGAATCGGCACCCTGAAATTAGTCTAACACAGCTGCAAAAGTCCAGGCCAGAATTTTTTTTTGTTGACCAGTGTAATGGCTGTTTGCGTGCTTGGTACACAACGCATGCTGTGTATCGGCACAGAAGGCCACTTAATGTTTCATACAAATGAAAGAGTTTCTCTATTTTATACAAAGTCGAACTGCAGTGTGGGCCTTCACGAGGGTGCCCCTATAAATAAGTCCAGGAGTAAGCTTAACAGATGCACTGTCAGGTTAACAAAATCCAAACCATGCAATGCAATTTATGCAGGAACTTCGTTTATTTATGCAGGAGAGTAAAGTCTAATGTAAAATAAACTTTAGATGAAAGTAATAGTGTGTTTGTCTGAACATCATTCTTTATTAAGCTTTTTTTTTGGTGAGCAAAGCTGACTCTCCCCCCTTCTCTCCCCGCTATCTCGCAACCCTACGGCAATAAAACATTTAACCGTGTAATGTGCACACGGACAACTCCAGTTTGCCAAGCCACTGCTGGATGGGGGCCCGCTGCAGACTTTCTCGGTGGCGGCGGTGTTTTGACCATTCCTCACTGGTTCGGTGCAGAGTAGCGAATGCACGGACAAGAAGTGAGGGCGTGGAAGTGCAATGCAGCGATAGATTGTGCCGCTCCATGCCGCGCCTGCCACGTAGCCCGATCGCAACCTGTTCGCGCACAGCGATCGCCCACCCCAAGCGCTGCATACTTGAAGCCTGCGGTCCGGTGTTGGATGCGTTGCACGTACTATGGACAATCCGCGATTCAACGGAATGCATGTACAAAATAGTTTGTGACATGAGCTAAGGAGCATAGGCTACTGCGTCTCTCCGTCGTCCTCCGATTAGCACGGTTGGCAAAGTGTTCGGTGCAAAAGAAGTTACAACAGTGTCGCTCCTGATTCCGGTGGTGATGACATTACCAGGGCAACAACCCAGTCTAAAAAAAAATTAACCCGTAAAAACAAAGTTTTTCACTATAAATACTTTATATGCGTGGCATCGGTTTTATTTTATTATTCATTTCTGTTTTTCTTGAGTAAGAGTTTCATTTTTATCACATTGGTATTTTAAATTAAATATGAAAAAAAAAATTCCCTAAAAAGTGGAAATTTTTTTTCACGAAAATAAATTGTCACGCACAACGAGTGTGTGCAAAATGTCAGCTCGATTGGATCACGGGAAGTGGGTTAAAAAACGACCGAAAGATTTGGACGGTCGTCAGCGCGCAAGCAAGCAAGCGAACTTAATATAAAGGATGTAAAAATACAGCAACTGTTGACTTTGCGCTTCGGGTGAGTTGAGCAAGCGACACGTTTCTGTCGAGCTTGGTGGGCGAGAGCAGTGGACGGCTTCACGAGTAGCTTCGTGAATACCTGAATGATCTACTTGATTTTTATTTAAAGCTTTCGTGACTGCAGGGATTCATCTTCTTGGTTCTTTCGGTAAAGTCACGTAGAAGGGAAGTAATAAAATAATAAAAATAAAACAATAAAATAATTCTCACGACGTTTCGGCCACAACGCAAACAGCCGTCCTCAGGTGAAAACCAGGTCCGTCGAGGCGACAGTCAGACTCTATCGCCTCGGCCGAAACGTCGTGAGAATTATTTTATTGTTATATTTTTATTATTTTATTACTTCCCTTCTACGTGACTTTACCGAAAGAACCAAGAAGATCTACTTGAGTGCAGTGGCGTTACGTCGTCGTCCATGCGTTGACATGTATTGAGTCATGCGGGGGGGGGGGGGCTTCAGACTCGTGTGCACTCTGGGCTCTTGTCTAGCGCTGTACCAGATGGTCAGCCGCATCTGCCGTGCGATGTTCCTCTCGTGCGACTCGGTACAGACCATTGTTTACGGTGTCACTCAGTTTGACTGACATACCCCCTCCCTCTCTCCCTCCACCTTCCATAAAGAAACAATGAGCTGAATTGACAGGCATTTGAAACTCGCTCATCGCGTGTGCTCGCCTATTCTGGCTGTTGAATTTTAAATAAACAAGATCCTCGTGACCATCCCGACAACGATCGAGGAGGAGGGGTCCCTTTGTGGACCACTTGAGGCCATGCAGTTGTTTGCACATTCACTGTGGAAAGCGCCCTTCAAGACTCTACTCACGATAATTGTTTTTTTACCCTTCTAGCTGGCAACAAAACTGACACCTTTTTTACAAGGAGTCATGTTTGCATAGGCCACAATACCTGCAGTCATAATGCAAACAAAAAAGGTGTCAGTTCTGTTGCCAGCTAGAAGGGTAAAAAAACAATTATATTTTTTACTGGCAAATGAGGTTCCAATGGTGATTCTACTCGCGTTGCGCAGCTGGGTTCACAGAGGTGTGGGGACTGAGACGCCCACGGTTTCAATTTCCATGCCGGGACGATCGACTAAAATCAAACCAGCGATCAACCGAGATTTCAAGACACAGGCGTGCGTGTCGTTCATGACAGTGGTGCGCGGTACGAGGTTTGAAAAGCACAGCTCGGGAGACAAGGCGGCGGGGTTGACACGTGGCGACAACGTTCAAATACATATGTAATGAATTAACCAAACATTACTCGGTGCAGATAACGTGGCATTTGAGTGCACTGCTAATGTTGCATTATCACACCGGGTAGACGCGCGCTGCAGAGACACTGGGCAGATAAGTGGAAATGTCACGGGGTGTTTTGACAGATGGGGCCCAGTCCCACTGAACGTCGCTTTGTCTGGCAGTGCTTTATTTAATGTTTAAAAAGTCAAGAAATTGATATTAGATGTGTTTCTTTTTTTTACAGATGAAAATAAATAAATTCAGATTTCACAAAGTTGTTTTTCTTTCAAGACTTGCGTGTCATGCTTAATGGTGGTTTTGGAATGCAATAATTTACATTTATTGTTCTTTATCACAGAGTGGGTGGATGTCAAATCCAATTTGTGTTACTTCCTACAGCGAAGATGTAAAGATAATAGTCCCTGCTTTATTATTCCTGTTCAAAAGTTTGCTTTGTCAAATGGGGTATCTATTTTACAAAAATACACGGGGAATGTCAACTCGTTTCCTGCCTCGTTGAACAAAGTCCGTCATTGTCTGCTCGAGTCAAATGAGCGCAGAGCACGTGGTGGCCACTCCACATTCCCATGGTGAGTTCTGGTCTACATTGTGCAACCTAGTGCAATTGTGGGATGGTGTCGGGTAGGCATCTTAGATAAGTCCCCTCCCATATTAATCCGCATCGAGTGTTAATGTTGACGTTAAGCATGGCTGCTGGAGGTATGAATGTTGAACTTCTTTTGCACCGTGATAATCACGTGCGGGGGTGGAGGGACGACAAGCTAAACACACAAAGCAGTTCCAAAGAAATGCGTTTTCAGTCCAGATGTAGAAATGCATCATAGCTCCAATGGCTTCCTAATATCGGGAGGAAGAGCGTTCCAGACGGCCGCA
This sequence comes from Lampetra fluviatilis, assembly GCF_964198595.1. Classification (NCBI taxonomy): domain Eukaryota; kingdom Metazoa; phylum Chordata; class Hyperoartia; order Petromyzontiformes; family Petromyzontidae; genus Lampetra; species Lampetra fluviatilis. The sequence goes on along the minus strand of NC_136323.1, from coordinate 2,734,439 downwards.
GGAGCGCATCTGAAAGCGCCGTGCGATGCGGGGGCCACCGCCTTTGTTCGAAGTCTGCAGCCAAAAGCCGCCGCCGCTGTTTCCGCTGTTGCTGCTGCTGCTTCGAGGATGAGTGATGCTCGAGAGAGAACCACTCATGAGCAGCGGGGAACCGCGGAGGACGGACAACAACACGCTTCTGTAACCGTGTGGACCGAGAGGCAGAGTGCGACGCATCTTGTGCAGATGTTTTTTGAGAATAAAACGGAACCCCATGGCGGTGTGCGTGGCCGCTCCCCGGGTTCACTGCATGGCTCACGATCTTTTGAAACGATGTGAACGTGCAGCGGCCAATCTTGACGTGAGCTCTGCAGTTTGTCAGTGCTACACGACCGCTTTTGCCTTTCTATGATGTGGCGGTACACTCGTATTCTTGGGTCTTTCGGTAAAGTTCATAGGTGAACCTATCTACGGGAAATTTCGATTTAAAGCTTTCGTGACTGCAGGGATTCATCTTCTTGGTTATTTCGGTAAAGTCACGTAGAAGGGAAATAATAAAAATATAACAAAATACAATTCTCACGACGTTTCGGCCACAACGCAAGCAGCCGTCCTCAGGTGAAGAACAGGTCTGTCGGAAAGACAGCCATTCGGACGCTGTCTTTCCGACAGCCCTGTTCTTCACCTGAGGACGGCCGAAACGTCGTGAGAATTGTATTTTATCATGTTTTATTTTTATTATTTCCTATCTACGTGACTTTACCGAAAGACCCAAGAATATGAATTCCTGTAGTCACGAAAGCTTTTGAGTCAAGTGGTAGACGCATTTGATCACAATGGTCATTGTAGCAATGCAATGAAGGGTATCATACAAATGAAAATAGCTATTTTAACAAATAAATCAATGTGCATGGCCGATCTAAAGTGCAAACTCGGGAGTTGTCTTCGGAAGTCAATAGCCAGTATAGAAGCCGACGGGAAAGCCTTCGGGGCTAAGCGAATTCGCAAGTCTTCATCTTTGCTCTGGTTTGTGTCTCCCAAGTTTTCGCCAATGCAGTACTTGAATCAATTTGGCCAGTTTTCAAGAGGACAAGTGCCTCGTAACAACACCGCTTTGTAATTTACTTTTGTTCGCATCAAATCGTCTTTACAATAATTACCGAGCATTAAGGAGGTGCTTATCTGCTTACAGCCATGAGCAAGTGGTGAACATTCTGCAATCCTCTGGCAGGGGCGAGTCGGCCAATGCTGACTGCCAAATGCATAAACGCTGTTGGCCTTGGCTGTAAATCGTTTGAGATTTAACAATCAGGGGCATGAAGACCAAGAGTGTTGGGTTGTTGGGATAGAAGCCGCATGGTGCGTGCGAGTGGCAGTGGGATAGGTGCTGGTGGTGGTAGTTATAGCGGTTAGCGCATTGTGTTAGGAACCCGGCGTCCCGAGTTCGATTCATGCTCACGGCCAACACCAGTGACGATTGTATGAACCGGTCCTGGGCCTCCTCCCCTAGGTTGACTCAGCCTCAAATCAGTACCTAGATCGGTGTGTAAACGTCGCCACTAGGGAGACAAAGGCGGCCGGGCGTGGTACTCGCTACCCACGTGTGCAGTTCGGCCTTCATAGGTACTCGCTAACAGCACTTGCCGCAACAGTATGTGAAGCCTATACGGGGGGGGGATCTTTGTCTTTGTAGGATATTTTTGTTGGTGTAATCGACGAGTATCAAGAGGTGGCAGTGACGGCCTTCACTGCTTCACCTCCCCTTGTCCCCCCCCTACACGGCCAACACGCTCTAAAGGGAAGCAGATGGCTCCGAGCTTGTTTTGTGGCAAAGTGCAGCCATCTGGAGATGATGATAATCACATTCCGGCGTACAAATCCTGTACCGCGCGACGTGGCCAATTAGCCCGTTTGTTGCACTCCGCTCCAAATTGGATAATGGAGTCATAATGGGTTGGTGGGGGGAGTTACCCGTAAGCGAAAATGTCACAGCAGCAGCAAGCAGCGAGAGTATTGAGCGGCGTTAATTTTGAAAAGTGAAAGGGCATCAAAAACAACAATAACAACGAAACGCCGCTCCACCCAATGAACTTGGACGAGGACGTGTGGCTTTAACGACGGGGGAATTAGTGCGGCGCGCGCCCTCTCGATCTCCCGGCGTGCCACCCACCCACTCCACCACCCACCCCCCACTCCACCACCCACCCCCCACTCCACCACCCACCCCCCACTCCACCACCCACCCCCCACTCCACCACCCACTCCACCCACCCTCCCACCCCCCACTCCATCACCCACCCCACCCCCCATCAAAGCTCTCGGCCGCCGCAGTTTTTGGAACCCATTCAGCGCGCCGGTGTAATTACGCGCTAAAGTCTCGGCTGCGGTCGCAAGCTCGGCGCTTTTTATTCAATTACCCGTCCCGCTTTTCAATTAGACGCGCGGCCGCGGGATGTTCGCGCTTTTCCGACGAAAAAAAAAGTTTAAAAGATTGAGATTTTACTAAAAAGTGTTGAAATATGGAAAGCTCCTTTTTAAAAAAAAATAACTTAAAACGTAATAGTAGCGATGCAGTGCAAATAATTAAAAGTCTGCGCTCGTTAAGAATGACGGGAGACGCAACGCCGCCAAGTTGACGCGTCGCGTAAGAAAGACAAGGAGGGAGAAGCCTTTTAATTGTGCTGGGGATGAGGTCGCCGTTGCGGATTTGCGGCCGCGTTCAACGGAGCGAGAAACGTAAAAAGCGTCTGCCGGATTAGAATTTGCGGCGGCAGCAGCGGGGGGAGAAGGGCGATTAGCGCACCTGTGTTATCGCGCGATTCGTGATCGCATCGCCGGCGAGCTGTGGATGCGTTCCACAGCGTTGCCACGTGCTCGCTCTTGGCGTACGCGTCGCTGGATCGGTCCCCAGGTGACGAGCGAGCTGGCGAGCGAGCGAGCGAGCGACACGAATCGTATCTGCGGCAGATTGCCAGGGCGTGCGGCAATGCCTACGCCACCATCAACGTTTTATGTTCCCCGGGTGAACCATCGGGAGCGCGTGGAGGGTTCCTTTTTTTTGCCCGATTTGGGTTTCGCAAAACTGTAACGCTTGCGTGCCAGCAAATTCAGCAATTTCAACGTGTTTTTTTCTGGGTACGGTGGAGTGTCATGTTTACAATCGCGAGTAGTACGTTGTAAATATTGTAGCGTGTGAGTGTAACATCGCGTGTCTAGTCTGGTGGATTGTGCAGTGTGTGGTGTATAGTGCAGTGTGTGGTGTATAGTGCAGTGTGTGGTGTATAGTGCAGTGTGTGGTGTATTGTGCAGTGTGTGGTGTATAGTGCAGTGTGTGGTGTATTGTGCAGTGTGTGGTGTATAGTGCAGTGTGTGAGTGTGATTCGTGGTGTCGTGTGACTGTGACCGCAGCGAGGTTGACCTGAGTGAGTCAGTAGGGGGTGAGTGTGGTGAGGCTGGAGTAAGTGTGAGCTGTAGGTGTGTCTATCTTCCTGGCTTTGTCTCGTAGCAAGATGAGTGTGTGCGTGGGGGCTGGTAACCCCTCCACTCGGCACTCATTTGACCAAATACCACGGTGGTTGATGATGCCTTCTGGTCAAACTCCATTTGACAGAGCCAGACTGACCCCCTCCCCCCCCGGAGTTCATTCAGAAACAATAAACCACTGTGGTTGGCCATGCGGAATGCCGGAACGCTCACTGTAGGAGAGGCTGCCATTCCTCTGTCGGGAGCTGGACGGGTACCGCCTGAACCCGTCTGATCCAGTGGACTGGTTGTCGCCCCAGTCACCATGAGGGGTGGACAGTCCTCGACTCGGGGGCAGGAAACTGGCAAACGACAGGGAGTGGCTCTGCTTCTGAACAAGAGAATGAAGGGGAGGGGGGGTTATGGGAGCGTGGAGGCGAGATGTGGGAAGCCCTGAGTCCCAGGCTACTGTGGGCTCGTCACTCTATCAACAAGAGGCGAGGAGGAACGGTGGTGGTGTTAGCTTACGCCCAACCGAAGATGAACATCAGTGGAATGATGCTTTCTATAACCTGTCACAGGTGCTAGCTGAAGTGGCCCCTCGGGATAAAGTCGTCTTGTTGGGTGAGTTTAACGCCGGAGTGAGTCATGACGCTGGCACCTGGGCCAGACGGAGTGATCGGAAGGCATGATCTATCCACTGCTGGACGAAGGCCCTCCCTGAGTGAGCCGCCACCGTCTCTCACGCTCCTGCGATGCAACAGTCCACCCAGCGCCTGCACACCACTCCGCTTCACCGCTCCGTCATCTCGGAGGAGGCCCTCTCTGGTGCGTTTCATCATTCCTTGGCTCCCACGCCGTCATTTGTTGTCAAACTGTTGCCCAACTCTCCCCCCACCCCCCGTGGCCACTTCGTCGCGAGGTTTCTCCACCAGCGGCCAACGTCGCCGCGAACATCGCGAAGCTGCCACGTGGCCGCCCTGCGGTGCTCCGCGGGTCTTTGTCTCTTCTCTTTCATCTGCTTTGGTCGGGCGCCATGAAGCGCCGCTGTACCGTGGCGCTGTGTTCACGTGATTAATAATGAGCTTTGTAATGAAGCTGCAGCGGAGATCGTGCGATCAGATACCCTCCTTATCAGCTGTGCGCAGCGGAGGATCGGCGCGGCCCGGCGCGGCCCGGGTGTAATAACAAACGCTGATGTCTCATTTCTCTCTGCCCTTGAGTTAAGAGCGCCAAGTGCAATTTAGTGCCTTCGGTTAGACTTCGCCGCGAGATCATTATGCGGGAGATAACGATCGGGCTGAGAAATAATATTCAAAGCGCTGCCAAAAAATTATTTTACGAAAAAAAAAGATTCAGGCCCGCGCGTGATTGTTCGAGGCGAGAGTTTTGAAATTAAACCCGGTGAATGGGCTTGGCTCCATGTGTCTTGAGAGCCATTGTACGTGTCCGTATGTGTGCCAGTCCACTGCTGAACGAGGGCATCCCCGTGCCATTCGGAACAGTGCGGACGAGTTGACCGCACGTGACCACGCAGGTGAGCGTGGCTCAATGGAGGCGTGGAGTATAGCGGTGAGAGTTTAGAAGTAGAGTACGACAATGGGGTGCTGCTTCATTGCTTCCTGCAGCCCGCAGCGTAACGCAGTTGCAGCCTGTAGCTACGGCTGTAAGTGGCGGTCACCCATCAGGATCAGCCCTGCCCAGCTGCAGATATCTCATGAGATCGGTTACATTGCAGGCTGCTTGCTATCATAATTCGAGAAACGTTGGTGAACGTCCAGTCAAAGTGTCCACCTTAAAAGGTAAGGTAATGCTCGTCTCTGCAGCTTTCTTGGTCTGGAACAGTCTTCCAACTGGAGTCCGCTAATCCGTGGCGAACATTGCTTTTAGGACCGGACTAAAAACGTTTAAACTTGTTCTTTGTTTAGTTTCAAGTTAAGAATTTTCCTGTGCCAACCGCGCTTTCTTCGGCGATGTTTGCCGAACACGGGCGCGTTACAAACCTCGGGCTGACTGATGATTCATCTCCGTTCGTGGTCCTGAGCCTGTGGGGGAAAAACAAATGTCCACCTTCCTTTGGCATGGCTCAGTCACACCCATTAGACAACCGCTTTGATTTTTTTTCACAAAGTTCGACTGGGGTTGGTTTTGTTGTTGTTGTCAAACCGGAGGGGATGTTGGGCCAAATCGACCGCGAGGCAGGGTTTGAACTCTTGACCCCATCCAGTCGATTCAAGTGATGTAATCACAGTGCTCTTCTGTTGTGGTGGCTGCTTGAAAGAGATGGTGGTGGTGGTGGGGGGGGGTCACGATGTTGACACCAATTAGAACAACAACAAAAATAACGAGCAGTTCCTGAATTTATGGAAATGCCAAGTGGGTTACGGCACCCCCAATTTACACGCTCGTCAAATGACATCTGCTCGCTCTCCACGTCATCGCCGTATCCTCGATTAAAATGCCCCCTTTCGCTGGTGCATTTGCCACGGAGGCTCGGTCCAAGTTTGTCTCTCTCCACATTTAATGGAACTTTGCGACGTGAAAACATAGAGATGCAAGGAGAATGAATTCTTTAACCTCCCCCCTCCCCTCTTTTGAGAAGTGCACAATGAAGAAAATGAACAAGTTCACATTGTGACTTGTGCCGGGGGCTTTGCGTTGTGAAGTTTCATCT